>NC_034595.1:48134550-48237921 GCF_900095145.1 Mus pahari | reverse complement strand
TGTGTGTGTGTGTGTGTGTGTGTGTGTGTGTGTGTGTGTGTGAAGGCCTTTGTAAAAGCAACAGTTGCTCTTGAATTGCCCTTGATCAGTGTGCCATCTCTCCATCTCTCAAACCCCTCATTAAATTTCTTTGGCTGCCAACCTCCTGTTGCATGTAACAAAGTCACAAAGAATCTTCAAATCTCAGTGAACTGCCAGTACAGGCTAACAGAATACATTTTACTCCCTTCAAACTCCAGCTTCCTCATCACCGTCTCTCAGGGATCCAGTGCTACAAAAGGTCCACCTGGACATCTGCACCTACCATGATCTCAGCAATATGGAAATTGAAGGACGCTGGATCTGGATCTATATACTTTGTCCACAGGTGACTCATTAATTCTCTTCCTGAGGCTCTTCAGAGAAAGGCATACTACCTTTAAGGGTCTGGGGAATCTAAAATCATCCAGGGTGACTGGCTAGAAAACAGGTAATAGCTGGCAAACAACTTTACCAGTCACCATCATGAGCAAACCTGAGGAAGTACTCAGTTTCCTCCTCTCAGGTAAAACTCACATCAGCTCTAAAGTGATGGAAGTGGCTGGCAGGAGGGATATGTTGTTTCTGCTCACCTAGGTGAGAAGGTGACTGGAACTTAGTGGGGAAGAAAGCACCAAAGGAGAACATAGTAGTTTTGTTTGCAATGGCTTCAGGAAAAACAAATGAGAGCTTCAACTGATATATCCATTCCTTATGTGGCTAACATGCTGAATAGTCGAAACACAGTGGAGAGCTCTACTGCAGGAGTGGCAAAACTTGTTTCACTCAAAGTTGTTATTCACTTTGGACGTCACTTATTTGTCCTCTTGTTTATTACTTATTTCTTATCAGGAAGGACTCACACATTCGCTTTTTCCTTCAGTTCTTTGTTTCTGTTTTATTATTCTCCCAGCTTCATCCTAGGGGAATCAATTCACTATGACACTACAGAACTTTTACTTTTAGTAAACTTTGCATACATGGAATGTCTCTCTTTTAACTGTACACTTTGGGGCAATGTTTTCTTTCTTTCTTTCTCCAAACAATACTAATCAAGTTTTTAAAATGCCCAGAAAAATCAATATGTGATTTAAAAATATACAAAATTACCATTGAGTTTGCTTTGCTTTGACTACTACTGCCAGAAATGGAACCTGCCCGTAAATATAGTTAATATACATCAATGAGATTACATTGGGAAAAAAAGCTAAGTTTTCTTTTAAAAGTAATTATCAATAGAAGACTGTTTCAGGGTTAGAGATGGAAGCTTATCCACTTCCCCCTCCCACTTTTGGGACCCCTATCTGGCTTGAATGTATATAGGCCTGTGCACTCTTCCATAGTCTCTGTGAGTTCATATGTAAATCAGTCCTGTTGTATCTGGTAGACAATGTTCCTTGCTGTCATCCATCATCTGGTTCTTACAATTTTTCCACCTCCTCTTTCAGGGTTTGATGTAAACATCCTATTTAGGATTGAGTGTCTCACTTTCTGCACATTAGCCAAAAACATTTTGTTGAAAAACAACAACAAAACTCCGTACAACTGGAAAATTAGATGGTTTTTATTTCCTTCTTCAACAAAATATTTTATTTTATTTTTTAATTTATTAGGATATTTTCGTATAGTGTATTTACTGTGATAAACGCCATGATGTAAAGCAACTTGGGAAGAAAAGGGTTTATTTCAGCTTACCTCTTAATGTCCATCAGGAAGTGAAGGCAACACAGGAACTCAGGCAGGAACTAAAGCAAAGACCATGGAGGAGTAGTGGTCACTGTCTTGCTCAGGTGGATTCCTCAGCTAGCGCCCCTGTCAAGTGTTGGCACTATCCACAGTGGGCAATGCTCTTCTGCATCAAGCAGTCATCGGGAAACTGGCCCGACTCACCTACATTCCAATCTGATGGAAGCAGTTTTAACTGAGTTTCCCTTTTCAAAATGACTTTATTAACTTGTACAGCATCTAGGTTTGTATCCTCTTTTAATGCTATTAAACCCATCAGGTACATCTTCTGATATCTGTATTGTTTTAGATGTGTGGCCTTTCTATTTGGGTGTAGTTGTCCTAGTAGAGGTTGTATCCTTAAAGAAAGCTGACTCTTCTGTGTCATCTTTCAAGTGCCCATAGATCCTCATCTACGGGTGGGACTTTGAGCCTACCATGCTTCGCCATGCTGGGATTTTGGCTGTCTTGAGCTCATGTAGGTATTGTGTATGCCGAGTCAAGTTCTGTGAGTTCATAGAGGGAAAAAACCTGTTTTGTTTGGAAAACAGTTTCCTGTACATCTACCAATTATGTCTCTTATAGTATTTCTGCACTATCATCTACTGTGGTTATTTGAAGAGGGTATATGGTGTAGATACCCTGTTTAAAGCTTAAAATTCTGAGTTTATTTCTATACACCTTAACTAGCTGTGCATTTTCTATATTCATCATCATCTACTATAAAAAGAAGATTATCTAGTGAGGATTGAGAGATATGCTACTCTATGTTATTATTACACATCATTAAGAGTAAGTTTAATAGTATGTCCATTTATCAGAATAATACTAGGTTTTCCCATAACCTGTCTAGCCACAGGGTTTTGGATCCAATAAATTTGCAAGGTATACATTTCATTGTGTGAAGCAGGCCTTGAATCAAACCAGGATATTGTTGGATGCACCTATAACATTTCTCCTGTGATTGCACCCATCAGCACGTCTTGTTAGTTATTTAATTATTATAGCTTTCAGGATTAATGCAAACATAAGATTGAGATTACTTTTTCCTGTTCTGGTAGAGTATACCATATCTTCTATAAAAGCTAGCTAGTAGAAATTATGGGAGCAGAGGTAGGGGGCGGGGTATAGGAAACTTTCGGGATAGCATTTGAAATGTAAATAAAGAAAATAATAAAAAAATTAAAAAAACTTAAACAATAAAGAAAGAATCAATAACAACAAAAAAAAAAAAAGAAAGAAAGAAATTATGCTTCAATTGAGTCCCAGCTGGATTTTTCCAAATACTGTGCTTCAGGTATGCTATATATTCCACAATAGGGTGGAAAGTTCTAGAAGGTAACCAAGAACAAAAATCAAGAGTTTAAATGAAATGATCATATAATAGAATGGCAGTACCCTTATTAGACAACTTTTGGTATCAATCCTTACCATCTACTATATTTTAGAGAATGTCAATTTGCTCCTTTTCTGCTGGGCATTAGGTGAGCTGGCCTATGAGCTTCGGGGAATTCTCATCTTTGCCTCCTAGCTCCAAACAGAAATACCACAATTACAAAGTAATACTACAGCAGTTGGTTCTGGGATTCCAAGACTTTTTAGCAAGTACCATTCCTCCCCAAAATTTTCTCAACTTCTGAACTTTTCTCATGTATATACTCACATAGTCCCTGCCATAATCAATGTCCACACTATTTCAAACACCCCAAATTTCCAATATAATCTTCTTTCTCTTTATTTTAATGAAAAATAGAATTTCAGAAAAAGTTCCATTATTTCCTTGTTTATTCCAATTTTTTTATAAAGTATGTTAGGCATAATCTTGTTTCTGAAAGTACAAAGATGAAAAGAACTGGCTCTGTCTTCCAAAATATCTGGTACACATAGAAATTCATCATAAACTATATTTCAGAAGGATGTGGTTTTTGAAAAGTTTTATATTAAATGATGGAAAATGCATTTTATTATAAATGCTAAAGATTTTGAACAGAATCATGCAAAAAAACTCATTTGGAGACAAGTGGATTTTTTATTTTTGTTGTTGTTTTGTGTTTGGTTTGGTTTGGTTTCTATATGTGTATGGGGGTTACTCATACCCATAGAATGTTACACAAATGACATTAAATATTCAAGAGACTATGGTATTGAGGAACTGGGCAAATGACCTCCATTACTGAGTAAACACTATTGGCATCCACAGAGCCATCCACACACCTTTCACCTCCTCAGCCTTACAGCCTTACAGAATGGATCAAGCATTCAATGATTCTTCATTTTTTCCATCTAAGCCTGACATTACATGTGACTTCCTTCCTTGCTTTCAGAAATAATTAAGTGTTGAAAGCTCTGACTAGAAGGATTAGAGATATGAATAACAACTTGACAGATCAAATCAAATACATTCTGATTTGATTACATTACTAAGTCAATTATTATTTCTTGTCACATTAATTATGGCAAGAGTTATAAAAAGTGTCTTCCAATAATTTCCCAACTGAATCATGATGTCCATATCTTCTTTGTGAATCTGTGTGAGATCAAGGCTGCATATCTGTGTTGACAGTAAAGAAGGAAAAAGAAGGAGAATTTTTATATTTATCCATTTATTTGTATATTGTTTCATAAACCTTATTGCAGACACTAGACTTAGGTATAGATGCTGAGAAATCAAAAATAGATAGATTTGTCCTATAGTCCTCTTAAGAGGTAGAAGGTTAGAGGGTGAAACTGATCAGATAAAGATGTCCATGAAGACACAGAGGGGCATGGGAAGTATAACAGATGAGACAATTCAGTAGGAATCCTCAGAAGAATTGTATGTTGACTTTGAAGTTATTTTCCATCAATTTTATATTGAGACTAGGAAGTACTTAATATTATTGAGAATAAGGTTTGATAACAATGTATGTCTGTTGAATGCCAAATAGAAGATATTTGCTGAGTAAGAGATAGCATTGCTTCTAGAACAAATGTTCCAGGAACATACTCAAAGGATATTCCAAAGCCAAGTGAATACTTCCATCATCACTCTTCCCAGACCAATACATATGCTTGAAGGTTATTTTTTTCTTTTCATTTATTCTTCTCTCATGCAATATATCCCAACCACCGCCTTTCTTTCCTCCACTCCTCTCAGTATCCACACTTCCTCTCTTCCCCAGATCCACTTCTCTTTTCCCCTTCGGAAAGGAGCAGTGTTTTTCAAGGGTATCAACCAATCACAGCATTACAAAACAGAATAAGATTAGGCATAGTCTCTCATATCCAGGCTTGACAAGGCAACCCAGTAGGAGGAAAAGGGTCCCAAGAACAGGCAGAAGAGTCATAGATACCCATTATTATCAGTACCACAAAACTCCCCAAGCTAAACAAATACAATATGTATTCAGAAAACATAGCACAGACCCACGTAGGCTCCTTCATTGCACCTTCAGTCTCTGTGAGCACCTATGTGCCCTGCTTCGTTGATTCTGTAGGCCATGTTCTTGTGTCTTGTGGACTCCTCTAGCTCCTATAAATCTCCTCTTCTGAGAAGTTTCTTGGACTCAACCTAATGTTTGGCTGAGTCTCTGCACTAATTTCCATCAGCTGGCAGAGTAATCTATCCTGAGCTAGGTACTGATCTATGCATATAGCAAAATATCAATAGGAATCATTTCACAGACATTTTGTTGTTGTTGTTCTTGTTATTGTTGTTGTCGTCAGTCATGTTTGACTCCACCTTAGGTCTCTGGGCTATTGACCTTCAGATTCCAAGCCATCAAGACAGTGGAATGGTGGAGATATGGAAGTTGGCTTCTCTGGTTGTAGTACCTAGAGATTAGTTGTATCATTAATCCACTATGTCCCTAACTCATTTCAGTTTTAAAGACTGATATTCATTTCAACTGACCCCTAAGTCTCACCTGTCATCTAAAACATCCTTAACCAAGCATCCTTTAATGCAGCCTTTTAGCCATTAGCAATTCAGATATTAGACAACCTATTAGTCCATCCACAAGGTAGCCAGTGTGAATACTACCCATTTGAACAAAGCAAGTACGTTCAGTTCTGGTTTGCTGTGTCACTATCTGTGTAACCTTGGCCAAACCCTGTTCCTTTGCACATGGATTGAAGAGGATGAAAAAAAAAAAAAAAGACAAGTGTGGTAAACCATGAGAAATGCCTGTAGTCTGGTGCCGAGTCATTGCTCCATACCTTCAACTTTGGGAGATAGGTATGTGCCTTTCTTTGGAGTTTGTCAATTCAACAGGTTTGCTATTGCTTCTAGTCATACTCTCAAACCCTGTGTTGACCCCCACATTTCATGTAGAACTATAGGCACCCTTTGTACCTTTTCTAGATTCAAACCTTGTTATCTCTGTATCTGAGACATAGCCTAGGACACTATGCTATACTGAATTTCTCATCTGAAGCAATAATGGGATACTACTGTGACTTCAAAAGTCACATAGATTATCCATCTTCTTAGATATCAAAATAAGAAAAGACAAAAAAGTGGTCATATAATACTGAGCAGCATCAGGTATCCTTACAATACACTCTGAAAGGAACCCTCCCCAGGGCACAAACTCTACAGTCCTTGCCTTGTTTTTTCTTTCCTTTCTTCCCATCTGCTACAGGGTACAAATTTATTCACATATAAAATGTATATTTATGGTGTGTAACATGGTGTTTTCAAAAATGACTATACTGGAATGGCTGGATCAATTTTGTGTGTTTTAATATCTGCTTATTGACCTATTCTATTTCAAAAGCTAGTATTATTCAGTAAATGTTCACTCACTCTTTCCAGGTTTCCTATAGTAATTCTGTAATTTATCATAAGTTGAAATTCTAATATTCTATACTGGTAAGAGTGACAGAGCTTCCTATGTGTAGTGCCTGAAACAATTCAGTCCAAATGGTTGTTACCATAAGCAAAATATCCAAAGATTGTTCATTTGAAAATTATGACCCCTTTTCAGAATTTTACATTGCATTATTTGTTTTATGGTCTGTTCAGTATGCATTGCACCAATAGTAATTACTGCACTAATAAGTCAGTGTGTTACCAAGATGGTTTGCCATTATAATTACAGCCACATGTTGTTGTCCTTCCTCAAATACTCCAGGCTTAATTGCATCATTTTTTTCAGGAGACTTTATGTGGTGTAGCTTATTTCAAAATTAGTGCATGAATAAATGAAGTGCATTTTCTTCACTGCTTTTCTATAGAAGCACTGTTCTAATGAGTAGAGTGGCAAAAATTCTATTCCCCTGTATCTAGTAAACTTTATCGCTTCCTGACTCTAGGGATCCCAACAGTAACTGATACATCTACCGTATATCACCTACACATAAAGATCAGGAGCATTCATTGAAAAGGAGATTGAAAAACTCTAAGAGTCAGAGGACCAGGATGCCTGCTTAAAAATCTTATATCTTCTAAGCAGTACAGGAACACTGTACACGCAAAATATCTACAATATGCTTGGCTAAACAATACCTGAACAATGAATGACACCTCAAGGTTAAAAATTTACAAGGCCTCACACTTAGATGAGGAACTATAGGCAGTCAATTGCTGCTGAGAGAAGAATTAGTTTTCCAGGGAGGAGCTCTCTAATAGTTATTCATTACCAAAAAGTCAGCATCAAACATATATATGTTTGGGCAACATTAAATGAACTTTGTAGTGTGTATGTGTGTGTGTGTTGTGTGTGTATGGGTGTATGTGCTTGTGTGTGCATGCACATGTACATGTATGTATGGGTATGTATCAACAATTAAATAAAAAGAAGATATACTTTAGAGTGGAAGGGAGCATGAAGGAAGTTGGAAGTGGGAAATACAGGGTTAGAAATGATATCTGTGCAGTACTTACATATAAAATTCTCAAAAAAGTTTACATTTAAAAGTTGTGACTTACAGCAGTTATTTATGCAATGGAGCTCATGAAATGACCAAAGGCACTATGCAGACAGATAGAGAGCACAGTAGTCACTCAGAGCATGTGAATCATTCATTCTCACATGCCCTTGAATGTTGTGAATCATACATTCACACATGCCCTTGAGTGTTGTGAGTCATTCATTCTCACATGCCCTTGAGTGTTGTGAGTCATTCATTCACACATGCCCTTGAGTGTTGTGAGTCATTCATTCTCACATGCCCTTGAGTGTTGTGAATCATTCATTCTCACATGCCTCAATTTCCTCATGTAATAATTGACCAGTGAGTCAGATGGTGTCTGACTCTTTCTTCCTCTCTTATTTCATATTGCTTGGCTTCTACCAATGTCATCCTACGAATGTTGTGTTAGCAGCCTGCCTGGAAGAATTCCATTTGTTCTTGGATTTACTATGTCTAAATCACTGCAAAAAAATATCCAAATTAACCAGATTAAAGTTAATTTGAGTTGGAGAAAGGGAGTTCAATAGAAGAAATGGAAGAGGAAAATGATTATACTTTAATTTTTTAAATAGAAAAAATTTTTATTTTCAGATCAAACTTTTTCAAGTTAATACAAAAATGGCATCTTTAATTTTGGGTCTGTGGCAAAACTGACTATCAGAGGAGAAGCATATGCCAGACAAAACTCTTCCTTTTGTGATTTTTGAGCCAAGAGAGAGAGAGAGAGAGAGAGAGAGAGAGAGAGAGAGAGAGAGAGAGAGAAGGAAGAAGAAGAAGAAGAAGAAGAAGAAGAAGAAGAAGAAGAAGAAGAAGAAGAAGAAGAAGAAGAAGAAGAATCAGCTGATTCACAGTTTCCTCTTGAAGATCATAACCCCTAAAAAGTCCACATATTCTAGTAGACCACCACTTATCAATGGCATCATGATAGGATCAAGAATTTAGCATAGAGAGGTCATTCCAGATACAGACTACAGAAGGCCAATACTTCAAAACAACATATATGATGGAAATGAACATGGTCATCTACATTCTGCATCCAATCACTGATCCCTTCCCAACATTTATATGTGCAACCTCTTTTAACACTTTCATTGCTTGAATTCCCTTCCTTTATCCCCCTCCCTTTCCAGTCAATAAAATTAAATCTATGTTTAAATATCTGTACACATTTCTGTCTTGGCCTTGAAATTGGAGTTTCAGTGCTTTTAGTTGTTATTCTAATGGTGCTATTGTAACAATATATGGGAATTATCCAGAAGGCAATGTCTTCTTTCTCCCACAGAACACTAGGCTGGAAGGATAGGGCAAATCAAGTCAGCTGTGTCTAAGAGCTTCTGTTCACCAGGCACTTTTCATGCCTTCAAAGAACCTGCATTTAAAGAAGACCTCTTGCCCCACCAAGACCATGGAAGGAAGAAAAGAAAAATGGAGTAAGAGAAGTAACACTTAATGCATGTACTGCTTCAGGACAAAAGTACTTGATTCTAGCCCACTGGGACAAATCTCTGAAATCTGTTTCCTTGACTATCAGACAATCCTACCATTATTATAAAATGAACTATATATAAAGCATGAATTATACAAGTCCCCCAAAACATGCTGTCTTCTATGTCCTTATTACATGACAACTCTACATATTACCTGTCCAGATACTTTTTACAAATTAGAAATATTCTCAGAAAACCTTTTCGCATTGTTCAGAAGTTTATTTTCATTAAAAAAAACACATCTCAGCTGGGCATGGTGTCACATGCCTTTAATCCCAGCACTTGGGAGGCAGAGGCAGGCAAATTTCTGAGTTTGAGGCCAGCCTGGTCTTCAAAGTGAGTTCCAGGACAGCCAGGGCTACACAGAGAAACCNTGTCTTGAAAAAACAACAAAAAACAACAAAAACAAAAAACAAAACAAACAAAAAAACAAAGAAGCAACAACAACAACAAAAAAAACCAAACACACACACATACACAACCCCCCACACATACACACATCTCAATAATGACCATGATGTTAGGTGTGCCATCCTTAAGTAGGACATTCTTACCTAGTGCTTCCACATAGTAACTGCACATTGAGAACCTTTGAAATGTGGAATGATGTGAATTTTGGAATGACATGAAGACTGACAATCCACCTATGTTCTTTTTAAAACTTTTAGCAGTGTTTTTAAGTGCCATACAGAATGTTAGACACCAAGGTTGCAGAGCATTTTAAGAAGACACTTGTTAATATTGGTGGGCAGTGAGTCAAGAGTATTCTGAAAAACTACAGTTAGCTGCTTGCAGGGCTATGTTGCGACTGACCCTGAACCTTCAATTTTTCTCTACAGAATAAGATACCTTGGTGGGCCTCAGCTGTATTCACGCTATCTTAGGTAAGCATCTGATATATTTGTTTCAAAGCAATGATTCTTAACAAGGGTATATTTTTAAATATTTGGAAACATTCTCAGTTGCCATCATTGGGTAGGCTGCTAACATAAAGTGGATAGAGGCTACAGATATTACTGAAGATGTTGCAATACACAGAACACTATCTCACCAAGACAATTGTGTTCATCCAAAATATTGGTATTTTTTATCATGAGAAGCCTTTGCCTGGATAGGTATCTATGCTGCTACTGTAAAAGTGTGAATGGATGATGAGATTTTGAGGATGTTCTTGTTATTATAGTAAATAGAAAAAAATACATGAATTAAAGAAAGATTTCAGTTAGAAATAACCAAGGAAATGTCTTAATTGATGGAAAACAGGTACAACAAAGAAGGGGGAAGGGAAACATGCTTAAGAATGAAAGTTGGGTTTTAAGAAGAATGTTAACATTGATGATGATATATTGGGTTAATTTGGTTAGTAAGTATTGCAGGCATTAGGGACAAGGGGGTAATTGTTCTGATGGAAATTTTGTAAGTGCATGTTTTCATGTGTGTAATGTATACATGTGTGCAAATTTTCTATGTGTGCATGTGGATAATCATGCATATTGCAGTTAGAGATCAACATTGATGTCTACTCTTATTCTCTCCTCTCTTACATTTGAGACAGAGCCTCTTACTTGCTCCCAAGATCACCCCTTTGAATAGACTAGCTGTACAGCAGAATTTAAGGATGCTCCTTTCTCTGACCTCTAATGCTCAGATTAGAGATGAACACTACCATAACATACAGATTATTGTGTGGGGGTGCTGGGAATCCAAAGTCACATTATCATGCTTGGATGGCAGGCACCGTATCTACTCAGCTGCCCAACCAATTTCCTATTAGATTTTTGATATGTTGAGTTGATGTTAAGAAAATAATGTGAACGGATCTAGGAAAGGATTTATGTATAATCCACTGTGGCTGGGGGTATTGGCAATACACTTGAAGATGTGGCACTGGACTGCATCTTCTGACAGCCATTCTGTTCAGGGAGCACTCAAAGAAAAGAAATGCCTCACAGACATTGGCTTTCACCTCTGCAGTAATGTTCCTTCACCTTTGGCCTCAGAGAAGCACAACTCATTCCTTTCTGCACCCATATTTACTCCCTTATGAGCTAAATTCCTCTGAGGTTAATAGGTATGATGGATTGTGTAGAAGGAGTGGAATCTGACCCACACTTACTCAGTTTTCATTAAATTACATAGTCTTGAAAGATAAAAGGGAAAGGTTTATAGTAAAAATGCAATTTTATGTTTTCTTAAACCACATTTTGAGTTTCTTAAACCAGGGATTGCATGTTGTTGTCATTCAACTGAAACTAGGAAGAAAAATGTTTGGGGCTTGAACCAACTTTGTGAAATCAGTGCCTCTCAAGACCATGTATGTCTTTCATCAAAAGGTTGGGGCATTTACATTCTTTGAGAGATTTTTTTTTAGAGGATCAGCACCTTATGGTGATGAGACATCATCAGAAGAAAGTCCTTCTTTCTGTTCTCCCCCTTCAACAAGTATTTATTATATCATGTTTATATATCATTTTCCTGACCACAAAGACAGAAAAAAGAATGGCACAACATAGTAGTCAAAGAAATTCTGCCAGTTTCCTCCTCTCTCACTCACAACCTCTCTACATAGAAGAAGTCAGCTACTTCCATCACTTTCAGGTTGCACCTAGCTTAAAGCCGTGCAGTGTCTGTTCTGCTATATCAGAATGTCAGATAAAATAAGTAACAGTTCATAATGGAAAGGATAAAGATTAAAGGGAACAGCCATCCATTGTTGGTGAGACTGTAAACTTATACATTCACTATAAAAAAAATCCATGTCACAGTTCCTCTGGAAGTTGAGAATAGCTCTACCTCAGGATCCAACTATATGATTCCTTTGCATATACCCATAGGATACTTCATTTTTCCAATGAATACTTGGGCAACCATATCAATTACTGCACTATTCATAATAACCATAAACTGGAAACCCAGACAGACATCAACAGAAGAATAGATAAAGAAAATGTGGTATGTTTACACAATGAAATTTTACTCAGGTTTTAGAAAATGAAATTTTACTCAGGTTTTAGAAAATGAAATTTGTAGATGAATAGGTGGAAGTAGAAGAAGTCAACCAGATTGATATACCCAGAACCAGAAAGACAAATATGGAATGCATTTATTTATATGTGGATATTAGCTGATATGTCAATGATAACCAAGCTACAATCCATAGAATCTCAGAGGTTGGGTTTAGAGTGACTGGCAGGGAGAGGAGAAAACAGGTAAGTCTCCCTAGGAAAGAGAACTAGAGTAGATAGTTATGAATGAATGGGGAGGGGGGTTTAGAGTGACTGGCAGGGAGAGGAGAAAACAGGTAAGTCTCCCTAGGAAAGAGAACTAGAGTAGATAGTTATGAATGAATGGGGAGGGGGGAATGTGAAGGACATGTGAGGAGACAGAAGGGAAAGGGAGATGAGGGAGGGAATATGAGGTGAGACAGCAAGAATTAAGGGCTATTTGGGGTTTGGGGGGTAGATGAAAGCCTAATACTGCAATATATATATATATATATATATATATATATATAGAGAGAGAGAGAGAGAGAGAGAGAGAGAGAGAGAGAGAGGACCTAAATAACATTGTCAAATAGTGGAGGAGATGGAGCTTCAGCTGAATATTTCTCGTCACCAAAATGAAGATTTCAGTGTTGGAATTGGTTCTATCTATTGAGTTGTTGGCTAAATGGGTCCCATGGGAATTCCCAAACAACCCAGGCTGTTGTCAAGACTATAGATTGCTCTCCAGAAGCTGATACTATGGCCCTATCATTGAAGACTACACTTATGGAATGCTATCTCTATGTTGTAGCATCTTGGTACTAGAAGGTACTCTGTATGCTACCAAAAGAAAAATGTAAACACCAACCCAGCCCCTTTGATCTACAATTGTGCCCTGCCTGCAAGATTACTTGTACAATTGTGGCACAAAACTTGTGGGAGTAACCAACCAATATCCGATTTGACTTACGGCACATTCCACAACATAAAACTCATATCTGGCACTGATTGGGTTATCACAAACTTGACATTGGATAGTCCAGGGACAAAAGGTAAGACCAAATACTACTGTCCTAAAAAACAAAACAAAACAAAACAAAACAAAAAACAACAACAACAAAAAACTAAAGCCCACAAATACTTAGCAATGAAGAGATTTCTAATGCTATTCTGCTATACTCATAGATCAATGAATTGCCAAGCCATCATCAAAGAACAGAAGCTTATACCTTTGACAGTTGGGAACAAATCAGAGATCTATGGTCAGATAGGATGAAAGATTGGGACACTCAGACTGACATGGGATTTCTCCATCAAATACCTACCCTCAGAATTCAGGTAATCCTGCAGAAGAGGAGGCAGAAAGAGTGTAAAGCCAGAGCAGATGGAGCAAGAAAACAAGACCATCTAAACCAACAGGGTTGATTCACATATGAACTCACAGAGATGGAGGCATTAGTTGTGGTTCTAGAGCTGAAAGAAGAAGAAAATATTTTTATGAGGATTTACAGCATGAAAAACAAAAAGGATATAGAATAAACTACTTGCTGGGGAAGCAACATTTGAGATCATATATCAAGGAAGATAGGAGCTTAGGCAAAGATTGAAAAGATGAGTAGTATTAGGAGAGGGGGGGTGTGAACACAGGAAAGGAGATTGGAGGAAGTATGAAGGGACAATACAAGAGAAGGCTGGAGGAATAGCTTGTGTTTTCAAGACTGAACACTCAGTGCGAAGTGTGGTTGATGTGTGTCTTATTATTAGAATGCTAGGAAATCCAAGGAAGAAGTATTATAGTCAAGTAATAATGGTCAGAGCAGCATTTTCAAACAAGATAGCCTGACTGTTACATGGAGAATGGGCCACAAACCTGAAACATCCTACATTCTTCATGCATTGAAAATTATTAGTTGCAGACAGGTGATGTTTGGGGAAAAGTAGCATTCCATATTTGTAGAAAACACTGAAAGTTGACATTGTGCTATATCCACTCCAGTAGTGATTCACGTGACAGCCCTAGAAACCAGGAAGTAGTCCTGAGGCAAAGAGTTTCACAGAAACTTAGCTTCCTGGAACCTTGGCATTCTCATAGCATGTATACTCCAAACCTGTCCCCGCGTTAGTCTGGTGTATGGATCAATGTGCTCTCTTTCAGTATTGTTTTATTATAAGTGCTTTTAAGGATTGATTTTGACATATAGCTAAGCCTTCACTGGTGTTCTAATGTCCTAGAAAGTCCTTGAGCTGACCCTAAACTCAGAATTCAGTAAGAATGTTACCTATTCAGTAACATTCAAATTTACCTCTAGAAGAGACAGTGAAAATAATCAGGCATTACAATTTACTTGAATAAGAGCTAGAAAGCTCAGGGCTAGTCTACATAGTAATTACTTAGAACAATAGCCGAGTCATACCCATACACAGGAATACACAATGGCCTAGGAAATAGGTGGGTTGTGGTTTCATGAAAGGGTTAGTAGAACAGAATTCCCCTTGTGCAGGTTTTTCCACTAGGCCCACAGGAATAGCATAATCAGGAATCTACTAAAGGACCCCTGGTGGTGGGTTTAACAATAGACTAGCATTGCATCAGAGAATTCACCTGGCTTCTGTGTTTAGCTGATCTTAATTAAGGGTTGTTCCTATTCTCAGTTATAAACATAGCCTGGCTCCTGCTATCTTTTTATGTATGCATTTTCTTTGTTTTGTGTAAAGAACCGGTGTACCTTGGTGGATGTATTTCTTGTTTTTCTTCTGTATTATAAGACTGGTGCTCACTTTGAGAAAATACATCCAGATACAGCACTACCTTGTGTCCCTGTCTGTTTGTCACTCTTTTTGTCGCCAACTCCTTGCCTACCTGTCCAGAACCCTGACTTCTCCCGCGGATTGAGGGAGGTTGACTGAGGCTGGTCTTTGGCAACATTGTAGTATTTTAGAACCTGGAATATGTTTTATGTGAAGTAAAACAAGAAGAGCTTTAGAGTTTATGTCCAGTAATGGCATAGCTGGGTCTTGAGGTAATAATATTCCCAGTTTTCTGAGAATCCACCAAATTGATTTCCAAAGTATTTGTACAAGTCTGCACTCCCACCAGCATTGAAGTGTTCCCCTTGTTCCACATCCTCATCAGCATCTTGAGTTTTTGATCTTAGCCATTCTGATAAGTGTAAGATGGAACCTCATGGTTGTTTTGATTTGCATTTCCCTGATATCTAAGGTCTTTGAACATTTCGTTAAGTGCTTCTCTGCTATTTGTGGTTCCTATGTTGAGAATTCTCTGTTTAGCTCTGTACTCCATTTTTATTTGGGAGTTTGTTAGTGTCTAACTTATTAAGTTTTTTTTGTAAATTTTAGATATTAGCCCTCTGTCAGATATATGGTTGGGGAAGATCCTTTCCTAATCTGTAGGCTGATTTTTTTTTTTCCTATTTCAGTATCCTTTACTTTACAAATGCTTTGCACTCTCATGAGGTCCCACTTATCAATTTTTTATCTTAGAGCCTAAGCCATTGGTGTTCTGTTCAGGAAATTTCCTCCTGTACAAGGGTACATTCAAGGGTATTTCCCACTTTCTCTTCTATGAGATTTACTGTATCCAGGTTTATGTGAGGTCCTTGAACCACTTGAACTTGAGCTTTGTGCAGGGTGATAAAAATGGAGCTATATTCATTTTTCTGCATGTATACATCCAGTTAGACCAGCACCATTTGTTGAAGATTCTTTCATTTTTCTATTGTATGATTTTCACTTCTTTGTCAAAAAATCAAGTGTCCATATGTCTGTGGGATCAATTATTTGATTTGATTCCATTGATCAACATGTCTATTTCTGTATTAATACCATGCAGTTTTTTTTTTGTTGTTGTTGTTGTTTTTGTTTTTTTATCACTATTGCTCTTTCTTACAGCTTGAGGTCAGGATGATGACTGCTCCTGAGGTTCAGTATTCTTTTGGCTATCCCATGGGTTTCTTTCTTTCTTTCTTTCTTTCTTTCTTTCTTTCTTTCTTTCTTTCTTTCTTTCTTTTCTTTTCTTTTTCAATATGAAGTTGAGAATGGCTTTTTTTAGGGTCTATAAAAACTGTTGGAATTTTGATGGCAATTACATTGAATTTGTAGAATGGTTTTGGTAAGATGGACAAATCAATATGTTACTCCTACCTACTTGTGAGCACGAGAGATCTTTCCATCTTCTGTTATCTTCTTCAGTTTCTTTCTTCGGGGACATGAACTTCTTGTCACGCAGACCTTTCACTTGCCTGCTTAGAATTACACCAAGATATTTTATATTATTTGTGGCTATTGTAAAGGCTATTGTTGCCCTAATTTCTATTCCAGTCCATTTATCATTTGTATAAAGAATAGCTACTGATTTTTGTATCCAGTCACTTTGCTAAAGGTGTTCATCAGCTATAGGAGTTCTCTGGTAGAATTTTTGAGGTCACTTATGTATACTATCATACCATCTACAAATAGCGATACTTGATTTCTTCCTTTCCAATTGTGTCCCATTGATCGCCTTTAGTTGCCTTACTGTTCTGGCTAGAAATTTAAGTACTATATTGAATTGTTAGTGATATAGTGGGCAGTCTTGTCTTGTTCCTGATTTTAATGAAAATACTTTATGTTTCTCCCCATTTAGTTTGATATTGGCTAATGGCTTGCTGTATATGTGCTGTATATTTGCTATTTTTAGGTATGTTCCCTCTATGGTTTATTTCTCTAATACCATTAACATGAAGGATTCTGGATTTTATCAAAGTTGTCTTCAGCATCAAGTGAGATAATAATGTGAGTTTTTTCCTTTCAGTTTGTTTATATGGTAGATTAAATGGATGGATTTTTGTATATTGAACCATCCCTGCATCTCAGGGATGATATCTACTTGATCTTGATTTATGATATCTTTGATGTGTTCCTGGATTCTGTCTGCCAGTATTTTTGCATCAATGTTCATAAAAAAAATCTGTCTGAAGTTCTCCTTCTTTGTTGAGTCTTTGTGAGGTTAAGATAGCAAGGTGACTGTGGACTCATAGAATGAGTTTGTCAGTGTTCCTTCTGTTTCTATTTTGTGCAATAGTTTGAGGAATACTGGTATTAGCCCTTCTTTGAAAGTCTGGTAGAAGTCTGCACTAAAATCATCTGGCCCTGGGCTTTTTTTGGTTCAGAGACTTTTATTGACTGCTTCTAATTCTTTGGGGCTTATAGCACTGTTTACATTGATTATCTGATCTTGATTTAAACTTGGCAAGTGGTATCTGTAAAGAAAATTGTCCATTTTCTTCAGATTTTCTAATTTGGGGAAGTACAGGCTTTTGAAGTAAGACCTAATACCACTTCTGGTCATATAGGCAAAAAATGCTCCAACATCCCACAAAGACACTTGCTCAACTATGTTCATAGCTTTAATTGTAATAGGAACTGGAATCAGCTTAGATGTCCTTCAATTGAATAACAAATAAAGAAAATGTGGTACATTTACATCATAGAAAATTATCCAGCTTTTAAGAACCAAGACATGATGAATTTTGCAGGCAAATGGATAGGACTTTAGAACATCATCCAGAGTGAAGTAACACAGTCCCCAAATTACATGCTTGGGATGTACTCATTTATAAGTGGATATTAGCCATAAAATACAGGTACCATGTTGCATTCCACAGACCCGAAGAACCTAAATAAGGAAGGCCCAAGAAAGGAAGCTTGACTATCATTTAGAAGGGGAAATTAAATAGTCAGAAGAGGTAGATGGGAGGCAATTGGTAGGGGGTAGGAGAGGGGAATATGGGATTCAGGATTAGGTGTGGGGAAGGAGAAGAAATGTGAAAATTAATGAAAATCTGCAACTGAAGAAGTGAGAAGCATCTCCAGGATGAGATAGAGACCTAGCATAAGGGAGGCACCCAAGAATCAGTGGGGGTAACCTTAGCTGTGACTCATTACATTGAAGATATGGAACCTGAAGAAGTCACCTCCTATAGCCATACAGGAACCCCAGCGGAGCAATAGAGACACCAACCCACTCACAAAACTTCCAACCCAAAATTTATCCTGTCTATAAGAAATGCAGGCCCAGCGGATGGAGCAGAGACTGAGGGAATGGCCAATGAAGATCTGGCCCAACTTGAAACCCATCCCATGGGCAAGCACCAATCCCTACCATTATTGATAATACTGTTATGCTTGCAGATTGTCCTCTGAGGGGCTCTACCTAGCAGCTGACTCAGACACATAGAGACACCCACAGAAAAGAGAGGATGGAGCTTGGGGACTCTTATGGAAGAATAGGAAGAAGGATATGAGTCACAAAGTATATAGGAACTCTACAGGAAGACACACAGAGTCAAGTAACCTGAATCCTTGGGGCCCTGAGAGTCTTAACCACCAACTAAAGGACATATAATAGCTGGCCTTTCCACTCATATGTAGCAAATGTGCAGCTTGGTCTTCATGTAGGTCCTGAACAACTGGAAGAGGGGTTAACTCAAAAGCTGTTATCTGTAAGGGGGATATGTTCTTCTAGCTGGGCTGCCTTGTCTGCCCTCAGTGAGAGATAAAGCTCCTGGCCTTGAAGAGAATTGAAGTGCTAGGGTGGGGGCATTCCAGAGGGGCCCCTACCCACTCAGAGGAGAAGGGGATAGGAAATGGAGGAAGGATTGTGGGAGAAGGTAATAAGGAGGGGGGGAGGAGGCATGAGTGGGATGTCAAATGAATAAGTAAAAAAAAAAAAGAAATTAAATCTGAAACAAAACAACAAAAAACAAGCAAGAAGAACGTGTTCAATCTAATACCAAATTGGTAGCTTTCAAAGCATAAATATGAGTAATATTGCACAAATTGAGCAATATATATATATATATATATATATATATATATATATTGCTTTATATATATATAAAGTATGCATACAATAGCAATTAATGAAGAAAGAGGTCATGGATTAGAGCAGTATATGGGTATATGGGATGGTTTGAATGGAGGAAGGGTAAGAGAAAAATAATTTAATTTAAGACCAATAACTCCATTTCTTATTTTTGTTTTAGTTTAGCTATCTTCCAAAGTTCTCTTTCACTTAGTTTACCAATGACAACCCTTAGGTTATAAAATATTTTATAGAAATATTCATAAGGACTAGATTGCTGACCTGTTAATTAATTCAATAAATATTAAAGATTTATATGGAATTTAAGTTTTAATTTCAGAGCTGATAACATCCTATGTTATTAGTGAGCTAAAGGTTTGTTTGACTCTGAAATACTTAAACAAGTAAACTGAATGGATGATTAAAATTGCTTATTGAGCTAAACAATGTTCCATCATAATTCTCTGCTCATGAATAGGTACTCAGAGCAGATCGCTCAGTGAGTCCCTAAGGTTATACATGTGGAACCCCTAAAACACCTCCCATACAGGTGCCAAGTACATAAATCTGACAATGTAGGCTCAACCAGACCAACATTTTTAGAAAAACTTAAGGCCAAATCTTTTTATGTGAAAACCAGTTTAGTTAAAGCTGGATACTGTGCTGACCCAGAGGAAATATAGCTAGCACTTACTTGGTAAGTACAGCACACAGTCAGTCATATCAAATGGTTATAGGAGTCAGAGGTTGGACAGCCCACAATAGAACCAAATGGCAAAAACAACAACGACAAAAAAAAATCAATGAAATAATTCTTAACGATATTCTGCTACACTCATAGATTGACATCTAGCCCAGTTGTCATCAGTGAGGCATCACCCAGCAACAATTGGAAACAGATGCAGAAACCCACAGCCAAATAGTAGGCGGAGCTTGGGTAATCCCACAGAAGACAGGGCGGAAGGGTTGTAGAAGTCAGAGCATACCACAAGAAAACCCATAGAAATAACTAACCTGAGCCCATAGGAACTCACAGAGACTGAACCAGCAACCAGGGAGCCTGAATGCGACTGACTTAGGTCCTCTGCACCTATGTTATAGTTGTGTAGCTTGATCTTCTTATGAGACTCTTAACAGTGGGAACAGGAGCTGTCTGACCTTATTGCCTGCATTTGGGATCCTTTCCCCCTTTTGGGTTGCCTTATCTAGCCATAATAGATGAGATACAACTTGATTGGTTGATATCCATTGAGGCTGGCCCTTTTCTAAAAAGAAAAGGAGGAGAAGCAGATGTGGTGTCAGGGAAGGGGTGGTAGGAGTGGGGCTTCAAGGAGAGGAGGAAGGGAAAACCTCAGTTGGGATGTAAAATAAATATTTTTTTTTTAAAAAAAAAGGCTATTACTTTATGCACAAAAGTGGTTCAAGGAGACCAGTGTAAAATTTCCAGGAAGGCTGCGTGCGCTTGATGTCCTTTTTGGTTCCTTACTCAAGGTCAATATAACCATCAGCAGGCATTGAATATTATTTGCTGACATTCATAGCTATGCCCATATTTACATAAAATGCCTTGGCAGTGGAGACTGTAGCTTTTCTTTTCATGGAGAAAACTACAGAAAATGAGTAAATGGCATAGTCAGTGCATTCTTAAATAACCATCTCTCGGGTGTAGTACTTGAAAGTTACTGTTTATTATAGGAGTAATCCTAATCTACTCTGCAGTTAATATGGTCTCCTTGGCTTTCCCCACTATATCCTGATGCTCACCCTCCTTTACTCCTGAGAACAAAACTTTCCATTAATCACTTGCATAATAATCTCTCACCTGTGTTCTGACCCCATTAATGGCACCTCTACATTTAGAAAATTAACTAATAATTAATAGTATGTGTTAAGGTGAAATATTGTAGAAAATAGGATATTTCCCTCTAGATGTTGAAGTAATGTAAAGTGAGATAAAGAAGGCTTGACTATTGGAGAGACATTTTAAAATAGCATGGTCTGAAGACATGTACTGAAGGGGCAGGTTGATCTACACAGTCCCAGTAGAGGGAGTTGATCTACACAAAGAGAGGTCAGGAGAAAAGTTAGAGTACAAAATATGTGAGGTCAGGAGAATATTCACTGATACCTGGCATCATCTTTCTTTGCCCTCACTCTATTGTAATAGTTCAGGGCCAATGGCTCTCAATGGGTTCTTATGGGTAAAGAGATTGTAGTATTTATTAAGATTATCTTTAAAAAACAAACATATTGACATGTGAAAATAGCTTGTACAATAATATTATGAAGTCTTCCTCACATTTTTTCTTGTGATGCATGAAGACATAGAAGAGATAAGTGATAGTACTGAACTCATCCATAGATTAAATAAAGCCCACATTTCATATCCTCCAGTTGAGTCTCTCCCATAATGCTGTACTGAAACTTTATTGTACCAACATTCGAGAAACTCATTTGGGGCAGAGAAAGTAGTTTGTGAGATGAATTTGTCACACACTGAAAACAACTCCCTGCCTCCAAAAAATGTCTACACCTTGGTCTCAGGAATGTGTGAATAGGTTTCTTCAGTGGCAGAGGCAGAGGTAAGGTGTGTTTGTGAGTAAGGTCCTGATTCTAAGAAAGGGTGTTAGTCTAAACTATCTCCTGGGTTGGCTATGATTATAGAAATATTTATAGTAGAAAGGAACTAGGTGTTTGTAGCTTGGAAAACCAAGGAAGAAACCAGGAGTTGTGAATGTACACAGCCTGAGTCTAAAGAGAAAATAAAACACATCTTCTTCTATTATCATCAGAAGGAGCAGAGTCTTGCTGACTGACTTTAGATTTCTGATGTCCAAAAATACAAAATAAAAAATTTATGGAGAAAGTTGCTCTATATGTGGCCATTTGTTTGAACAGCAAGAGGACACTAAACTAGAGCCCACCAGCCATGGTGAGAAAAAGTGAACTTTCAGTCTAATTCATACATATATCAAAGGTACTTAAGTTTCAGAGGTCAAAAGTCTGGACATTTGTTTTCCTGCTTCTTTATAACACAGTTCAAGGAAATTGCATTGGATACAGCGTTTTTTTTTTTATTTCCATCCATTGTAAAGTGGAACAATAATTGGCAGGAGAAAGGAATCCCTGAGTGAATGAAGTCCTGAGTGAGAATGTATTGTTGATGTGGGTACAACTGTGTCAAGGAACCCCAAATTCAGACCCATGAGAAAATGCTAAAGCCTTCCCCAAAGATGAGGCTCAGGAGATGGCAAAACTACTCACAGCTCTTACAGTCTCTTTACTGTTTCTGAATCAAAGACCCATAAGTCTTAGAAGGGAGTTTGAGACATAGATGACTCATTCAGGTATGATCATTCCATGAACTCTCATCTTCTGCCCATGGATCAGTAGGGTCTCTGTGTTAATCACTCACTATCTATGGCAAAAAAACCTTTCTGATAAAGATGGAGAAGTGCACTAATCTATAATTATAGCAGTAAGTAATTAGAAGACAGTTTAATATTAGATTTATTCATTAGAATAATAGTATATTCTCCTCTAAGGCCTATGACATAGGTTCTTGACCTAACCACAGGTTCTTGGTTCTGATAATGATAACAAGTATGGGTTTCATTTTGTGAACAGGCCTTACATTTTGGGATTATCACTGCTTGATGAAATACCCTGACCGAAGAAATTTGGGACAAGAGATTACTTGACTTATACCTCTATATCACAGATCATTACCCAGAAAATCAGGACAGGAACTCAAGCAGGGCAGAAACCTGGAGGCAGGAGCTGATTCAGGTGCCACAAGGAGTGCTGTTTACTGGCTTGCTACTCATGGCATGCTCATCCTGCTTTCTTATAATAAAATAGAGCTAAGGATCACCAGCCCAGAGATTGCACCATCTACAATGGGTTGGAACCTCCTCAATCCCTTAGTTGATCTTACGAAATCATTTTCTTACCTTGTGTCAGATGATTTTTTTTTCATGTTCTATGATTCAAGCATGTGATTATTTTCAGCAATAGACTCTCAACCCCCAATTCTGGAGGGTAATCAAAAGGATTGGCAGTATTCTGTACTCCGCAGGGCAACAGCTCCAAAAAACAACAACAACAAAAAATTGTGACACTGACTGGAATTTTTGTTAGCTCAGTGGTGATATCTTCTAGGGACACTATTACGCCCAATTTACTCTAACTCTATTTCAACTTTTTTATACATATGTGTGAATATATTTTACAGAACTTTTACTCTGCTAAGTTTCCTTAGAACTTTTTAAAAGTCTTTAGTGTTAGCATTGGATACCCCTTCTGGTAATCCCATTAATCTGAAGAAAATTCAACTTGAAATGGGTAAAGAGTATCAGTGTAATACTGGCATCAGACAAAGAGAAAAGTAGCAATTATATTTGAGCTTCCTGGCAAAAGAGGGGACTTTCTGAATGGAGCTCTCTAGCACAGGCGTTAAGGCCAACAATTTACAAGTGGGACCTCATGAAGTCAAAACAAACAAATCCAAGCATTCAAATGAAGAGGTAGCCTACATAATGGGGAAAAATCTTTACCAGCTATACATCTGGCAGAGTGTTAATAGTTAGAATATATATATAGAATGCATCAAGAAAACAAATAAATAAAATAATGTAAAATAATATTCATTGACCAAAACAGAGTTCTCAAAAGATGAAATACATATAGGTGAGAAACATTTTATTATGTTTAAAATCCTAGTCATAAGTGAAATTAAAATTAAAATTACTTTGTGATTTCATCTTATTCCTGTCGGAATTACCTAGATTAAAAAAAAATCTACCAAACAAAAAATTGACAATAAATGATGACATGAGTGTGGAGAAAGAGAACCATTAGTCACTCCCTGTGGGAGTATAAGCTGGTACAGCCACTATGGACGTCAGTGTGGAGTTTCCTCCAAAGGTTAAAAATATGTTTAATACTTGATCTAACTATACCACTCTTTCCATTATCCCCAAAGGACTTTATATCCTAATACCAAGAGTCCTGCTATTCCCTGTTTATGATTGCTTTACTCATAATAGCTGGAAAATTAAAGCAGCTCACATGTCCATCAACTAAAGAATAGACAATGAAAATAGTAAATTTTCTCTCACATTTTTTCCATTCCCTTTCCTCCATGTTTCCTAACTCTTAACTGTAGAAGTGACGCTGTAAATATATTAACTGGAGATGGGAGTTCCATAGTCAGGACAGTCTTCATTTTGAGCAGCCATGATTTTCTGTAAGGGTCCTCTCTGCAGTAAAAAAGAAGCACCTTTGATAAGTATAAGAATTATACTTATCTGTAGGTATAAGGATAAATATTTAAGAAAATTAAACTTAGGAATTGTACTAGTTTAGGAAACTGTCAGTAGTAGAGTATCCAGGTTTCATGGTATCACCAGCTAAAAGTGCTTGGTTTTAATTATATTTTCAAACACTGTGTTTTATCGGAACTATTTCCTACCACCCTTTTCTCTTCTTGGTCTCCTGATAGCTCCCCTTTTGTTCCTTCATCTTCAAGTCTTCTTTTTGTCTTTTAGAGTCTATTTTCTCTGTTCCTTAAAGGCATTGCAACACAAAATAGTTAAGAGTATTGGTTTAAACTGTGAGTAAAATTGTGGAGTCAACCTGATCAAATTCTGTTTATCCTACTTAGCAATTTAGCAATTGTCATTGCTAAGAGAATTTAGCAATTTTCCAGTCCATCTAGTTCCTTCTATGTGAAAGGTGGAACTTCTTTACTGCACTAGTGTCAAGGGGATATGAAATAGTAAAACACCAAGTGCATTGACATAGAGAGTTCAGAACAAGCATTTATCATTGTTATCTTTGATGTAATCTTCCTGGTCATTTTTATCCTAAGGCATCCATGTCATCATCATTGTCATTACCTTTTCTGGAAATTTTCACCACATCCTACTCCTCTAGCCTTGGTGATTGACCTTCCAGGTGTCTGCCTGTCAGCAGGAGTTGATGAGCATTTCTTCCAATGTACTAATTCATATGCCTGATTCCCAACTCATTCTTTTCTTCTGAAATTCTAATGAGAATGAAGTTTAAAGATGTTCAGGGTAGCAGTGACAAAGACTTCATAATAATGAGGTAAGAACCTAAAACATGGTGCTAAGTAAGGATGCCTACAGGAACTGAGGGAATACGGACATGCTGAAGAAGGAAGGATATGATTATCAACATAGGTATGGATGATGGATACAGTGGTGAATGTACTATATGGAAATCACCAGAAACCTCTTCTGTAAATCATTCAAATTATGAGGATATATGATAATCTCTGCATATGTCTGAACTTTGGCAATACACAAAGATACTGTACCGTCTCTCAGCACAGAATAGGACGGTGGGCTGCCAATACTGGCTTTTTCTCAGGTCTCTGAAGCAGCGTTGAACCTCGTTATATTTAGATGAAATTTCACCACAGGAATATCAGGTGAAAAATGAACCTGTGAGGCCAGTAGTATTTCTTTGTCGACTTAGAATTCCATCCTTGCTGATAAATGTGTTATCTTTCAAAATAACCTGGACTTCATATGACTTTCATGATGACATTTATATTGTGTTCCTTTGAATTGTTATTTTCCTGGCAACTTGAATTTTAAGGTATTACTGCTGCCTTTACACAGCATTGTGTATCTTTATTTTTCAACCAGAAACATTTAAAACAGTGTACATAGGGAATGAGTGCCTGGACTCTCATCTGAGGATGAATTTAATTAGTGAGTCTTTAAAAATACTCAATGATGTTTAAAGTGCTTGCAGGCTGTGCCATGGAGCATGCATACAATTAATTACTGAAATAATTTTTTAAGAGATGAAATTGAGGAATGAAATAATGACCCAATGTGTAACACCTCAGCTCTGTCCATATGTCCATGTCTTGGGGTCTTCAGTAGAATGCTCTGATAAAGGTTTCAAAGTGACAAGGGAACTGTGACATGCTTGATAAAAGCTTGAATAATCGTAGACAACTGAATGAATGTTCTTCATCCTACAAATGAGGTGTGTGCCATGGAAACAATACAGACTATGAAATGAAGAGGAGTAGGGTTTCTAAGTACCTGGTTTATTAGCTGATAAGCTTTTTATAGAAGTTAGGAGGAGACGATAGATAAAAGATAGATAGATAGATAGATAGATAGATAGATAGATAGATAGATAGATAGATAGATACTTTGTATGTTATAGAAGTGTATTCTTATTTCTAATTCCTTATCAATAATACCTTACAGTGAGCACTTGAGAATGTAATCCTTAGCTGTTTTGTTCGACACAAGTGAAAACTTCTACCATCCTAGATTATTGAATGATTCTTGAAGTTGTGCCAAGAATGAATACACTTAAAGCTTTGCTTGATTAATTCTGTAAAATGAGATAAGCCCTTCTGGGAGCCAGGGGCCTTCCAGTTCCAGGAGACTTTTTGTTCATATATGTGAAAAAGAAATGTGAATGTAAAAGTTGGGCTTTTACAGAATTCTATTGACAATTAGTACACTTGGAACTAGACATGGGTGCCACTGAACACACTCATCACATTAACCCACTTAGGAAATGTGATCAATTTTTTTTTCTGGGAAGTTTTGTATCTTTAAAACTTCATTTTTCTTTTCTTCTGTTCAACACTATATGAAATCATTCCTTTAAAGTGTTGTTTAATATGTAAATCATATTGCTGTGCCCACTAAGAGTGCATTAAACTACTGAATATACACTTCTACAAACTGCCTCTCCAATGTCACCCTGAGCCCAGGGAGCTAAGGCATAGTCATGAAATTAGAAAGTGATACTTCATTCTCCTTGTCATTCCAAAGTAGCATGACAGAAGCCATGCAAAGTAGTGGACTCTTTTCTTCCTGGGTTTGCAGATTTCTCAAGTAACATTCAAAGATCTGTTGTTTTTGTTTGTTGGGTTTGCTTCGTTTTGTTGTTATTGTTGCTTTGTTTTGTTTTCTATAGGACAGGAAAGAGGATTGCATATTTGTTCATTCATATAATTTAAAATGTTGTTTTAAGACATAAAATGAACACCTTTGAAGCTAGGGGAGTGGCTCAGTGGGTAATATGGTTGCTGTGCAATTGTAAGAGCCTATACCTAAAGTATGCTGTAAACTCAGTGGTTTGGGGGATAGAGATAAGAGGATTACTGGGTCTTGTTAGCCACCAGATTAACTTCAGGTTCAATGAAAGACCCTGTCTCAAGGCAATGCTATGGAAGTAGAAAGAACACTGGACCCTCCCTGCTGTTCATGTGTGTGTGTGCTCATACACACACACACACACACACACACACACACACACACACCCCACAAATATGAGGACATTTAAGGAACTAGAATAAATTACAAAAAGGAAAAGCTGTAGAGAGAAAAATATATGAAAATATATGACATGTTTTACAAAGTAAAAGCACAATAGGAGATATGGGGCATGATAGACTTTTCAGGTGCCTTTGATGGCATCAGCAGGGAAGAAAAGGCATCTATAAAATGCCAAAGAAAATGTTTCCTGGCAGAAGGAGGAACAATTCCTAGTTAAGAGACTGGCAGAAGTTGGTGGGAAAAAGAAAAGTAACAAGGCTAACTGAAACATTGTAATCGAGGACAGAAATTATAGAGGATAAAACTATATCAATGATGTTTTTGCTGTTTCTCCTCTAGTTGCAGTTCTGTCGGTAGATACAGCACTATAGTAAACATTTAAAAAACAAACAAACAAACAAAAGAACAAACCCCTAAACATTTCTCTATTGCCAGCTTAGCAGTATCTCTAAGTATGTACCATCTGTTGGACTCCTGCCAGAGTGGTCCTGTGCAGGTCCTCACTACTCTGAGCCATATACTCTTGGTATAGTCAGATAGTAATTGTTGAATGCACTAGAAAGAATATAACCTTGGACAAGGGGATCCCAGTTTGGTGGAAGACCCCTGAGGAGGTGATCATAGTTGGATGCTGTGTATTTCATATTCAAGAATACTTAGAAGAACCACACTAGGTACTATATAAGAAAGCATGTATTGATTAAATTGAGATACATTTTAGCTCAGTAAAAATAATAATAACATGCATATTACACTCAGCTTTGACTAAATTCTATATAACAAGACAGGTACCTATTAACTTTATGTGCAACCCTCAAAACTAATGACTCAAAAGAAATACCTGCACAGTCCATAGCTCAGTTGCTTTTTGTTGGACTTGCTTCTAAATCTATACATCTAAAACTTAGGAAAGAATTGTGGAGATGTCTGAGCTATGTGTTCTTTGTTACCAAGAGATGTTCACATGGCATGGTCACCATGATGCTGGGGCAACACTGGGTAAATCTTGGAATATGGGCACTTTTCATGCCTCTGCATGTGTCATATGCATACTCATCTTTCTTGGGCCAGGGCAAGTCAGAAGGACAATTGGGATTCAAGAGTCGGTGAACATATTTATCTCATAATTAAAAGAGAACAATAATGACCATTTCTTGCAATATATCAGAAGGATTTCACAAAGCACATTTACACACACACAGGCCAGCTGTACCAGTCAGCATCCCAGCTGGAAGTCAATTTACCACAGATGGTTCCAATGAAGAGAGTCTAATGAAAAGGCTGTTTGCCGAAGTGTGGGCAGGGTTACAGAAACAAACAAGGAGTGATGAGGGACCCAGAGAATAGCAACAGCTAGAAGCCATTATCACCTCTAGGGCTTTCAGGAGTTTCTGAAATCCCTAAAATGTGGAGCCCTGAGGAGACCCTCACTTTTGCCTGAGAGGAGGTGGCAAGGATGGACTGAGAAATATTCTTTGTACTTTGTTTTAAAAGGTCTAACAAAGGGGTCAGGATACTCAAGGCATCTTCTCAGGTGAGTGGAAGTATGGGTTATGAGATGGGGGGGGGGAGGTATAATTTGGAGTCCAGCTTCACCCTGATATTATAGGGAGTTGTAGAAGAGAAGAGTTCCTGTTAACTTGATGTATAGGGTTGCCATGTAAGTCACTTGTTGTGTGAAATGATCTCACTTGATCAGGACAGTGCTATGCAGGGGAAAAAAAGCACAGGGTCACTGCCCAATCTACACAGTTCTGTGGCAAGCCATTTGTATTAGGGTTTCTATTCCTGGACAAAACATCTTGACCAAGAAGCAAGTTGGGGAGCAAAGGGTTTATTCAGCTTACATTTTCCACATTGCTGTTAATCACCGGATGTCAGGAATGGAACTCAAACAGGTCAGGAAGCAGGAGCTGATGCAGAGGCCATGGAGGGATGTTCTTTACTGTCTTGCCTCCCCTGGCTTGCTCAGCCTGCTCTCTTATAGAACCAAGACTACCAGAATAGAGATGGCACCACCCACAAGGGGACCTTCCCCCTTGATCACTAATTGAGAAAACGCCTTGCAGCTGGATCTCATGGAGGCATTTCTCCAACTGAAGCTCCTTTCTCTGTGATAACTCCAGCCTGTGTCAAGTTAACAGAAAACTAGTCAGTACACCATTCCAGGAGTCAGACCAGTGTCTTTCAACAACCAACAACAGCATCCTTCTACACTCCATTTGCTCTTGTACCCAGCTCCAACTGAATCTGACATGGCCCAGACAACCATGTCAGCATGGCTTTGTACATCAATAATGGAAATTCCCATATAAAATGTGTTTGAAAAATCTATATAATAATTCAGATGAGGTGAGGTGAGGTTTTGTGTCCCTCTCTGGCCTCTACACTTGATTCAGCCATGGAACTTTGGGAAACATGTTGTAGAAAAGCTTTCTTGATACAGCCTGGAGATTTGCAAGCTAGGCTTGGGAGGCCACATGAACACACAAAATCACAGCTATGAAATGTGCCCCTTCTGACTAATTCTATCATTCTAGAAGAGAATAGAATCCAATTTACCATAATTTATAATGTAGATAACAATCTACACGCGGGATTCTGGCTACCAAAGTCTAAATAGTGCTTGGGTTTGAAAAGAGAGGGTATGTAAAACTTGTCTTTGCTCTGCTTTGCCAGTAGATAAGAGAGTGCTAGACTTCATCATAGATATAAAAGGATTTTGTGGGGTTAAATTAGAGGTGAGGGGAGAATTTTTAATTGGTCTGGACAAACCCTGCTGCTATTGGACCGACTTAGTAAATTCTTTCCATCCCTTATCAGAGCAGGACCCCATGCCTTATTTATTTAGGTTATTTTTCAACATGTGAATATAATAATTGGTTATCCAAAAAGTGTGACATATGGCTTTTTAATATTTTTAATGTATACAATACTTGTTTCTGACACCTCTAAAATATTAAAAAAAACTTGTGAATTTATTTTGTCTTGCTTATGAAAGGATAACGTGCAGTTGGAAGAATGCTTGATTTCCATCCTTCATCAATTAGTACATTAATTCCACATTAGTGACATTGTTCTGTGCCTCACATGCAGGACAGAAACAATCTAAAACAAGAAAGGTTTTATATCTCCTGGCTTTGGAGAGATTTCATACCATCAGAAGGTGTGATTGAGGGGTCAGCTTCATGGTATTAGAAAACTTTTTCAGTACAAGGCACATTGAGAGTATAAATGGCAAAACTCTGAGCCTGTAGGGAGCACTGCATATCTAAACCACAACATTCTTCAAATGGTTGCCTGACTCCTACTCACCTCTTAGTTGAAGAAAAAACAAAGTGTCCCAATCATACATTAAGGGAGATCTTCCTTTTGCCTAGCTCATCATTCTAGATTTACTATATATTTGAAAATGTGGTTAAGATGTGGTTTACAGCTGTTAGGAAGCCATTTTCCCACATAGCTTAAACAATAAGGACAAGTATTGTCATCTATGAGGACAGCCTTGACATGAGGGGAGTCTTTATATACCAGCTATTTCAGCAACTCCACAATGATTAAGATTTAAGCTTTAACACATCCTTACTTCAATACCTGCAGGGCTGTTCTCTTCATTTTGTGGTGGATTAAATGAGACCATTACCCAAAGGCATGTGTAATTGAACACTTGGTCCCCAGTTTATGGTGTTACCTGGGTATATTTATGGTGGATTAAATGAGACCATTACCCAAAGGCATGTGTAATTGAACACTTGGTCCCCAGTTTATGGTGTTACCTGGGTATATTTAGGAGGCGTGGCCTAGCTAGAGGGTCCAGCTATGCCTCTAGAGCAGGTTCTGAGAGGTTAAGGTTTTGTCTTACTTGCTGCTCCCCGTCTCTAATTTGTTCTTGCAGTGCAAGACATGTGCTCTCAGGTTCTTGTTCCTGATGCCAAGCCATCGAGCCATTATAAACCCTAACCTTCTTGAACCATAAGCCAAAAATAAACCTTTTCTTCCATAAGTTCTCTTGGCCATAGTGTTTTATCACAGAAATGGAACAATAAAGTAATAGGATGTCTATTGTAGTGCTATGGAGAGCATCCAGATACAAACGCATGCAAATGGAAAAACACTTCTTCAAGAGAATCTAGACTTTTTTCCCCAAGTAATGACCAAGAATTCTTCCTTTACATTTCACTGATCAGAACTAGAATTCCGTGGTCTGATGGACGTGGGATAAATAGACATAGTGAAGTTAAATTCATAGACCTTCTCTCTTCACTTGTTCTGTGTGTCTTCACAACACACTGGTTAGAGGAAAAGGGTCCAAGAAGGGTACAGTGTGGAAAGAGGTAGGATATAAGCCATTGATTATTGACTTTTTCAAGGAAAAGGACTCCATTCCTCAGCTGAGGAAGCCAGTATATTTTAGGTCCACGTTAATGGCTTGTGAATTAGATATTGAATCCCAACCATTAAAGCTTCATTTATAGCCCAATGATTTTTTTTTTGTAAAGTGTGTGAGTGTTTGTGTGTGTATGTATGTGTGTGTACAAATATTCATGCATATTCCCACAGAGGCCAAAAGAAGGCAAAGGATCCCCTGTAGCTAGAGTTATAGGTAGTTGTGAACTACCTTACATGAGTCCTAGGAACCAAACTCTGCCGTCTGAAAGAACAGTACAGATTCTTAACTGCTGAGCCAACTCGATTCCCAAGTCACACTATTGATAATGTTGTGTAAATTGCTTAAATTTTCTGTGCTTCTCTAGCCCATTTGAGAAGTAGAAATAATAACTTTACATATTTTAGAAATTATCAGTGTTCATGGGAATATATCCTATAAGTATTGAGAATATTTTGTGAATGCTGTTAAGCTTCTATAAATGCATGAGTATTAAGTAATTGTCTGGTATTATCAGGGGATAGCTTTTTAAGAAGATTTCTCTATGCATCTAAAGGAAAAGGATAATATTGTATTTCCACCAGTGATTGTAAGGATAAAATTTCATGTGTGTGTACCTTTGGTACTAAGTTCCTTCTTTTAAGTCTTGTAGGTAGAATTATGTGACGAGATAAACATGAACACTCAAGTCTGACAGACTGGAAGAATTCAGCTGCTCACTTGGTGTCTTATTGCTAAAAAGACCCTTGATGAGCGATCAAGTGTCATCCATTCTCATCAAGAAAATCAGGAGCCTAGTTCTTTCTCAGACAAGTTGAATAAGGTTCCTGCAGTAACTTCCTACTATGAGGGTTTGTTAAACATAGCAGGTGACAGAAGGCACTTGTCTCAGGTTTAGAGGGACTTTATCACTTCTCTTTTGCTTGGTACCTGCCTTAATCTCATCACTTTCACAGCCTCTGTGAGGAATGACAAGAAGGAGAAGAAGTGGCAGGTATGAGTTGCAGAGGGCTCAAAACGAAGTTGTGACACTCAGGCCAGCCACCTGTTATGTTTCATAAAAAAAGAAAAAGAAACCAGAGATATGTTTGGTGGAGGTGAGGCAAAGTGTGGGGCAAGGGAGCACTTCTGCAGGCCCATAAATAGAATTTATTTTGGGTATGGGGAGAGGAGTTGAGGGGGTAGTAGAGACAGAAAAAGGGAGAGGAGAGGAGAGGAGAGGAGAGGAGAGAGAGAGAGAGAGAGAGAGAGAGAGACCATGAACATGTAGGGGGGAGTAGGTCGAGAAGAGACAGAGAGGGAAGAGAGGAAGAGAGGAAGAAGAGCAGGAGAGTGAGGAGGGGGCAAATATCCCCTTTTATAGTGAGTCAGGCACACATGGATGTTGCCAGGTAACTGTGAGGCAGAGCCAAGACAAAATGCCAACATTCTCCCATTTTTGGTTTAATTAAAAAAGGAAAAATTAGAAAGAGGTGATGGTGGAACAGGAATAGGGTCATCATGATCTTTAGCAACTTTCTGCTGACTTTGGGACATTTCTCTGCGAAACCTAAGAAAACATACCCATGGGAATGTTGGTCCAGTTTCGGGAAAATTGGCTATTTCCTTCCTGTTCAGGATCTGTGGAAACATCTGTGGATACAAACAAACACACAAAACAACAACAACAACAACAACAAAACAAAAGCAACCTGTAGATGTTTGTGGTGAATATTCTCAGTGAATCACAGGCACCGCTTTGCACCATTTTCAAAATATTTTTAGCATTTTACAGATTTTAGATTGAATAACGCAAGAAGTATTGTGATTCTTTTCTTTCACTGTGATCACAAAAGTCGTTTAAACTCCAGTCTGAACTAAATCTCACTGGGTTTCTTCGGAGTTACATGCATGAGCGTGCAGCCTCCCATAGGGCATTCCTGTGTAGCCCACTTTGAGAACCTCCCATCAAGCAATGCTGGAAGTTCTGGACAGGCTCTAGTTCCTGACCGTGGCTTCTTTACCTTCTTACGTGGATGCTGAAAGACATGTCACTGAATAGTCGCACCTGGTGGCTACAGAGCTCTCTCTTCTGCCACGTGCCAGGGCCACTTCCTCTTTCCAGTCATGCCATCTTCTGAGAAAGACAAGGTGCAGCAAGATCATCTCGTCCTCAAGGCAGGAGCTGACAATGGCAAGATGGGAAAGCAGCAGAGCCAGAAAAAGAAGCTGCCTCGCCCTTGCCAAGTGCTCGGTCTGCTGCCAGATCCAAGTCTCTGTGTGCAGACAGTCTGTGCAGCAAGAGGAACTGCTTCAAACCCTGTATCTGCCCCGGGCTCTTTCCCAGTATAGTTCCCTGCTCTCCAGCTCTCCCTGATGCTGCCACTTCGTCAGCGCTCTAAGACAGCTTTCTGTCAACTGAATCTCCCCAACTAGTCCTTTAAAAAAAAAAATCTCAGAGATGCAACAGCTGGTCACCCTTCAAGACTTTCACATGCCTACTCTGCCACTTCTCCACATTTCTTTCTTCCTTATTGATTTGATTTTTTTTTTCTATATCTCTCATCATCTCTTATGGAGATTGAATAACAGTTTACATCTTTCTATTGCTCAGTTCTTTCTATTTGAAGCCCTTTCTTGTGACAACTTCTGCACATATGGACTTTCCAATCATAAAGTGTCACAGAACAATAATAGATGTTAATGTGTCTCTGTTTTTCTGCTCAAAGAGTATCTGCATAAACAGCCACATCAGAACTTTTCCTGGAGGTAAGCATCTGGCATGGAGACTTGTTTTTATGAAATACTTGATGAAAAACTTCAAAGTATTAATTACAATCTATGTAATTTTTAAAAAGATATCCACACATATACCAGATAACTTACAAAATTGAGTTGCTTCCGCATCTCTGGGGACAGATACCCCTTCTTAGTGCCCTCCTCCAGAATTGGTTTGGGTTATAGTGAGTATTTAACAAAAATGTCTTGAATCTAAACTTACGTGACTGTATAATGGCTAATTTTGTTTGTCAACTCAACTGGGTTGAAAAGTGCCTGAGAACCTAAGCGTGAGCGCCTCTCTGATTGTTTATGGATTGAATTTCCAGAGATAGACTAAGTGGCTCTGACATAGTAATGATTTTATCAAATTGTGCCTTGATAGATCCATGATAAAGTAGCACTCTTGGGGGATGGTTAAAGACAGGAGGTAGGCTCTAGTTAGAGGAAGTATATTTCAGGGGTGTGTTCTTAGGAATAGTTTCTTCTGGCTTCTCTAAATATTATTCTTTCTTCCTCTGATACTTGCTTGCCTTGACTTGAACTTCCTTTGTCTGTATACTTTCCTGCCATAATAGATTAGCTCCCCTGGAAGCATGAGTCCACACAAGCTCTTCCTTTATCCCGTGTATCTCTTAGGTACTTGGTCATTGTGGTAAGAATGGTAACTAATACAGAGTGAATGGGTGCACTTTATATACCACATCCCTCTGCTTGATATTTAAATGCTCCTTTGAATCTTCAATATAATCATAGTTTTGGAAAGTATTTCTAAAACACAGAAATCCTACTTAAAGGAATGTGTGAACCATATGTAGTATAACATAATATAAATAATATTTATGTATAAGCAAATTATGTTTCTAAATTTATTTTTATAAAAGTAAAAAAGACAATACTGCTTTGTCTCAACGTAGTTGATATTCAAGTACTATATTAGCAGATTATCTCATATCTAATTTTTTGGAGAATTTAAAGAGAGTAACTTTCTCCTCGTTTTTAGGCCCATTCCTTAGCAGAACAGCTTGCAAAGGCAGGTATCTCATAGACCTGCCCTTCTATTCCAGGCTTCCAGATAGTCATTATAATATATCGTGTACTTGTAACGTGCAGTAAATAACTGCATTAGATATTGGGAATAAAGACAAAGAATTAATCATGTACAGAACCTGTTAAGATGCCCTAATAAATACATGTTGTTAGGAAAACTTTTGTGTAAAAGACATTTGGTGGATTTAATGCCTTTAATGTCTAGATAAAAGAGACCAAAACACTAAAAAGAGGAAAACCTATGACATAAGCTCACATCTCTCACAATAAATCTCCCTGAGTGAACACTTGAATGGAATATGAAATCAAATAATAAGAGAACAAGAAAATGGAGGACCTTTCCTGAAATCCATAGCAGTGACAGAAGCATTCAAGACTTTAAGATATTTTAGTTAGGAACCACAGGGAAAGGAAGGAAGATAAATCCAAAAAAGCCTTAAATAGATGCAAATGTCTGTTTTATTCAATAATGCTGCAATTCTAGAGAGTAGAACAATGAATTTTGAGGTAGCATATTAAAACAACTATATTAATTGTTTTAAGAAAAATGAATTCCAAGAGGACACATATAGGGAGGTCGATGTGCATATGGATACAGACACATAAAAGAACACAGAATTACACGGTGACTCAGCAGGTAACATGTTTACCAGTGAACTCATATTGCTCAGTACCATTTACTGACTGTAAGTGGTAAAAGCCATTTTAGTTATGACATTCTATTAAAAAGGGATTAATGAACCCCAACTTTCACACCACACAATGTACACATGTATGAGAACATCACATGGTATACCATAAATAGGCACAATTTATAAATCTAAAAACCAATGACTCTGACTTCTCCAGATAAGAAGTAGATACTGCCCAGAAATAAGGATCATAGATAAAACTACAAAGAAGATGTTAATGCTAGAATTTTCCACATACAATGGACTAATAGTAACTGTTCTATTTATAAAACACCATTACAGACAGAAAAAAATACATCAATTTTTCAAAATTACTTAAAGGACCCAAATCTAAAGTTTCTGGAAAATGTTAACAATGTCTGTTTAGTCCAATAAAATTAGGAATATGTGAATTCCAGCACACTTATTGCCTAGTAAATAAATAAACCATATAAGGCTCAACAAAATCATTAGCTCCATCAAGGTCATAGCAAAATCATTAAAAGAAAATCTTTATCAAATTTTAAAGATGATCATAAGACTCAGTGATTATGTTTTTATAAATATCAGTACAAACATAAGACATTCACTTGGGTAAAATGTATCTTCAAGGTTGTATGTTGTAATTTTATGAAATAAATTTGGAATATTACATTTCTATTAGAAATTGAATAATTAAAGAAGTTTACCAGATGCCTGCTGTATTCTAATCCATGTCATTTAATACTTATAACAGTCTGAGAAGGTGCAGCAACCTGCCTGCTTCAGAAGTGAACAAAATATTCATCAAGAATGCAAATCCTGTTCCAGGCCAAAGCTCAGAACTCAGTTCATGCATTATGTCTCAGAATCCATGCTTCTAAGTACTTCTATGAATATGATACTTCACCTTTGCCCCCTTCCTTTTTGGTGATGGTACACAATGGAGTTATTATAAGACCATTATTATACTAATTGTTCAAAAATCTATATATGCCTCAAAGCAGCAAATATTTATGGAAAGCTACAAAAGCAAGTAGAAACAGTACTCTTTCATTACACTTGTAATTATTATGGCAAAGTATTAAAACAACCTAACAATAACCACTGGTATTTTGTTTAAAGTAATTTATATTTGTGAGAGTGAATATGCATCACTTTCAGACAAAAATAAAATGAGTCATATGTTAATTACCATCTTATATTGCAGAGTACACACAAAAGCATTACAGTAATAATGTATAAAATGTATGTAGTCATTTGGAGATAGTCCAATTAATGATTTTCTATTATCCTACTGTTCTACATTTTTAAATGTTCTGTATATATTGAATTCATGGTACAATGCATTTTATTTATAAATTTATACAACAAACCTGGGAAAGGTGGGCATGTGGTTACATTGACTTTATTGTGATACCTTCTGGGCTCTATCATAAGACTCATTCGCTCTGGGTCTTAGGTAGGGTTGGGGAATTTATGTTCAGAAGGCCATGACCATACCCTGTGTATCATCAACATTCAAGAAGGACAGTAAGAAAACCAGAAGCTGACATAAAGCATTGCAGAGTCTATGTTAAGGCCAGAAGACCATAAGGACAAACATCAAACTCCTAAAAATAAAACAAATACCATACACATGGTCCTTGTCAAATGTTCTAGCACAGGTTCTGGTACTAACTGCCTCCTTGGTAATATTACTTACTCATGTAGCATATGGCTGTTTTGTTAAGCCTCATAGACACATGTCTGCTGAGATAAATTAATGTTCCCATCTCAACTGCACGATTTGGCAGGAATAATATACTTGCCAGCCAATGTGTAGACTGACCCACATGAATCCCCACTGGAGAATCTAAAAAGAAATGCTGTACATAAAGCTGACAAGCATTTAAAGGGAAAAGAGTTAGCAGTAATATCTGTGGGCCTTGGCCTAGCATTCTCTGTAGTATAGTGCAGTTATTAGAGTTTGAAAATACAGGGAAGGAACCTGGAAAAGTACATAAATTCAGAAAGTGAAAGAATCACTTTTTCAAATTAGCAGGTGTCCAAAAAGGCATCTCATTATTAACCAAGGAAGGAAAAAGCATTTCCAAAGGTGATATGTATCCATATAAACACAAGACAGACATGTGTACATTGCCACATACCTCTTTCTGAAAGTCTAATTTTCTCTACAGTATAAAAGTCTGTCTATATTATTGGAAAACAGCATAACTTATGTTGATAAATGTATCATGTTTGGCCCTCAGCTCTTCCTGTTCCTCTTGTGGACTCTCGACACACCTTACAGATTCAAACATTACATTTCCTCCTTTATCACAGAGAGGGGTCACAAAATTTAAATGAGCCATGTTCAGTATACATTGCCAGGAACTATACAACCAACCTTATTCACGATGAATGCTGTGTGGATTACACACGTTGTATTTTCAGACAAGCAGATATTTCAGCCTCAAATCTGAGCTACTATAGCCCACCACAGGTAAACACAGGGATTCAGTGGGCTGTCCAGTCACTCAGAACCTGATTTCAAATTCTATCTTTCCTTGACTCAGTTATTATCATCTTGGACTGTCACATTCTCCGAGACATTTCTTATTAATGAGAGGTGAAATATTAAGTTCATACAAAGTAACAGGAAGTTATTAAAATCCCTGGAATATAATGATTATTCAAAGACAGATTGGAACCCAATGGTGAGCAGAGTTGTATAGAGGGCAGAGGACTGAAGGAGGGTCTAAGCCTGGAAAGGAAGTGGCCACATCCAGGATTCTTGACATTAAAAGAGAGATACCTTTAATCTTGTTTAATGTGTTTAGTAAAGATTTTGGACTAGTATCCTGAGGGTCTGTCAATATCCAAATAAATTATTTTATAAATTCATTTTTTTGTGTGTGGAATATTGTAATGGGCCTAATATTATGACACCTCTTGGCACTGCAGAGTTCAAGGAAACCAGTGAATTATGCTTTCTGAGGCACAGAATACTCAGAATACTCATTTCCATATGGTATCGCTCACTTTGATATCACTCAGGACATAGAGCCCCAGTAATTTCAGAGCCATATTTTAAACTAGTTTCAGTCTGTTTTAGAAGCATGAAAGTTCTACAAGTGCCTCCATTTCTGTCTCTTGCTCTACCCTCTCCTCTGTTTGCTTTATTCAATACAATATCATTACTTGCCACATGCTGTTGCTTATTTTTTATGAAATAACAATCAGAGGTCTCAGCTGTGGTCTGTGATTCATGATAGCCCTGTGGTTCTGGAATGGACTGCTGGGACTATTTTGCTTGTGGTAACTGTTTTAAAAGACTATGGAACTGTCTAGGGCTTTAACATTCTCAGATGTGCTAGGAGAAGTATCTCATGCTTGCAGCTCTGGCATTTGAGAAGGTGAAGCAAGAAGATTCACATGGCTTAGAAGCCACCTTCGGCTACAGAGTATGGTCTAGGTCCATCCAGACTGCCTCAAGGGGAAAATTAAATAAAATAACAAAACTAAAATGTAAAACCACCTGATTGTTGTTGAGGTGGTTAAACAATCTTTAATGTTTTATGGCAATCATTATCTAATGATTCACACACTGAAAGGTGAAGACCCTGAGAAACACTGTCTCACGAAGACACCACTTCAACATATCCCAATGATGCTCCGGAAGAAACAATGGTTCAGTGCACATGGTCTGGGCTTCCTTTGTACAATGAAGTGTTAGAAGTGTATAACTAGAAGATGAAGTTAGATCAATTCTTCTATTAAAGGCCAGAACTTTAATTACAATGGCAATTGTAATTTTCAGTGTTTGTTTTCACTCTGGGAATTTAAGCATTGACCCATCTTGTTCAATTTGGGAGAGGGGTGGTAGAGGTTCACATTATAAATGCTACTTGGCTTGTAAATTTGACCCTCTAATAGCATTTGATATGTTAGATCAAACCACTTGTCTGTGAATGACTTGAAATGGGATATAGTGTCGAGAACAGCCTAGGATGCAATGAAATCATGAAGGAGTGTATCTCAGGGCTTTGCTGATTCTGAATCCTGATCCTTCCAGTGGGAACTACTAGAGGCTAAACAGATCTATGGGAAAGAACTGCTTTTAAATAGGAATTCAGGAACTTTTGTAATTTATAACCCCCTTTACCCAGAAACTTTGTACATTGGTAAATAAGTATATCAAATAGGTATACGAATCAAACATTTACCAATAAAAAACAATAAAGACATTGAAACTAAAATTATTTCTTGCTGTGCATAGGATTTGAGAATTTATTAAAGGCAAAAGAAACTTTTTATGGTGATGTGGTAAATTGCATGTTTATTGTTACAGAAAGTATTAAATTTGGGCAGAATGATTGTTGAAACATCTTCAAGATTTTTCAGAGTTGATCAATAATTTCATTTTATAACCAATATCATTATAATCAATAAACACAATTTCATTTTATAATCAATACTTACATGCTGAAGAATGAGGGAGGGAAAACCTTAAAATCTGTTATCCATGACCAATATGTTTCTATGCAACCAGAATGTGAGTTCAGTAACAGCTCTGCAGCTTGACACTCATAGTCTTGACTTGCCAGAGATGTTCTAGGAAGTGTTGCACAGCATGCCTGAATCAAAGTGTACACATCATGTGTGCTCAGATCTGAGGCTGCCATAAAGTTAGACAGTGAAGCAAGAGCTGCCACAACCAGCCCAGGATTCTTTGCACATGTTTTAAAATAAACTTCAGGCCATTGTACTTTCAGAGCCCTTCTATTGCTGCTATTTTTCCTTGACCATCACATTTAATTATGTGACCACTCTAGGGCGTAAGATCCAAAGATTAAGTAGCATGGACAACCATAGAGGAGTTCCTTGCAGAGAGAGCCACGTTGGCCAGCCTGCTAAGGGGACAGCAGCTGAGTTACCCACCATCACCCTAGGAACAGAGCCTTTTGTTCCAGGGAGGGAACCCCTTAGGAATTGTCCTAGGCTTGAGTTTTAAGATCAACAAATTGACCAAACAAAATCTCAAGAATAATGGACAAATTCTTTTTACTCTCTATTTTAAAATTCCTGTTTGAGCCCATGAGGTAGAAATCACACCTTTCTTCTTGCTAGTGCTAAGAAGTCCCCTGGCTCTCATTTCCCCTCTTCTTTTATTGAGATCCAAACCCTTTCCTTCTTGATAGTTTTAATCTGTAATGGCAGACATTATACTCATGAACACAGAGAGCGTCTGCTAAAGTACAATTAGAGAACCTGAACTTTCTATCCTTCGCTCAAACCCTAGTTACACTCTTCCCTGAACATTTTCACATATACGCACAGGAAATCAAACCAATATACTGTGTACTTTCAGTACCTGAAAGTTGAGTCCTTGACTCTGAAACTCTAGTAGAATCCCAACTGAGGCCACTTATGAAGCTGGCAAAGCTGCAAGAAAAGGTAGTTTTTAAGGTGTTAACATAAACTGGAAATTGCATGTGCCATGTGCAACAATTTAGACACCTATCCTTCCCACTGTAAAAACAGAAAGTTAGAGATGGAGGAGATGGCTTACTTAATATTTATATGGCTGCAAAAACAACTAGAATCCATGGTCTCCAAAGCCTTGTTCAGATCAGTTCTACCGTAAGCCCCCAGCACCTGTGCACCTTCCATTGACTTTTCAAACTAACCCGGGAACTACTAAAGACAGGATTCTAGTGTTACGATTCAGATTTGGCTTGATCAGTCTCTATTTGCTTCTAGTGAGGTCTAACTAGAGACAGAGCCGAACAATAAAGTGTTTGAAGCTTTTGCTGCCTTCTGCAATTCACCACACGCAGGGGTATGCTCTCACAACCTTCCAGCATATTTAAAAGCCTGGGATATTAATGAGAAGCTGTTATTTCTTCTAAAAGAAGCAGTGCTTTTCAGGATCATCAGTTCTCAGCACTTGAGGTGTACGTCTTCTCACCCCCATGCTATATGCTGAAGCACCTGTTGGTGGTGGAGCAGGAGCAGTTGGCAGTGAACTACAAGTGTAAGAATTTGAAGGTAACTAGGTCTTATTACCGTATGCCGGCATAAAAATATTATTTCCCTACTGTGGATAGAGGAACAGAAGCCTGGTGTCTGCAAAGATATGAACATTTGTTGGGAAATTTATGTTGATATATAACAGCATATGGTCTTTTTCATCATGGATTCGTGTGCAGGAGGCGAGCTTGGTGTTCGCAGTTAGAGGCACTGAAGGTGGAGCCATGGGAGGTGGCCAAGATTTGGAAGCTCTGTACCCAGAATACTTACACATTCCTAGAGGAGAGGTCAACATGCCCTGTAAAAAAAAAATGATCTTTAAAATTATCAGAGAAACACTCACATTCCCCTCAGAGAAAGTTCTGTATTGAGAACCACATCTCCATGGTCTATAGGGGCCATAGGAGTCTTTTAGTATAATATTGCAAACCACAGAGAACTGGAATGAACAAAAATACCTTGCTGGTGATCATTAGAAAACACACCTGCTTTGAAAGACATGACAACTAAGATTTCCCAGAAAGTTAGATTGCCCATGCTTAGGAATTAATGAGCTCTCATTTGGGGTTTTGTGTTACTAGTTTTCTGTGGTTGCCCTTACAGTTTTCATATTTACTTATCATTGGTTCACTTTGCTAGGAAATATTTATTTAAAACGTATTGGCCTAGCCAGGCGTGGTGGCACACGCCTTTAATCCCAGCACTCGGGAGGCAGAGGCAGGTAGATTTCTGAGTTCGAGGCCAGCCTGGTCGACAAAGNGAGTTCCAGGACAGCCAGGGCTGCACAGAGAAACCCTGTCTCAGAAAACAAACAAACAAACAAACAAACAAACATATTGGCCTTCTAATTTTAATAATTATGACATCCATCCTACAAACACTTGTGGTGTAAAGAGATGTCATAATTATTAAAATACATTTAGATGTTAGGTTTGAAATTAGCAAGGATTCAGGAAGGTTCTCCTTCTGTTACTTTCTTTCCTGTTCTCCATTATGATCTCTCCTGTCCCACCCCTAGTGTACAGCAGTCTGTTAAGGTGCCGCTCTTATGCTACCTCCATTCCCTTGGGAAATCTGCCTTCATTCACTGGGAACTCGATGGAACTTTGTTGTGGAGCCAACTTTGCTCCTTCTGGGGGACCCTCTCAGACCTCTATTCTATCCACCGCCAGTCTGTTATGTCAGCCTTGAATCCCTAGAAACCCATTAACCTGGGACTGCCAGTGGCCACACTGGGCTGGGAATTTTCACTCTATTTCCTATCATCCATAAATTCATATTCTTTATTAAGAGCTGGAAGGAAATTCTGAGCCATTACCTTTGTTGCTTTATGCAATGTGGCAAGAATGCCCATTGCCCTGCCATTTCCCCTTGTTTTATTAATTAAATTTATTCCGTGAGAGTTTTATACATGTACTGAATGCATTTTTGATGACTTCCACTGCCACCGTCTTTGGTCTCCTTCCTGCCCATCAATCTGCACAGGTCCCTACATGTCCCTCTCCCACATTCATGCCTCTTTTTGTTTTATGATCCCCTGAATTTAACCAGGGCCATCTGAATGACCACTGGTTTGAAATTACCAATTGGAGCCTGCTGGGATCACTGTTAGTTACAACATTGAAGACAATGGTTGCATCTCCCTCAGAGTTCACTAGTAGCAAGGAGTGTTAGGGCCTCTTGATTCATGATTGACTATTCATAAGCTTAGTCTTTTCCTGTTCCAGTGCAGCAAACTTTAGATGCTGTGAGATCACGGATATGTGGCTGTGTAATTCCCTGAAGGTAGCGTTTTTGTTCTTTCTCTCCCTCTTTTGTCTTGTTGCATTGTTGCATCCTTAAAGGGCATGTCACCATTTCCTGTGAGGTGATGAGAACACAGCTTCCATTTCTTCTCATCACATTGAATAGCTAAGCTTCTGCAGTCACCACCTATCATTTAAAATAGAAGCTTCTCTGATTAAGGCTATCTTTGGTTATAAAACACCCCGATTAGAATAGCAATTAGCAAAAAGCACCAAGAGATAGCAGATGCTGTTGAGGCTGTGAAGGAAAAGGAACCTTTATTCATTTCTTAGGACAGTACAGACTGATTTACCTATTGTGTAAATCAAGTCCACTCCCAGGCATATACCAGAAGAAATGTATCTCCTAAGCAGAGACACTTTCTCATACATGTGCAATACAGCTCTATCTAAAATAGCTAGGAAAAGGAAGCAGCTTACATGTCCAACAAATGATAAATAGACAATACATGTGTGGTAACATACACACCATGAGACTTTACTCTGCTACAAAGAAAAATGAAATTTGGAAGTAAATGGATGGAGCTAGAAAACACTGTATTAAGTGAAATGACCCAGGTCACAAGAAACAAACACCCCTTGTGTTCTCTCACATATGACTCTGATCTTTGACTTGAGTGTTTCTCTTGGATAGCTTTAGAGAGCAGGAAACTAGGAATTTCCATGGGGAGGTGGTATCATAATGAAGGGAGGCAGCAGAGTACAGGTTAATTATTGCCCTGCTGCCTACTTAACAAAAGGTTCTAGGAAGCCAAAACAGAGCACGAAGAAAAGTGTTTTTAAATTGGAGAAGAGGGAGGAGGGAAGATTAATGTTTGTATAAACATAAAAATGTGTGGGTGTTTGTTAGTTTGCTGTGGTTGTCATAATAGAATACCACAGATGGAGTGGCTCAAGCAACAAAAATTCATTTGCTCACAGTTTAAGAGTCAAGAAGGATGTTTTGTCTAAGACATTGTTCACTGCTTGTAGGTGGCCAACTTTTCACTGACTTCACATGGTCTTCCTTACACACATGCCCTGGTGTGTGCTCTTTCACAATCTCCTCTTATAAAGAGACCTACCATTAGGTTGGGTAGGAACCCTCTCTAAGGTCTCACTTTCTGTTCTTGTTTGGTTTGGGTTTTTGTTTGCTTATTAAACTTTATTTACATAGTAGGGAGGGGCACAAGTCAATGAATCCTTGTGGAAGCCATAGTATACCTTGTAGGCATCGTTTTTGTTGTTGTTGTTGTTTTGTTTTTGTTTTTTGTTTTGTTGTTGTTGTTTTCCTTTCACCTTTACTCAGGTCCTGAGGATTAAACTCAGATCATCTGGCTGGGTTACTCAGCAAGCTATTTCGCCAGCCTCTCATCTTCACTAATCATCTCTGTAAATGTTCTCCTACACTCATATACACATACACCCCTGGTCACATCAAAGCACAGATACTGGGAATGGACTTGCACTGTATGAATCTGACATTATAATTCATCTCAGGACATGGCATCATTTTATTTCTTCTTTCAATGATGTATTTATTTTATTTTACAGGTAGAAATGTTTACCAGAATGTATATATGAGCCCCACCTGTACACCCGGTACCCAGAGAGACCAGAAGAGGCAATGGATCCTCTGAGACTCCCATTGTCATTGGCAGTGAGCTGCCATGTGGGTCCTGGGAACCAAGCCTGTGTTCTCTGACTTAAGTACTGAGCCATCTCCCCAAGAGGAAATCTGGGAAATTATCTGCCTTCATTATTAACTTACATGAAAAAGTCTCTCTCTCTCTCTCTCTCTCTCTCTCTCTCTCTCTCTCTCTCTCTCTCTCTGTGTGTGTGTGTGTGTGTGTGTGTGTGTGTTCAAGCCATGGTGTTTGTATAGAGAAGGGAAGACAACTTCATGGGCTCAGGACTTTGCTTCCACCATGTGGTTCCTGAGAATTGAATTCATGTAGTTAGGCTTAGGCGCAAGTATCTTTACCCAGTGAGACATTTCAGTGGCCTTTAAATCTAGTCAGAATGGCCAAGATCAATAAAACAAAGAGAACCTTATGCATGTGAGGATGCAAAGTAAGAGAAACACCCATCTTTTTCTGATAGGAGTGCAAACATCTATAGCCACTATGAGAGTCAGTGTGGAGGTTTCTCAGGAAGCTGTGAATAGATCCTTCTCAAGATCCAGCTGTACCATTCTTGATCTTATAGCCAGGGGACTCTACATCATACTACTGAGATGCTTGCTCAACCATGTTTATTGCTGCTCTATTCAAAATATCCAGAAAGTGGGAACAGCCTAGATGTTTATCAGTGATTGAATATAAAGAACTGTGGTAAAATATTGTTTAGCTGTTAAAATAAATGAAGTGATGAAATTTATATGTAAACAGATGGAGACAGAAAGCTCATCACGACTAAGGTAGCCTAGACCCCAAAGAACATAGTATGTATTCTTTTACATGTAGATGTTAGCTGTTATGTCTCCTATAAGCAAGCTACAATATGTAGAACTACAGAAGTTAGGTATAGATATAATCAGGGATTTGGTGATATGGATATATCTCTCTAGGAAGGGGTAATGCAATAGACAGTTATGGATATACAGATAGGGGTTGCAGGTACTACAAGATCAAACAAAGGGGAAGAGGGATGGGCACAAGGAATACAGGAAGTACAGCTACAGCTAAAACTAAGGGGCATTTAGGAGGCCAAATGGAGAACTTCCTAAAACATATACACATATAAAGACTTAAATGGAATTATTGAATAACTGGGGAGATGGAATCCAAGTTAGTCATCGTCTGTCACCAAATGAATCTTCCAGTTCGAGAAATTGGTGCCATCTAATAAAGTTACTGACCAAAGGGTGTCAGGGGACCACCCAAACTACCAAGGTTATTGCCAAGATTATTGGTTGCTCTTCATAAATAGGTAATAAGGCCTTGTTGTTAAAGACACCACCTATATAACCCATGGAACATGGAGAAATCAAGCTGGTGCTTACCACAGGGCTTTCACACCTGATGAATAGTGTTAATGGTACCAGAATTCTGCATACTACCAAAGGAGAAAGATAATCACCAGCCTAGCTATAAAACTTTCAGTCTACAACAGTGATCTTCCTGCAAGATGCACTAATGTAATAGTGACACAAGCTTGTGGAGATAATCAACCAATACATGACTAAATTTAAAGCCTACTCAATAAAATGCACTTCATCCTGATATTTCTCATGTTGCCAAGAAACTGAAACTAGAAAGGTCAGGGGCCAAGGGGGAAAATCAAATACTACTGTTCCACTAAAGAAACTTTTCAATAAATTGACTTCAATGATAGTCTGCTATACTCATTGATCAGTGTCTTGGTCATCCATCATCAGAGAAGTTTCTTCCTATAGTTCCTCTTTGTTTCTCTCAATATGAACAAGTAAAGACATATATCCAGACAATATATAAGGAATAAGAGCCCATGAAAGACTAAGTCCTAAACGATGTGTCTTTCTCAAATCCCTTCCCCTAAGTGCTAAGGGAAGTCTGTGGAAGAGGAAGTAAAAAGACTTTAAGAGGCAGATGTGATGGAGGACCAAGGAAACAAGGCTTTCTAAACACACAAGGATTAGTGCACGTATGAACTCACAGAGACTGTGGCAGTATGCATAGGGCCTGCATAGATCTGGGCCAGATGGAGTCCCAGTACTGAGAGGGAAAATAGATACACACCTCTACCTATATTTCACAATTTAGCTTCAATTGACAACCACTCACAAGTGAAGAATTAATTTTCTCCAATAGAGTCTCACTGGTTATACAAAGTCCTCTTCAGGGCAGGACCCATGGCCAACAACAAATGTCTAATATAAGATGAATGCAATGGCATTTTTGGAGATCCTTGTCTCATAATGCTTTCTCACGGCATTTTTAGATCTTACAGATTATTTGCATATGCACTATTGTTTCCATTTTTAACTTTTGATAGGATTTCTGTGTGTGCAAACATATATATCTTTATGTCTATATGTGTTTTATGTGATTTTTCATTACTTCTTTTTCTTTCTTTCTGTGTTTTATTCTAGTTTGTTTTTTATTTTCTCTCATTTTGTTTTATTATTATTTCTTGATGCCTGTTTTCTAATGAATAAGAGAGAGGACATGGATTTGGACTGGAGGAAAGGTAGGGGGGATCTGGGAGGTGTTAGGGAAGGGGATCATCAGAATACACTACTAAAAAAAAAGGATTCTCAATAAAAAAGACATTGGGGAAAAAAAAGACATTGTTTCCCCATTATGCTGAATGTGCCAAGGTGCAGTATTATTGTTTATCAGATGACAGACAGGATGTTATTTGATAAATTGTTGTTCTCGATGAAGTTCATTGGTAGGAAGTGGCACATTGGAACTTAACTACAGACCACTGTGGTTGCAACCCTGTCAATATGTGAGGCTTTTGAAGTTTTTATGGTTCTGTAAGTATAAGTTTCTACCCAGTAAAATTAGGATAATGGTCCTCATTTTATGGCAGTCTGCAGATTAGATGATACTATTATATTGAAATGCTTGTCACACAGTGACATTTGTAAGGTTTTCATTATCACCCGAACTTGGAGTCCTATTTTTTTTAATATTTTCAGTTTTTCTTGGTAACAAGAGGATGATGATGTTTAATGACTGTATAGTTTTGAATTTGCTAGGAAATATTCGTCTCTATTTCCCTGAGGGTTTTCAGTAAAACAACTCTCATTTTCACAATATCAACAGCAGAACAAGGATACCAAGAGTAGAAAAAAATTCCATAGTATGGTCATTTTGTATAGAAAGTGCTTATTTAAACCCTTGTTTAGTTCACAGATTTAAATAGACAAATAATATATATGAACCTGATCAGGCCTACTGATTTCTGTCTTGAAACAGTGTAGCAACATTGTTATAGTTATAAACATGTCTACCACTCAAGAAGGCAAGATGCCTGAGTTGAACTTTCTGCATTCAAAATTGTTTAAGAAGTAGATGGATTTATGAAATTCTTAGGTAAATGGATGGATCTGGAGGATATCATCCCAAGTGAGGTAACCCCATCACAAAAGAACACACATAATATGCACTCACTGATAAGTGGATATTAGCCCAGAAGCTCAGAATACCCAAGATACAATTCACAAAACACATGAAATTCAAGAAGGAAGACCAAAGTGTGGCTACTTCAATCCTTCTTAGAAGGGAGAAGAAAATCCCCAAGGAAGGAGTTAGACAAAGTGTGAAGCAGAGACTGAAGGAATGACCATCCAGAGACTGCCCCACCTGGATATCCATCCCATATACAACCACCAAACCCACACACTATTGCAGATGCCAACAAGAGTTTGCTGACAGGAGCCTTATATAGCTGTCTCTTGAGATGCTCTGCCAGTGCCTGACAAATACAGAAGTGGATGCTCTCAGCCATCCATTGGATGGAGTACAGGGTCCCCAATGAAGGAACTAGAGAAAGGACCCAAGGAGCTGAAGGGGTTTACAGCCCCATAGGAGGAACAGCAATATGAACTAACCAGTACCCCAAGAGTTCACAGGGACTAAACCACCAACCAAAGAAAACACATGGTGGTACTCATGCCTCTAGCTGCATATGTAGCAGAGGATGGCCTGGTTGGTCATCAACTTGTCCTGTGAAGGTCTTATGCCCCAGGATAGGGTAATGCCAGGGTCAGGAAGCAGAAGTGGGTTGGTTGGTGAGCAGCGGGAGGGGGGACGGGATCGGGGATTTTCAGAGGGGAAACCAGGAAAGGGGATAACATTTGAAATGTAAATAAAGAAAATATCTAATATGAAAAAGGAAAAAGTAGCTATTAAACATGCACTTCTTGCTAGTTAACTATGATGAATTCTAGAATATTGCAGAATTTATAGCCCAGTAAGGATGAAGAGTGAAAGAAATCTGCACATGTGCTAAATATTATGTAGAAGTACCAAGTGTATTACTATAGAAATATATAAGGAGGATGTAATTCTGCTTGGTATTCACAGGGTCATAAATGGGCCCTGAGGGAGGATAACACATGAGTTTGGTTTTGAAGCATGAACAGGATTTTTGTAGGTGGAGAAGAGAATATATAAAGAAATAAAAGCATACTTTCTAACATGTAAAATCATGACATATTGTTGCTATCAATAGTGATAGTTGTACCATATCCATGCAGATAAAACTGACTGTCAGTTTATCTTATTTAATTAACAAGTAAGAAAGGCAACAAGAAAACCCCATTTCCTGGGGCCAATTTTCCTGTATTTTCAATCAAGATGATGGTCTTGGAATAAGTTACACCATCATGGTTGTTTTAGTATGGACGCTTCATGTGAGTTACCTGCAGAGTCCAAATGCATAGACTACATGTTATATTACAAAATCTTTATCATTACATTTACAAAATTATAATTGATTTGGCTTTCTGGTGCCTCACGTATGTCAGTGGTACAATCACAAAACTGATTATGTTCTTTCAAAATTCAGTGGAGCTGTGATAGAAGACATTGAATGCATATAATCCCACAAACATACAGGGACTTACACAGTACCCATCCTTGTGCTAAGATCAAGTTGTTAGATACATGTTCTTCCACTGAATTATCTGAAATGGAATCCTCATTCTCCCAGAGTGACCTCATTCACACAAGTAAGATTCCATTTCTATCTCTGTGTAATATGATTATACTCCTTTGCTCAGAGCTGACTGGGCATGGTATAGCTCTCCTTTTGGCTGTATTTTGTCCTAATTGCTGGATCTGGATCTGGGATGAATCAATGTCTAGTGCAGGAAGCCAGAATATATGACACGTGGCATTTAAAATTTTCACTTCTTTCAACCTGTTGAAGTCTTTTTTTCCTTAAAATAATACCTTCTTTTATGATCTAATTCATACATTGCAATGTGCACTACTCAGAAGAGTATGACTCACTGGCTATGGTGGTTTGAGTAGGCTTGGCCCATGGGAAGTGGCACTATTAGGAGGTGTGGCCTTGTTGGAGGAAGAGTGGGTTTGGGCATTTGGTTTATTCAAGCTCTGCCTGATGTAGAAGAGCCCATCCTCTTGGCTAACAGTCTCTTCCTGGATGTCTTCCAATCAATATGCAGGACTCTAGGCTCTATGTCTGTCTGGATACGGTTATGCTTCCCACCATGATAATAGACTGGATCTTTAAATTTTAAGCCAGCCCCAATTAAGTGTTTCTTTTATAAGATTTGCCTTGACCATGGTGTATCTTCACAGCAACAGAAATCTGAAATAAAACACTGGCCATTATTACTTTTAGTTAAACACCTACCCCAGCAACTGCAAACCCTTTCCATCACGCCCAACAATGTCATGCAGCCATTCACCTGCATTTCTTTCCTTCCTTCTTCAGCCACGGACAGATCTACTTTGCTATTATATATTACTTAAATGTGTCAATACAAAAAAAATAAAAGAGATACGGTTTTATTTATTTATATGGTAATATTTTTACAGGGCTTTAGAAATATTACTTAAAATAATGTATAAAAAGAGTCCTATACAGAGCCATGACTCATAGGAACATATGCATACATGGAAAGTATAGAAATGGTAGTGTCATCAGAAGATAATCTTCCCATTCAATAGTGGGATATTGTTGCAGAGATGTTGCTGATCGACTGGGAATAAGAGTTTTAAATTTCCAGTATGAACTGGTCATAGACTGGCCCTGAACTCTTTAGTGGAATATGAACTAAAGAGACATATATCATTCTGGACCAAGAAAGTAAATAAACATTGTGTCATCTTTTCTTTCTCCCCTTGTGTTCTCCTAAATTCAAATCCTCAAGGCTACAGTAATTGGTGTTGTGAATTTATACAGAGACAAGCTGCATGCCAAAAAAAGGAACAGAATTGTGAGACTCTTACATAAGTAAGGAAGAAATGTGTTCAGTGAAACCATTGGAATACGGGAGGTATTTATCAAAGCAGCTATCACTGCCCTAACATATTCAGTATGCACCAAACTCTATTCGTAGCATTTTACTGAAAACTTTGCAATTACAAATTCTGTAGGATAAATGCTTTGTTTCTTCAAGGAACATCAAATGTAATTCATCTGTATCCATTTTTGAGAGTGTTTTTCAGAAAAATCGATGGAATAAATCTCTAAAATACATGAGGCTAATTCATGACCCTGGTAGTATTTTCTATATTCATTCAAAATTCATTCAACAAATATTTATATAGTGTCTCCATCAGGAGAGGGCACTAGTGAAGCTATATTTTAGAAATAGATATAGCATATTGGGTAATTGGAAGGTAGTGCTTGAAGCAAGCTGTAGATCATAGGTTTATTATAACAACCTTCATGAAAAGCTGCTGACTTCTCAAAGTACGTTTGATTAGTGCATCAAGTCCTTAGATGCTGGATATCCAATGCCATATATCCAATCTCCTAAGTCTGTGAAACTCAACAGGAAAGAAAATTTCAGCAGTACTTAAGGTGTGAATATTGAGAAAACAGAGACATGCATCCATGGTGAGACCTGGGTAAAAAGGTTGAAGTTTTGGAGCTGTTAAAAGCTGTGTTTAAATCCTGGCTTCAAACATTCTGTGACTTGAATCTCCCTGTATAGGAGAAGAATAGTCATGGAAATATCATGGGACTTCGCAGATCAGGTATTTACATATGGAAAATTATCAGAACTACTTAAAGGTAGGAGGTTTAGCTGCTATCCAAAAAAATCCCTGCTGATTCATCAACCCAAATTTTTGGCATCAAAACTAATAGATACTACTTACTCTTTTACTGTTTGTCTAAATAAAAAGAAGGCTCTTTGGTATCCTTTGACTTGATTATGTGAGTGTTTGGTATGTTTGCATGACACACATACTCTTCAACACATATGCATCACACTCATATATGCACATTTACACATCATACATACTCAAATACATTTTTTTTTCCTATCAGGGCATTTGTGACATAGGTGAGCTCAGTTTATATAGAATGAAGGTTGTAATGTTCTGCTACTTGTCCATACACTTAAAGTCCTCCCCCAACATCTCAAAATTCATGACCTTTCCCACTATCTGCTTCAGCCCCATGACTTAGCCCTATAGAAGAAAAAAATCTCAGTTTGTCACACTATAAAAGAAAGGCTCACGGAAGCTGGAGAGGCATTTATGAGTCTGTGCTAGGTCCTCTGCAGATGTGACAGCTGTTACCTTGATGTTTTCATGAGACCCCTAAGAGCAGGATTAGGGATGTCTCTGACTCTTTCATCTGCTCTTGGACCCCTTTTCCTCATACTGGGATGCCTGGTCCAGCCCCGATATGCAAATTTGTGTTTAGTCTTACTGCATCTTTTCATGCCATATTTGGCTGATATCCCTGGGAAGCGTGCTCTTTTCTGAAGGGAAATGGAGGAGGAGTTCATCTGGGGAAGAAGACAGGAAGGACAGGGGGATAGGGAGGAGTAGTGGAAGAGGAAATTTTGGTCTGGATGTAGTATATGAGGAAAAAAATAATTAATTAATTAAAAATGAAAGGCTCAGATTTTTTTTTAAGTTTTATTAAGCAATACTCTATAAACAGGCCAACTCTGATTCTCTGAAATGACAGGATGTTTTCTGGGAACTTAAAAGCTTCCGTGTGATTTCAATGTTCCCCATTTTCTGTAAAAGCACTTGAGCTGATGGCATGCTGCATACCCTTTGACCTTTCTTTTGGAAATGTTTACTGTGGGTGTGCTTTCAGCACTTTGTGTGCATGTGATGTGGAAGAACACCAAAGGAGGACAGGATGGAGCAGGAAGCTTTGATTTCCCTTGGTTCCTAGCTGGGAAATACAGATTTAAGACATAAGCAGAGGGCAGCATTCAATCTTGTCTTTCCCTGAGCATTTCTGTATCTGAGACTTCGCTTGAGTCTCATGCTAATTTTAGATGGATTTTAACAGCTAAGGTTCTGTTGAAAGAAAGTGGTTACCTAGTATGTGCAAATCTCTGGGTTCCCCAGCACCACCGAACCAACAAGAAACCACAGCAGTTTCCTAAATATACAAAAAGGAAACTGTTCTCTCCTTGGCTTTTATCCTTACAAATAAGATCATCATTAGAATTTGTTTAAAAGCAATGAAAAAAAAAACACTGTTTTACATATACCTAAAGCTATATCTTCCCACAGAGACACTTGCAATTCTGTGGTTTTTGTTGTTCTCCTTGCAACAGCAGGAATATGGATTCAACCTAGCTGTCCATCAACAAAGTAATGGATACTGAAAATAGGATACATATATACAGTGAAATTTTATCTAGCTATTATGAAAAATGAAATGTGAAAGAAAATGAGTGGAACCAGAAAACACTATATTAATTGATGTAATCCAGCTCAAAAAGACAAACATTATATGGTTTCTTTTCTATGAGTAGAGATCTTAGCTTCTATTTATTAAATAAATAGTAAATATGCTCATCTAAGAGGGACCGAATATGGTTAAAGGGAAGGAAGCTAGAAAGGAGCTCATGAAACTAAAAGATAAAGAGGCTTTTAGTGGAAGGTAGTGGAGAAGACAATAGGAAAAGGTGGGAGGGGCTACTAAAGGTGAAGGAGTATAGCAGGAGAAAGGGGGTAGAGGGAGATGAATGAGGATAAGAAGCAAAATCTACCATAATGAAATATGCATAAATACTTTATAATGAAACCTGTTATTTTGTAAGCCAGTTAAAAAATAAAGATAAATGAAGAAAAAGTTAACTCTGGGTCTACAATAATAGCCAATTAGTTAAGAACACTTTCTGATTTTGAAGAAGCAGGTACTCTTTTCTTCAGTACCCAAATGTCGGCTCATAACCATCCCTTACTCTAGGCTCAAGTGCATTGGCTAAGCATATGGCTCACATTAAAAAAAAATTGCACCCATGAAATAACATGTATGTGGTTGCTCAGTAAGTACTTATGTGTTTGATAATGTCCTTAAGTCACAGTACCCTCTATAATACTCTGAACTAGAGAGATACTCTTCAAACATGCCATTAAATACCTTAGACAGGGCTTGGCCATAGACAGCTTGGCTTATAATAGACTATAATATTCCTGACACAAATGTCACTATTTTGCAGTCACTACTGGATTGCTCCATGCTTAGCACTGTGAATGACAGATACAAATCTGTAGCAAAGAGTCTTTCTGTTCGGTAGGAATGTGGCTGCCTTCTTATGCATTCCTATGTCTTGAACAGTCATCCATGCTTGTTTTTGAGAATGAGATCAATTGGATAGGGGAAGCTCTGGCTTCAGAAGCCTTCAAGAAAAGAGTGGCCCTTTTCTCAAATAGCTGAAGAATATCTTCTCTTTGGGAATATTATACAGCATGTGACATTCCATGTGGCCAAATCTCATGAGAAGTGATTCACTGCCAGAAACATGCATGAGGTCCTCTGGGACATTCTCTAAAGTTCTCTTTATGTGAATTCTGCGTGTATGGCTCTATTGAGAGCAACTTCTTTTCTCTCTCCTCAACGAATCTGTAATCTGCATCAACAATGTTATATGTGCATTTACTTTATCCTTCTTATATATACCCACAGTAAAGTATGATTGACTGTTGATGTATTACTTTCCCTGGCCTTACAAGTTCTTAGAAGCAATGTCTTAGCAGATTATTTTCTAGTTATTCACAATGTTATTTTCAAGACTTTATCATAGCAGATACTCAATTTGCTGAATAAAAGAATTTAATAGAGTTGACATTTATGGGAAAACCTGTTAGAATCTCTGACTTTGGAAAGTTGCTAATCTAGATCCATGAATTATTGCCTTAGAAAACTAGAACTGGGTCTCTCCTGGGCTTATAATGAAGGTAAGTCCTCAAAGGCATTAAAGATCTTTCCATAACTGGCTTAAGAAGAGCCTCTCTTACTTTCCTTCTCTCTACATGTTAGCTTTGTATGTAAGTCTCTATGAGGGCCACTGTCCTTTATTCATCATTAGTGTTAGCAGAACATATCACAGATGTACATATATCTGATGCAAGGCATTAACTAGATGCAGTGATGGGGCACAAATTGCCTAGCAAACACAGCCATGGGACAGTTATCAAAGCGGTTATAATGACTACTTCCTCACATTCTCAAACACTTATGCGTGCTTGGTTGTTGGACTTCTATTATATTTCTAATTACAGTGGTTCTTCTTTGAGATACAGATCCATTGCACTCTGAGTATTATCATCCCCCCCTCCTCCCCTTGGCCCACCTTCCCTAATAACTGCCCAGGTTATGGTCCTACTGTATGATTTGAATAACAGAGGTTACTTGGGTTGTCAGTTCTCTTACGAAAAAAATACAAGACTCTTCAGCATAAAGAATTCACTACTGAAAGTGAGTATGGAGAATGTTAGACCTACTGTGAAGTCACAACAGGTAAACACTATTTACTTCTCATTCTCACCATGATTGGTCTTGGTCTAAAGCCGTATAGACTTTTTCTTTTATGGTCTTTTAGATTTGTATTTTGAATAAGACAGAGGATCTAGGAAAATGTGTAATCTGATAAATAAGTACCAAGATGATTACTCAGTAACACCAAGCACAAAACAAGAGAGTCGTTTGACTATTCCCTTCCCTTCTGCTCTTCAGTTGCGTCATTTATCTTAGTCACTTGTTTATTTCTGTGAAGAGAAACCAAACCTCGTTTTTTAAAATTTTTTTATTAGATATTTTCTTTATTTATATTTCAAATGCTATCCTGAAAGTTCCCTATACCCTCCCCCTGCCCCTGTTCCCCTACCCACCCACTCCCACTTCTTGGCCCTGGCCTTCCCCTGTACTGGGTCATATAAAGTTTGCAAGACCAAGGGGCCTCTCTTCTCAATGATGGCTGATTAGGCCATCTTCTGCTACATATGCAGCTAGAGACATGAGCTCAGGGGGTACTGGTTATTTCATATTGTTGTTCCACCTACAGGGAAACCAAACCTTTTGTAAAAGGAAGCATTCAGTTAGCGGCTTGATTACAGTTTCAGATGTTTAGTCCATTATTGTCATGGCAGGGAGCATGGTGGCATTAAAGCAGGGGCTGGGGAAGTAGCTGAAAGCTGCACCATGATTTGTAAGCAAAGAGTGAGTCTGTGGACTTTGGCAACTTCAAATCACTCCTCCAGTGATACACTTCCTCCAACAAAGCCACACATCTTTATCATCTAAAACTTCAAATAGTGTGATTCACTGGTGCTGAACATTTAAATACATGAGCCTCTGGGGCCAGTCTTATTCAAACCACCACATCATCCATCGTAATATGATCAAATCCCCACCACTGGCTTTTTTCCCCCCTATAGAACTGGAAAACCTTTTCACGCAAAAGAAGAACAGACATCATGGTTGTAAGGACACTTAATCACTCCTTGCAGACAATGTGCTGAGACTCTCCAAGAATCATCAAAATATAAGCCTTCTCCTTACAGATGCTGCTCATTTCTATTATCTGTTGACAAAGCTACCTTTCACAAGACTGTCTCCTTTCCCCATATATCCACTGAGTCATTCCCATCTACAACAAAACAGAAGACCTTCCTGGTTGCAGCTCCTTGGGGGTTGGGTTAATAACTGTGTTATCAACAACCTGAGATTCTCCTTGAACTCGATATGGCTTGCTACTATTTCTGCAAAGATATGGATCCTTTAAGACCGTCTTGTACTTACTCTCTGTCTCAGAGCCTGTTTACTGAGGAACCCAGTTTATATCATATAGACTTCATTCATCCCACCATAAAATTTTAAACTGTGACATTGGAAGAGAATAATGGAGCTTCATTCCATGACATCCGTGTTGTAGATGGTGAAAAATTGAGAAGTAGCTTTAGAAGGAGATAGACCAAGATTTCCTTCCAACCTTTTCTTTGTGATATGGAGCAAGTTGTTCAACATTTCCAGTCATACCCTTTTCAAGAAAAATAAATATGTTTAATTCTGATAATGTACATACTTCCTGGGGTGACTGTAACAGTGACATGGAAGTTCATACATTGAGAGTCTAGTAGAGCAAAGGGCTCTGTCAATCATTAATAATTTCCAATAGTAGTCATTGTTGGCCCAATTCCTCTCTCACATTATTGAACAGCTGAAAAAGGACAATGTTCTTAATGTGTACATCACTTTTACAATTATCTACTGGAGTGTGATACTAATTAAATGAGTTTTAATTGTGCTCTACTCTAATAACAAGCTGGTCAAGCAATTGAAATTTAATCAGCAAAAGTGCCTAGTTCTAGCCAATGCTTGCCATGACCTATGGTGCCCTCTGCTTGCTAAGCCCCAGCTCCAACTGCCAGAGCTTATTTTCTTCACTTCTTGTCAGCCCTAGTGCACTAAGACTGAGCTCTGACAGAAGGAATTCTTGTAACAGAACATGATTACAAAGTACACACAGAAGAGTGCAGAGATTTCATTGTAAAGCTCTGGTTTCAGACTATGCATGTTATCAGCTCGCCAGACTAGGGAGATCACTTGACCTTTCTGAGCATTAGTTTACAATATAAATCACATTGTATCCTGGATTTCTTTCTTATGTGTTCAAATTCTCCTTTAGATTTATTCGTGGAGGAATACATCAGTATACTTTTTCATCTTGTTAAAATTCCCTAAAGCCTGCTGCACCAATGGTAGCTGCTGCTATTGGTTGAAATGTTATCAGTAAATCACATCCTCCTAGCACGAGACCAGGTAATTTTACTGAGACCCATAATTTCACTGTTCTCTCTTGTGAGTAAAGTTCATATTCATTGATCTAACCCTTCCCTGAACTGAGCCTGGTTTACTTACAGAATCATCTCGAGTGCCCCGAGGTCACAGGCTGTCTGCATAACACCAGTAGCTGGTCAGATCTTCAATTCTATTGCCTGTTACTGCTCAGTAGCTTCCTATGTAGCATGTCTTTCATAGCTCACCTTTTCTTTTAATCCCATTCACATTCTCTAGCATGTCACAAAAGCAGTCCACTAAGAACATTTTTTTTTTCTGCACTACCCTCAGGACTCATTTTAAGGCTTCAAATTATCCTTCACATACCCTGAAAACTAAGGCAAATGCAAACATCCATTTTCCTTGCTTGCAAGCCTTTACATGGCAGGGTTTGAGTAGTTCATGTCTTTGTACCAACAGCACCTGCACCTTGTATACAGCCAACAAAATTGTGACGAACAGCTGAGGAATATTTTTTGAAACTATGAACTCTGGCACTGAGAAATGTAACTTTGAATGAGGTAGGGCACGCAACTACAAGATAAAACGATTTCTTTGTCTTTGACGCAGTAAGACACCAATCAGACTCTCTTTGGATCATTAAACTAGGGCTATTTCAACCAGGGGTTTGGAGAAGCTGATCCTATTGAATTCTGCTTCCTATTTGTCAGGGCAGTCAGTATCTCAGGGATTGGAATGCAGCTGTGGTATTAATACAGATGCTGACATGTCAGAAAGCCCAAAGGAGCAAAGCTTTTGAGGATGGGAAGATTACCAAAGCTTTTCATTTTCATGCAGTCCAGAGGCTCTGGGATGATCTAAATGGCATGCTGGTATATTCATCTGTGACTGCCTTTGCAAGTGTGGTGTATTTTATGAGCAACCTGGTGGCAGAAAATATATTGTCCAGGGGTTTCTCTACCTGCTGCTGGATTCACAATTGAAGGTCAAATATATCATGCCTCACCTGCGGATGCTAACTCCCTCTTGCAAAGTTACGTTCCTGCTGAATGGATAGATGCCCCTTGGTACATACATTCCTTTAGAATTCTGCAGTCAATAGTTACTGATGCTGCTTGGTCCTTGGCAATAGCATTAACTTAAAGCTATAGACTTAAAGCTATAGAAAATGATGACCCTTGGTCCTCCTGACGTGTGGTTCAGGCCCTAAAATCTTTCCAGGGAGTACAAATAGCTATGATAAATCAGGTTGCTATTTTCTCCTACTATCTGGGAGCTTCTTCTTTGGCTTTGTGTTACTTTGCACTACTGTGAAGAAGTTGAGGATCTGTCAAGGAGGTATTTATTCCTTGATGAGTCAGGACCTCACCCTCCAGCGGCAAACATATATATATATATATATATATATATATATATATATATATATATATATATATATAGAGAGAGAGAGAGAGAGAGAGAGAGAGAGAGAGAGAGAAACACTATACCTGCATTATAGTTGAAATGCCAACTTGTGTGTTTACTAAGGTAATGAAATACATTGGTCCTCAGTCCATTACTTCTCATATTTCTATACTTGTTGACCTCTTGAAAACTTTCACAGTTGTTTTAGTGCTAAAATCGAAGGTTAAGATCATATGATCTAAAACTAGGTGGTATGTGTCACATAGTTTCCACTTAATGAAGGTGCTCTTCCACCTCGGAAACAGACTTCACCTGGGAATGTTCAAGGTCTATTACTCAAAGTTACAGATAAAATGGGGAAAATGTCAACTACGGAACATTCTTAGCGAAACATAAATAAATAAAACATTCAGTATTTTCTAGTTACTTTTCCCATAACTTCCTGATGTTCAGCAGGGATGAAAGGCTATGCCTTTTCGAAGATGTCCAACAAAGTGCACAAACAATACAGTATGGCCACTTCTAAATATGGTTCACTCACCACCGGTGGAGCAGGGATGCCCAGGGCAAAGCAAAGAAGCACTTTATGATATAGTTGTCATTTGCCTGTCACAGATACTGCTTGCTATAGATGTTGCCTCCTGAGGAAGAAGTGAAAACTGTGGTGTGGTAAGGAACAGGAAGTTTTTCAGGAATATGTTATAAAGGGTCACCTGTAAGACCCTTGGATATAACCAAGAAAAATGTTGTTGATTGTGAGTAGCCCTGACTTCCAATCTAGTGAGTAATGATCAAGTTCTTCATTAAGCCTTGAGCAATCCATTGGCTTCAAATATCAGAGCTCAAAGCTCAAAGTCAATGCTGAATTAATAGGCGCAGGAGCAAATAAAGTTCAGAGACAAAGAACCAAAGCTGTTTTTGTCACAAGGCTGGCAATAAATAGAAGCTCATGAAATGGCTAATTAATTAGTTAATTAATTGGAAGATAGCAGTAGGTGACTCAGGAGTTTCAGTGACTCAGGGATACTAATTTTTCTTCAATATTTCAAAGCATTGCTCAGATAACCTTTGCTTTCCCTGATAAATGATTTTGAGATTTTTCCAAACACTTACTGGACAAATAAAATTCAGCATCTTTCTCACAATTTGGCCAGGATTATAATGTGCAGAGGGAGGGACAAGTTAATTTTTAAGCTGAAGGGTGAAGGGTTACCTATAGGAGGTTATGTCACTTTGGTAGTCCTTGGTTCCTAAGTGCTTATGTAAAACATGAATTAAGATGAATATATTTGCTGGTGTCTTTCAGTACATTTTTTCTTTGGACACAAAGTAAGTAACATGGCTATTGTCCTGCTTTTCAGAGTCTAAAAATGCATTCATATCTGAAGGGATTGATGTTCGTTTGCCTGTTCTTTTCCCTTGTAGTTTTGAGTTGTTCTGAAGACTGGATATTAACAAAATAAACTTTAGACTGTTTTTAAGATTTAGCATTCATAGCTACTAGAAATGATCATGAACCTTTTATATTAACTTTGACGGTCAGTGGAAACTTCAATTCCAAAGGATCTGAAAGTGAAATACACATGTCTAACATCTGTCACTTGTGTTCTTCAGTAATACATCGCCACTCCTTCAACGTGAGCTAAAGATCTGAAAATGAACAATTCTGTAGACAGTGAATGACTCCAAACCCATTTTTCTAAGTCCAGTCACTGAAGCTATATGAACAGGTTTAACTGTTTTCTACATGTTAGGTAGGAGTGTTTCCTATGAGAAGAGCCTACTCTTAAAAATTATGGCTGGATATACTAATTAGTATTCATTGCATTGTATATTTTTGTTTCACCCTCATGAAAAAAGTCCTACTGTCAAAACTTTTATAATACATTTTATTAATTTTCAAGAATTTTACACAATGTAATTTGATCATATTCACCTTCATTCCTCCCCCCAATTCTTCCCAAATCTACCCATCCTGTTATCTCTTGTTTGTAAATAATACATCTAGTCCAATTTGTATCACCCATAGACTCATGGGTACAGAACCATCCCACTGGGATGTGATCACTGTATGAGTAATCATCCATATACTACCCATGCCTGACTTTGCTTAGCTTGTAAGAACAGATGAGATGAGAAGCACTCAGAGCGATATAGCTACATGTTCTATTACCTGTCCATAGCACCTCGGTTAAGGACGGGAGCTCATTAATCCCTTCCCACCCTATGCTAGGGTGTTGGCTGTGCCGGTCTTATGCAAGCAAGGAGAACTTCTGCAAGTTCATGAGTACACTTGTCCTGCTATGCCCAGGAGACATTGCTTGTGTTGTGCTGTGTTGTTTTGTCTTGTTTTGCTCTGTTTTAAATGGTTCTCCCTGAACTCTGGCTCTTATAGTCTGTTTGTACCCTTCTCTATGAACCATCACCCTTGTGTTTAGAGAAGGGGGTGGTGATATAAGTATCCCAACTGTAACTTTATTGATGCTCCTTCTCTGCAGTTAGTCTTTTCCAACTTTACTGCTCTGCACTATAAAAAAAAAAAAAAAAAAAACTCCTCTGATTTGATCTGAGAGCTGCATTCCACTGTAAATATGGAAAAGCACTTAATGTTATACCTAGTAAGTATAATGTTAGTGGTAGATGCACCCCTGAGGCCTATGGGCTCCCAAACCATTGGTTCTTGGCCATATGTACAGTACAAGGCTTATCTTTCCTCATATAGAGCAGATATTAAGTTCAATCAGAAAGGATTGTGCTTATAACATTTGTGCTGCTACTGCCTTCATGGATATATATGGAACAGATTCGTAATTATTGTATGTCATAGGGTTCAAGGATTAGTATGTTTATCATCTGGAACTTCAATTTTTTCAAATGCTATTTTTAATGATGTTTCTTAAATTCCTTAACCTCTCTTTTAGCCCACCACCCACCAGAGGAAGTGGAAAAGAACATATATGGGGGAAGTGAACCTGTTTAGAATTTTTTTTTTTTTTTTTGGAGCAACTCCTGTCTGTGTTGTCTCAAAATTGGCAGTTCAGTTCACAGGTCAGCAGTGGCAGTTTGATTCACTTGCAAACACTTCATGGACACACCAGCAGTCTAGTTTGGTAGAGTTGGGATAACAAAGAGGATTCAGCAGCAGTGGCACAAGCTAGCAGAGGCAGCCAGTCCTGGGCCTGGCTCAAGTCAGCAGGAGGGACCAGGAGGAATGCCAGGAGAAGTTCTCAGTCCTGCCTCTTTTCATGAAGTGAATATCAGGCAAGAGGTGACACCAGCAAGCTTTGCACAGCTAGCTAAGCTCAGCCTCCACCACTGTCCATCAAGTCCTTTTTATACTACCTCCGAACATCACATGTCTTTCATGTGTTTTGCCTCACCACATGTCTTGCCTCAGCATGTGCATCTGTCTCAGCTGACATCACTCTGCCAATCAGCCCAGAGTACACGGTAGCATGTCACCACAAACACTTTTTGGTGCATTTTCCTCTATGGAGTCCCAAGAAATAGAGCTCAACTATGCAATGTAAGGGAGACCATTGCATGCATGTTGTTAGAAAAGAATCCTTCATCACATGTTCTTCCATGTGCTTGCTTTAGCAGAACATCCTCTCACCTGTGTCTGCTTCAGCAAAATGTTCCTTTATCAGTCTGCTTTAGTCTTTCACCTGTGTCCACTTCAGGAAAACATTCCTTCATGTGTTTGCCCCAGATAAACATCAGTTGTGTTAGAAAACAACTGACTTTCCAAAGAACCCTTAAGTTTCCACTTCAATCTTCAATGACACTAAATTTATAACATTAATAAATTGATAATAAAATAATAAATTAACTCTTTATTTCTCAAATATTTCTTTAGGCATGGTAACAGGCCATCTAGTATGGAGAAAGGAGAGAAAGGGAAATGGACTAGATGGTGCACTTATGTCTGAGAAATAAAACTCCGGCAGTTTGGGTTTAAAAGTTCTCACATTGTAAGAAGTTCTAAAGTTTCACTTTAGAAAAAGAAAGAGTCTTCTCAGGGTTGGTTTCTGCTTTTTCTGGCAAACTTTAACTTCCTGGTTCAAAGAAAAGACATTTATAAATGAGGCCCAAAAGGCTTCTGTGACACCAAATCACTCTTACAGCACAACATTTTGATGAGTTGAGTGTAAATGAACCAGAAACATGTGGATTAAATTTCCCCTATGGTAGTAAGAGGTTAGAAAAATTGAGGGGAAAATGTGCCTGGGGAGAATGCACTTGGGGTTTTCTGGGCTCTTGGTACTTAAAACTCAGAACATGCTAGTTTGTGGGAAACAAAACAAAAGCAGAGGAAATCACCATAGCTCTGCGGCTTCTGCTGATGTCTGGGGGAACTTAGAATGGGAGACTAGTTTTCTAGAACTATAATCTGGATTGAGAGACAATTTTAGGTGGCATCTGTCTGGAACAATAATTTGATATTGAATGTAGAGAAAGGTTGTCAGGGAGGTGGGGTCCTCCTGTCCTTGTACAAGTGAGCAAAGTCATTTAATAAGGGAGGGTGGTGCTGGCCCAACAAGGCTAATTGGAAAACCAAAGGCAAAGGAATGGTCTCTTTCTTTGTAGTGGCAGGCCCTCAGTTGCTCTCTTGAATGCCACTGACAAGTCTGTTATTGCCAAGCTTTATGTTCAGATGGCCACAAAGGCTCAGGGAAGATGGGTAGAAGAGGAGGAAGATTAGACTATATGTGAAATCAACAGCAATTCAAAGTAAAATGATAAACACTTAGGGAAAGATTATTAGACATGGCAGTACATACATTGAGACAACCTGAGTCAAGTACAAACTGTGATTCACAACAATAAAAAAAGAATATTAGCTCTCACAAATGCACTTTACATGGGAGATCAAATGAGAATTCATCTCCCAAAATTTTACTTTAGAAATAGATGATTGGTGTCTGCAGACACCAGTCAAATATGTGGTACACATATCAGGCAAATAACACTCTTATACAGAAAAGTAAAATATGCCATTGGGGCAGAGAGTAAGTGGCTCAATGATCATTTCACGTGCTTTTTATGACTTACAAAAGCAAGATGCCAAGAGAATTCATAAATCAATTTATTTGATAAGTAATAAGTGTCTATCAAGTGCATAAACATTATAAATACAAAGATACAATATTATGGTCTTGAGACAGCAAGGCTTAGGGTTTACCATGTTTTCCCAAATCACTCCTAGAAACAGACGAGAAAATTAGACAAACTTACATTGTTCAGGCCCACCTTGTCTCTGCTCATTAATAATCTTTGTTGTTATACTTTGTCTTACAGCCTGGAAAGAAAGATGCGCTGGGATAGAGCTGCTTGCTTTCCTCAATCAGTTTTTGAATCCAACAATCCTTTGGCTAGAGCCACTTGCATGCAACTGTATGTTCCATTAGATGAAACTGACACTGTTAATTCATAAAGGCTTCTATAAATCTCTGCTTTTAAATTCTTAGATTAAGACACACCAAGTCTAGACATTGTCCCAAAGAAACAATCCTTTCTTGCCAAAGTAGTATTTCCCCATGTACTGCCAACAGCAGGGACAGAACTTCTTCCTATGCTCATATCTGCTTTCGTTTTAATTTGTGGTCCTGTGTTTCCATGGGGCAATGAAAGTTTATATCATAAAACTGGAGGGGTGAAAATGGGATATGTTAGGATGACCTTAAAGAGCTTGCTCACTGACCCATGTGCTAACAAAGCAAGACAATGGGCAAGACAGGAATTTAAAGTGGGATCCTCCTAACTCCCAATTCCACATTAAGTCACTACTACTTGAGAAGTTGAGGAGTAATTAATTGGTTAACCATTGTTCTTAGTAATTGTGTTTGGCAATAGATATCACAGAAAGAGGGGCTAAGAGAAAACCATCCTCAAACTAAGTAATAAAAAAACCTTTAAATTTCTAAGGTACCCAGGAGAGCTGGTATCCCATACTGGAAGAATATTCCTGGCACAGGCTAAGTTCAGACATGAGACATTTGACATCCAAATACATAAAACACTATTTGAGTGATCAATGATGGGCATCTGAGTATCTTGCCTTGGACTTATTCTTCGCCATGCACTGTGAAAGATGAGTAGCTTCATGTTATTCTTACTTACAGATTGTGAGCTCCTATGTGTTGAGTTTGTGTAAGCAATCTATCATCTGAGTATTCTTCTGTGTATAGACTAAGTTAATTTACTTTATCTTTAATGTTAATGTTTCATTTAACTGTATTACATTAAAGATCATACATATTGAAGAGGTGAATATACATACATATATATGTATATATGTAGGGTCCTTATGTAGGGTCTGTTTAAGGAAAAGGATGCAGTCATGGTTAAGAGAAAGTTCTGGAAACAATCTGAGTTTGAGCCAAGGTTCTTGCTGTGCAGTCTTGGCCATGTCCCAAGATCTTTCTTCATTTCAGTTTCTCATCTGTAAAATAAGAAAAGTAATTGTAGTACCATATAAAATTGTTTGAAGAGTGAAATGATTTATTATAGGTAAGGTCTCTGAACAGTGGCCATCATATAATTAATACCCAGTGGATGTTAGATACTATCCTATACGTTTCCTTTCACTAGTAACTCTACACCCTCTCATTTGTGTAAACACAAAGTACTCTTCTATAGCGCTACTTTACAATTACCATTTGGTTTTGACACGTATGAATGTTTATAAAGACAGGAAAAATATAGATCTTGAACATTCTTCATTTGCTTTATTTGTTGTATTTTATACATATAAGTGTTTTGCCTACATTCATATTTGTGTATCCCATGTGTGTTTAGTGCCTTTAGGGGACAAAGGAGGATGTTAGGTCACCTGAGCTGCACTTATAGACTGTGGGCCACTATGTGGGTGCTAGGAATCTAATCCCAGATCTTATGTAAAAGCACAAATACCCTTAACTGCTGTCCAAGTTTTTTTTTATGAACTTAAAAAAGGGATTTTTATAATCTTTCCACTGCATCCTGTGGAGTTCTTCCTTAGCCTTAGGTGTGGGAACGTATTCTAGGTGTATCCATTGAGCCTGGACTCAACAACTCTGCATATTAATTGGTTGTGGTTTTATATAGTGGTCTCTGTTGAAAATATTTCCCTGATGAGGGATGAAGGCTATACTTCTCTGTGAATGTAAAGAAAATTTTTATAGATTGTTGTTGTAGACTTTGCTGGTTTAGTAAATTAGAGGGTATAGATTCTACCTTAATAGTCATGACTTTACTAGCACTGAGTAATTAATTAGGTTTTCAGTACCAGGCAGTTTTCTTCTGTTGAGTAGCTGGTCTGAAGAAGTCCAATTATATAGCTATGAGTCACCATCAAGTTACGTGTACCACCCTGCAATACGGTGTCATGCTGGCTGTGGATGTGGTTCACAGTCATTGTAGCTAAGATGGCTTTTGGTTGCCTCCCTCCTTTGGATGCTAGCATGGTATCTTCTGGTACTATAAAACTTAATCCTCATGGAGAGGAAATTCCGAATACATATACATATATGCATGAAATAAAGTATAGACCATAAATTTGAAGGACAATGGAATAGGCTTATTGGAGGGCTTGAAGGGAGCAAAAGGACAGGCTCGATGTTATAATTAAAATCTCACAAATAAAAAATGAAAAAAGTAAAATATATTAAATGTCTCATTCAATTCAATTGCCATATCTTCAATAACATTTCTTGGTAAGCTGTGAACATGGATCCTTTCTGTGATTGTCCTTAGAATACGTTTCTTACGGGAGTGGGTGGGTTGGGGAACAGGGCAGGGGGAGGTATAGGGGATGTTCGGTTTAGCATTTGAAATGTAAATGAAGAAAATATCAAATAAAAAATAAAAAAGAATATGCTTCTTAATCAGTCATTACCTGCAGTATAGTTTACTATTACCATAGGAATTGCTACTCTTTCCAGATGCTCATCATATTTCAGATACATTGTCAGGTGCTTCATATAAGCCATCATTTATTTCACCACTATCTGATTGGATTTAAACGCTGGTATAGAAGAAATAATTTCAGGTCTAGTACTGTAATTTTGGTCACAAGTTTATCAATGAGTGAAGTAATGGTTTTTTTTTTTGTTTGTTTTTTGGGTTTTTTTGTTTTTGTTTTTTGTTTGTTTGTTTGTTTGTTTTGTTTTGTTTTTTGTTTTGTTTTGTTTTGAGACAGGGTTTCTCTGTGTAGCCCTGGCTGTCCTGGAACTCACTCTGTAGAGCAGGCTGGCCTCAAACTCAGAAATCCACCTGCCTCTGCCTCCCAAGTGCTGAGATTAAAGGCGTGTGCCACCACACCTGGCGAAGTAATAGGTCTTATGATTGAAGACCTGCTATTGTTTTTGCTGAATGATCATGCTTTGAAACTATCTTCTAAATGTTTATATTTATACTCTTAGCCCCAGGCTGCTTTTAAACTTGGTCCAAGAAGCTTCATTTTGCAGTGAACAAAAATCAGTGGAAACATACATAACTGGCTAAAGTGCTGAGATGGGAAACTGAGTGTTTAGCTCCATGACCACTAAAGCTCAGGGAACAATGTGGTAAGGGAGATGAAAAGTATTTGAGACCCGGAATCTGGCAATGAATTTTGTTAAATACTATTGCATTACATGGTTATTGAATTCATGGGCTCATAGAAGCTATAGTTCTCTGCTCTTACAGAAAATCAAGCCAGCCCAAATCCTAGCATATGTTGAGTAGATGATCTGTCTGCAGAATTATCCGTGCTGTGGAGTTGTTGGCAGTGGGTAGATACTGTGGGGTGGAGAAGCCTACTTTATTAAATATATGGCTGCTGATGGATGGCAATATCCATACTTCTGTGGATGACCCCACCCCCATGAACATATGGGAAGCACTAACTGAGCTTAGTGGTTATTAAGAGAGAGAAAAATAAAGGCAGGAAGTTGGAAGGGGATGTTTTGAGAGGATATGGGAGCACTGGAGGGATAACCAGAGTAGATATTATCATAGATCACAGAAAAATTAAAAAAAAAAATTGACCAGTACTTTATTTATCTTATGTCTTGAGATTATAGTATAGTAGCAACATTTATGCTTTCCCTTTGTTCCTTTCATACCATCCCATTTACTTCTCTTTCCTCATTCAAATTCATGACCATATTTTTAATTAAGTTTTCATCCCATAAAAATATTTCTGAAAGAAAAACGAGTTGGGGAGAACAGAAATGAATAAAATTCCTTTGATGTAAAGACACGTAGGTAATATTTTTCATCTATGCTATATTTATTTAAGACCTACCGGTAGGTGGTAAACATTGTTTCCTAACTTCCCGGGCCTTCATTCTGACCACTGTGCTGCCTCTATTTTAAGAAGGTATCTCAATATTAGGCAGCTCAGACTATAGCGATAGCCTACCCGTCTAGGGGTACTGGACTCTAAATACTACACAGAAGTACATCTTTAAGGTGCCAGTGACAAATTGCAGGTTTCCCGGGGTTCTACTTTTCTCCTTTTCTCCGCACTCTCAGTTTTCATCTTGGTGATCCACAGAGCTCTTAACAACAAGGATGGCACATTAAATCTATTGACAATGTTAGGAAAATTGCCAATAATTTTTCTGTTCTGTAAACAACAGAAATTAATTCAGATGGCTGTACAACCTAAGAGAGTCAAATCCAGTTGAATTTCAGTGTCAGTTTTGGGTGGTAGAGGAATGCATTTTCCTTCTTCCTGTGAATACTGCAATACGTGTAGATAAAAAGTGACCCCACCATGGAGTCACAAGAGTGCATGTGATATAACACTGTGGTGCAAGAGAGAGAAAAGAATCTGTGGCCCTCAGAATGCCCTGAGCCTCTGGTTCAAACTAGAATTGAAACTGACATATTATGGGCTCTAAGATTCAATTTTTACCAGTTTTGTTCTACTTTGTAATTGAAAGCATCTTTAATGGTCAGGAGCCAAATAATCCTGTTAGTCTCCAGCTTGGCTTTGATCAGTATTTACAGCTTTCTTTGTCTTTGTCGATACTTTTAAATCTGTTTCTTCTGTTATCTTTCCTACCTCTCTACTATCATTCTTCCAACATTTACAGAGCTGCTATCAACTCTATAGAAATAACAATAAGATCTCACAGTATTTCATAGAGAACTGATAAGATTTAAAGGGAGCGTGAAAGACAACCCATAGTAGCCAATTTCCTTCAGTAGATGAGCTATTGTTACATGAAGCTAGGAAATATTGAAAAATTCATTCAGGATAGTCAACGCAAACCAAAGGGTCAGAAAATCGTAGAATTCAAAAGCAGTGAAGATTTCAAAAAGGTCTCGGAGTCAACCTGCTCAGTTTTTGTTGTTGTTGTTGTTTGTTTGTTTGTTTGTTTGTTTTTCCATTTAGGAAGCTGAGATTTTTTTTTTGACACAATCAATTTCACTTTCTGATTTGTGGTAGACAGAAAACAAACAAACAAAAAAAAAACTAAAAAAAAACCTACTGAAAATTCCTGACTCTTTCTCCAGTCTTGTTTCCACACTAAAATCTTATGTCTTTTTCAGTTCTTGGAAAACACTTTTGGATCACAATTGAAGTTATCCTCCAGTCAGTGGAGTACCTTCAGATGCTTTGAACAAATGCCAGTTAAATCCTCTGTATTGATTTGATTATTGTAGGAACCGTGTTTATTCACAATTCATGATCCTAGAATTGAAGTATAGATTTATATGTACATATTACTTTTTTTAATTAGATATTTTCTTTATTTACATTTCAAATGTTATCCCCTTTCCTGGTTTCCCCTCCAAAAACCCCTATTCCATCTCCCCTTCCCCTGCTCACCAACCCATCCACTCCTGCTTCCTTGTCCTGGCATTCCCCTACACTGGAGCATCAAGCCTTCTCAGGATGAAGGGCCTCATCTCCCATTGATGTCTAACAAGGCCATTCTCTGTTACATATGCAGCTGAAGCCATAAGTCCCTCCATGTGTACTCTTTGGTTGGTGGTTTAGTCCCTGGGATCTCTGGGGAGGTTCTGATTGGTTGAAATTGTTGTTCCTCCTATGGAGCTGCAAGCTCCTTCAGCTCCTTAGGTCCTTTCTCTAGCTCCTCCACTGGGGACTTAGTGCTTATTGACTGAGAGCATCCACCTCTGTATTTGTCAGACACTGGCAGAGCCTCTCAGGAGACAGCTATAACAGGCTTCTGTCAGCAAGCACTTGTTGACATGCACAAAAGTGTCTGAGTTTGGTGGTTGTTTATGGAATGTATCCCCATGTGGGGCAGTCACTGATAGTCACACCTTCAGTCTCTGCTCTACAGTTTGTCTCTGTAACTCCTTCCATGGGTATTTTGTTCCCCATTGTAAGGATTGAAGTATCCACACTTTGGTCTTCCTTCTTGAGATTCATTTGATCTGTGAATTGTATCTTGGGTTTTCCAAGCTTCTGGGCTAATATCCACTTATCAGTGAGTGCATATCATGTGTGTTCTTTTGTGATGTGTTACCTCATTCAGGATGATATTTTCTAGTTCCATCCATTTGTCTAAGAATTTCATGAATTCATTGTTTTTAATAGCTGAATAGTGTTCCATTGTGTAAATGTACTACATTTTCTGTATCCATTCCTCTGTTGAGGAACATCTGGGTTCTTTGCAGCTTTTGACTAATAAATAAGGCTCCTATGAACACAGTGAATAGTTTCTGAAACCAGTTACTTGATTGGAAAATACTCCCTGTTTTAAATAGAATACGATATTTTATTCCTTTCATTAAATTTAGCATTGGTGGTGACCTGTTTATTAAAGCTATCTGGATATCTGCAATAAAAAGAATTTTATATCAGTGACTTGGGTAATTTTTTGTTATTACCACCAAATCTTATCTTGGTTTGATTTTACTCAGTGTATAACTTCTAAAACAAATGAAGCCCCTGTCACCCCCAAAATAGAAATTCTTCTACCTCAATAGATTCAGGATCCTGCTGTCAGCTTGTTAAAATAAGAGGAAGAAAAAGAGGAAAATGAAGAGGAGGAGAAATAGAAAGGGACAGAGGAAGGCAATGATGAAGGTCAGGATTTTGAGATTTTTCTTTTGGTAGTTCATATTACTATTTTTACAGTGCCTGAGCCCATTGATGCTAACTAACCCTAAAATGAATAAGAGTCGGATTTAAACATCTGTCTTAATACTTGAATCTAGACTTGCTGTAGTCACTTAGACATTAAGAGAGGTTAGGAACATACAATGAAAAAAGTAGGCAGTAAGCATCTTGGCCATGTCTTTTTACTTGAGTCTACCTCTCAATGTTTGATTTTCATTGGAATGTACTTGCACAGTACTAAAGAAGGAAAATAACCACCAATATCACCAAGTCACAAATCCACTATGGCCTGCAAAATATACAGGTGCCATAGTGGTACCAACATTATGGGAGTAACCAAACACTTTAAGTAACTGAATTTAAGATCCACTCCGCTGCGCTACCGTCTTGCCAGCAAGAACGACGCGACACATCATTAGGATCCTTCTGCAGTAAAGCTTTAATGCATCTCGAGAGGCAATGCATAAGCTACTCAAAAGCGGAGACCCCGAGGTGAAAAACCCTCTCCCTTATATAGGAAATGTTCTCTGCCTATGACGTGTAGCTCCCTGGTTGGCTGCTCACTATTGGCCCAGATGACGCCACAGGACAGGCAGGGCGCAAGGGAATGGAAATTTACCCGGCACATGCGCAGACCGCTTGTTTACCAGTTAGAACACTGGATGCCAGCACCATCTTGCCATGGCAATTGTGAGGACGGCTCCCCACAATCCACCTCATGAGCAGGAACCCATACTTGACACTGCTAAAGCGGCCAAGTATCTGTAACTTGATAGGCCATGAGTCTAGGGGAAAACCTAATATTCTCCTAAAAGAATGTAACAATAAATTGTCTCCCAATGAAATACTGCTATACCCGTAGATCCGTGCCTTATTCAGACCACCAAAGAAGATTCTTCTTGCAGTAGATGGGAACTAACATAGAGATCCACAACTGAACAATGTGAAAGACATTGGAATACTCAGAACTAAATCGTAAGTCTTCTTCAAACCCATCTCCTCAAAGCTCAGAGATCTCTGTGGAAGTAGAGACAGAAAGATTCTCAGAGTTAGAGGTGATAGACAACACCAAGGAATGAGTATCTTCTACACACAAAAAAACTAATAACATTGGAATTCATATAGATGACTGCGTTAGTCCTTATAAGACTTGTACTGGTTTAAGACAGACAAACTCCTAGTACTGGAAAGGGGAAGTGGAGGCAAATTCCTACCCCTAAACAATAAGATGCTTTCAGTTGATTCCTGCTGAGAAAAGAAAATATGTTTCCTACAAGGAAGTGTTACTAGGTATAACAACTTCACTTCAGGGCAGGTCTCAGTAGTAGTTAGCAAGTGCAAAAGGACTGTGATTTTTTGTTGTTGTTGTTTCATTTTGTTTTCTTTGTGTGTTTGGGGGTGGGGTGAAGAGCTTCTGTTTTCTTTTGAGATTTTTTGTTTTTTTGTCTTAGTGATTTGGTTGCTTTTATTTGTGTTTTTCACCTCAATTTGTTTTGTTTGCCTGTTTATTTTGAGAGTAAAGGTCAGAAAGAAAGGATGAAACACAGTGGGGAGAAAGGCAGGGATGATCTGGGAAAAGGTGGGAGAGAGAAAGTCAAGTCCAGAATGTACTGTACACGCCCAGTCTCCACTGTCTTTGAGAGACTATTGCCCCTCATTGTTCTAATTAAAGGGGAATCTCCTGTGGAGGCCGGTCTCCTCTTCATTGGATTTTTATATCACCCAGGTCAGTTCCAATCTAACAACTGATGATCAAATCCAGGAGGAGTTTTAGAGATCTCTTCCTTAGCCCTCAAATGTGGAAATTTTTTTCTCTTTTTGTTATCCATATCCTCCCTTTTCTTCTGAGACCCATCACGTTAAGAGTGTGGCTACTTCCTAAGCTTAAAGGGACTTAATGGTCACCAGTTCTTGCCTGAAACCTCTGGTTTTTGTTATTCTTTGTTTGTTTGCAGCCTTTGTCTATGTAGATTGTACAAGTCCAATTTGGTGCCTTCATTGGTGTGCCACATAAACTCTGTTTGGATCTTTTTCCTCATCTGCCTTCCTCTCTTTCTCTTCTGTCTATCACTCCCCAGAACAGAGGCCTTTTACCATTTGCCACACAACCTTATCCACCAGCTACACACCAAGGTAATATCTAGACAGAAGCCCTAGACTGATATATTTTGTCTGGACCCAGGATCCTCTGGACATCTGTCTCCGGCATTCAGCTCCTTGCATTGTCTGCCAGGTCACTAAAATTTTGAACACCAGGAAGTTTTCTGGTTTCCTGCTTTAAAAAGAATCTCCACTTCTATACCACTTTAGCTTGTGTTAAAAAACAAACCTCAAGGCATTGTTCTGCCTATCAGCTGAGGTCTGGATCCAATACAAATCTGAAAATACTTTCAACATTCAAATTCCTTTTGACTCAGACAGCTTCTTTAGAATGGCAAACGGTCTGAAGTTCACCCTCTTCAGGTTTCCTTTCTATGTCCACCTCTTTATTCTTCCATTTCTTCATGCCAGGGTTTACCTGCTCAAGCTTTTCAACCTAATTTCTTAGACTCTGTTTCAGATGCTGATGATCTTCCCTCTCACAGCAGAGCAGTTGCTGGCAAATTGTCCTACTCTGTTAAAGTTCACTGAGAAGCTGGCTCTGAAGACAGGCTTTGTTTCTCCTACTGCACATTCAAGCATGGTTGTCTCAGAATATCCTCCAGGCTCTCTTTCTGGGTCAGGCTGGACCCCTGACTCTGTGACAGGAAGGACAACCACCACAAATGTAAAGATGTTGTACCCTAAGAACAGCTAATGGGTAAACGATTTACAACACTGGTAACATTTTTTAAAGGAAGATTTGGGAAGTTATTCTGTACCAGAGACAAACAAATCTCTGGGTTTTTAAAAGCAGATTTTCTCTTCTGTAACTCTGAGAAAGACCTCATGCTATGATCATAGCTATTTCTAACAGATATCCATAGATTTCCTTGAGCTGAGACCATGACATTCAGCTATTCTGTACCCATCTGCCTAGTTCATAGTGCAATCTCCTCCCATATCTCTTCCCACCTAACTGAAGTGCCTTGTAAAAGGAAAGGGAATAAAGATCGACATTTGATCTGTGAGATGGTGGATCCAATAGAGACCTGTACTCTAATATCCACTCAATTAATTCTAATCAGTTTACAAAGATGAGGATCAACACAAAAGTAAGATTTTCTCAGTAGTTGAAAGGGTAGCACAGTTGGGCCAAGCAAGGTGTTTGACTTATCCTTACATAGATGGGTGACAGGTAGAAGAAAGGGTTAAGGAGTCAATGATTTCTCAGAAGACCATGTGACTCCTGAAAAGAGATTCTTAATTGTCCTCGACAGTAACAAGACAATCGATTTCAGTTACGTGGCCTTAAATACCAAGCAAGAATATACGGTCAAGATTAGTATGTGTCTTTAAAATGTGCAAGGATTCCAGTCCTCAGATATTATGCCAAACTATGTAAAATGATAACTGGCAACTATTTTTTTGTATGTGTGTGTGTGTGTGTGTATGTGTGTGTTTGTGTGTGTGTATGTATGTGTGTATATATATATGTATATATATACATATATACATATATACATATATTATGTTATATATAAACATACTAATGTATGTTTCATACATGTATATATAATATATCCCAAATATATGACAAGACCTTGATGTATTACAACATTGCAGTATCTATATACTGCTGAGAAAACAGGCCTATATTCTTCAGTATTGAGGTCAAAGCATAAAGCTTTAAACAACTATGGAATATATTTTCTTTCTAGAATAGTACTTCCCAGTGGTGTAACATGTCCTTCTGTACCTTAATCACACACATTGCCTGATTATTGAGAACTACCAGGTACTGGGAAAATATTTGTGATAACCATCTAATGACCTTGGAATATTGGTAAGCAATACTATAAAAGTGACACAATATATTTCATTTCTTTTTTGATTGTCCATTAGGTGCTGAATTTATCTGACTTATCTTACAAAGCTCCCAGGTGCTTGTTCCTAAGCAAGAACTTGATGTAACAAACAACTGACTGTAGTTACCTTATCTTTTTACAGGATTGACAAATGGACCAGCCAGGTGTATGGTTACATTTCACCTTATTAAACAAAACTTATGTTAATCATGATGTTAATTTTTTTCCTTATTAACTTTGTTTTTTAATGTTACTTACAAGGTTCAAATACAAGAAACCCTATTTGAACTTTTCAATTGATGGCTGGTTTGGAACTTATGCTGACTAATGAAACACATTTAAAGCTCTTCCAACCAAAGCAATGACATTATACCATGTAATGAACAACAATGGCAAAAACAAAACAAAATAAAACAACCAAGAAATATTAAGTTTACTAACACCTATGACAGAACCTGCCAAGGATCCCTTAGAGGTTTTTCTTGCCTGTTCTTTTCCTCTAGTAAGAACAAAGTTGCCCCAACTATTTTCTTAACTACTCATATAATACACTCATGGATGTTATCATAATGTAGTTTCATGTTCTGCGTTTGTGCCATTTGTTAAGTTTTCTCAAGGTCCTTCTGTCAGTCCTCCTCTGAGCCATTACTGCTTCCCCTTCCACATCAACCCTTTTACCAGCTTCGAATGGGTTAGAACAATCTGTACGCAAACTCTTAACAAAAGCTTGGGTAACCTCAATAAAGGGACTGATGTGTTATCCAACTCAACACTCTTCTTTCAGGATTCAGAGCAGCTGAACTGAGGCCTTCTCTGCATCAGTTACCTCTCTGTCTTGCTGGATCTCAGAAAACCTTAAAGAAAGTTCAGACCACCTTAACATTTCTCAGAACCAACTCTTTGGCTATGGTGCACTCCAGGATTAAAAAGAATATACCATTTTCCCATTCTTTTATCTGTTCTTGGGGTCAGAAATGAAAGATTACCCTAAAGCTTCAGGTGAGCTGAGAAACCCTGGTTGGTATTGAGAGTAGGAGGGAGCAGATCTGCATATGGAATTTTCCACCAAAAGTTCCTCTTTTAGATTTAAAAAACCCTAAGCCCTCTATTTCTGATTTTTGGACATACAGTATCTACTCCTACAGATAAACTACTGCCATTTACTGGTATAATTAAAGTACAAACCTCTTTTGTTATATAATATATAGATATTATAGGCATATGTTTACATATAGTATAATTTTTAAAATAAAATAGATTAAAATGTTGGCTTAGGGGTTCTGCTTATCACATCTTTCCCTCTTCTAATTTATCTAAATAAAAACACTTTTGCACATTTTCTTTTTAATTATTCCAAAGATTACATCAGAATTTCTTTTAACGACTATGTTAAATATTTTTTCCTTCAATTAAATGATATTAGCAACCCTTCAAATTTATTGTTTGGGATTTTATTTTGAAATACAATTAGAAAAAGAAACAATGTTTGAAAGTTAAAACAGTAACTTTTCATCCCTAGTAAAAGTGGCACCCTTCAGGATGGCTGTGGTCGTCTACACTTGGCACCCTTCAGGATGGCTGTGGTCGTCTACACTTGGCACCCTTCAGGATGGCTGTGGTCGTCTATACTTGGCACCCTTCAGGATGGCTGTGGTTGTCTGTACTTGGCACCCTTCAGGATGGCTGTGGTTGTCTATACTTGGCACCCTTCAAGATGGCTGTGGTCGTCTATACTTGGCACCCTTCAGGATGGCTGTGGTCGTCTACACTTCATCTTAATGTGACTTCCACCTTTGGCTGAAAACATCAAATGGCAGTCTTGGGGACAATCTTTTCCTGTTAATTGGTTACTTTCTCTGGGGAGTTCTCAATTTTCTTGTCTGTCAGTTGATAATAGTTTCCAACATTTTCCAGAAGAAGTGATCCTTTTTTTTCTCCTGAGCTTAAAACTGAAAATTTATTCCTGTGGTTAGTTCCTTGTTTTACAAGCCATAAGCCTTTTAATATGGATTTAGGGTTGGAAGTAACTTTGTAATTGACTTATTAAAAACTCCCTTATTGTAGGGAACAGCATCAAACACTCCCATTCATGTTCTTGTGGTAATAGGACTTACTCAAAACATCTAGTTCAGTGGCTTGTTGGGTGGCATCAGGACAGAGAAGGGAAAGAGTCAGGCCATATAGACTTATACTTAATACTTATGTTTAAACAGTATGCATCTCTGCATGCCTAGTTATTAAGTATAGCTCCCCTTTTGCAGTCCCTTCGACAGTGGCATGCACGAGTTTAGTGTTAACTGTTATGCCTCGTGGCTTTTTATTCTCAAGCTTATGAAGGTGTGAGTCTTTAGATGCTTCTCATGAGATAACGCACTGAATTTATTTTTTCTCCTTTGTAAATTGTTATCATTGTTACCGATGATGGAATAATACTTTGTTTGTGAGTCTCCTATAAGTAGAAGGTCCCAATGTGCTATATGGGATATGTATTATCCCCCATAATACAGAGAATACATATGCATTAGAAAAAAATTAAGTGTGCCTTAGCCAAAATTATGAATGTTTTTGGCTAAGCAGGAAATAGGCTAACTCATTTGTTTTAAAAGTTGGATGCCCTGTTTAATCTCTGTATACACACAAGATATAGATAATAGGAATACTAGACATGTAGATGAGCCTTGTAAAGACCAAATAATTTTAAAGTTAGAATAATAACTTCTGTATTCAAATGGAAACTCTGACAAGCCCACAGGCTCACATTTTCTCCTTTAAGATGCATGTATCAATGTTATTTTAGTGTTTGGGTCATTAGTATAACTCACTTTTCCTTTAGGTTCTTCTTTTATCGTGTATCTCTATTTTATTTTTTTTCCTTTGAGAACCAAATGAACCATAGCTATGTTTCAGATTCTCAGAAGAATCTATTTGATTCCTGAAATGACAACTCAGTTCTGCACAGAGCTTCTGCATCTCATGACCAGCAAATAAGTCATAATGAAAATCAAATGGACATGGGTTACCAAACACTAACTCCGTTCATTTCAAACATGCATATGATGGTCACATTAAAAAGAGTTCCATTTAAAGTAACACTGAGGAGAAATTATAGATTTTTATTTGAGATCAAAGGCCTAAAGAGAAAGGCAATATGCTTGGATCAATTAACTGGCTATTGTTAGAGATATGGCAACTTATTTTTAATAAAATAATTAGTGCTATAAAGAATATGGAAATATTAGAAATCAAGATTTTCACTGAGGGTAAAAGAGGTACATATATAATCTTTGAAGCATAAATATCTATTTGATTTTTATTTACTTAAATTTTGAAAAATTACCTTTTTTGATTGTCATGTAACTACTTTATTCTCTCTTTCTCTTTCCTTCTTCCAAACTTTCATGGCCTTTTTGCATTAATTATTGTCGTATATATATGCATATGCATATACATATAGTCCTAAGTACATAGACACCACAGGCTCAGTATGTATCAATAATTAGTGTCATGCACTGCCAAGTTAGTGAAGTGAGCAACATGAATGAAACTTTGATATTGGCTTCAGTGTGACTATCTCTCTGATTCTGAAACTTCATTATTCTAAGTTAGGGAGTTAGTGATTGGTATTTGCCAGATTACTGCAGACTCAAATGTCTCCTTCAGCTTTCCCTAGGTGCAACACAAATTAGCACTTACCATGAAGTTGTTAGTCTTGGCCAACTTCCTAATCAGTTTTATAGTTTGAGGGGGATCTCAAATTTTTTGTTTGTTTGTTTGGGTTTTTTATTGTTTTGTTTTTGTTTTTGTTTTTTTAACCTTTCAGAGTTAAACTAGAGCATTTCTGAGATTAATTAAAAATTTATGCTTATACCTCTGGAATTAGAATTTATTCCCCATACCGCACATTTATTCATAGAACAGAAATTTAATGCACGCTGTTTGAAATGCACATTTAGTACAAGCACTGAAGGACGGTTTCCATTCAGAAATGAATCAATTGCAAGGGAATAATCAATTGGCCAACCTGGAAATGTATTCAGGATCTTTAATAAAAGAGACATGCCTGCAGGCAAGTACTTCTCAGTAGGCAGAAAAATTTTCAGTGTTTCTCTAACTGTTCCTACTTCCAGATTCCCCTCTCTAAGTCTATCATTAATCTCTTTCTTCTCTCTCTCTCTCTCTCTTTCTCTCTCTCTCTCTCTCTCTCTCTCTCTCTCTCTCTCTCTGTGTGTGTGTGTAATCTCTTTCTCTCACACACTCAGAGAGAGAGAGAGAGAGAGAGAGAGAGAGAGAGAGAGAGAGAGAGAGAGGAGAGAGAGAGCTTATACCTTCTTCAGTTGTACATTTCCCAGATATCTCCATCATCTACTAGCTTTCAAAAGTGTATCATCATCATGTATTTCCTGTTGTTTACTAGTTCAGCAAACATTATTTGAGCATTCATACATGTGAAGGGGTATATGAGATGTTTAAGGAAAAATGAATGAGTCTGTCATGTTTCTCTTCTCATGAACTTTATCATAAAGTTAAAAAGGGGAGCAGTAAGCAACTGTACAAGTGATGAGTCGCTGAAGATAGAAACTGAGATATGCATACTTATGTCCTGTCACTCTACATTTCTAGTAAGTCACAAGTTCCTCCAGACATCACATAAGGCTTTTCTGAAACCAAAATTCCCTATACCTCCCCACTCCATTGCCAGTTTTCTGTCTTACCACTTTTTACTTGAACTAATATGATAGTAACTGGTGTTTTCTCCCAGTGTTAACTTTCCACATAATACCCCAAAATGATAAGAACCCTGAAGTATAATTTCCAAGATACTTCACTCAGGGTCTGCTTCTATGGCTATTATTTTTTATCCTAAATGTCATGTTCCCATGACCAGAAATACATTCCAAGTACATATGGAGCAGCCCATTGTGACTATATTCATTAAGTTCCCAGGAACTACATTATTTTAAAATCTCTGGCTAACTTCATTATGTATTAGGAGACATAAAGCCATTTTCATGTACTTGGAATATATTCCCTCAATAGTCCCCACCTACCACTTTCTTGTTTCTTGTTCTGAAGAAGATAGAAAATTATCTGTGTTGGATATGCTTTCTGTTTTGAAAGGAGTAAGGTCATTCAATATATATTAAACCAAGGTAAAATAATAAAGATAGATAGATAGATAGATAGATAGATAGATAGATAGATAGATATCACTAAATTGCATGCTTAAAACATCTAGTAGATAAAGAAATATCTACTGTGATGTCTATATGGTCCCAGGCAGAACAGAACAAAGAACAACAGATATAGAAAATCATTGACTCAAAAGCTGACAAAATGCAACAGACAATGATTGAGGAAGTTTTGGCATAAAAATCAAGTCTCTTTTTTTTTAAATTTTTTAGATATTTTCTTCATTTACATTTCAATGCTATCCCAAAAGTCCTCTATACCATCCCCCAGCCCTGCTCCCCAACCCACTCACTCCTGCTTCCTGGCCCTTCCATTCCCCTGTACTGGGGTATATAATCTTCATAAAATCAAGGGCCTCTCCTCCCATTGATGGCCTACTAGGCCATCCTCTGCTGCATATGCAGCTAGAGACATAAGATCTGGGGGTACTGGTTAGTTCATATTGTTATTCTTCCTATAGGGTTGCAGATCCCTTTAGCTCCTTGGGTACTTTCTCTAGATCCTTCATTGGGGGCCCTGTGTTCCTTCCAATAGATGACTAGGAGCATCTATTTCTGTATTTGCCAGGCACTGGCATAGCCTCACAAGAGATAGTTATATCATGGTCCTGTCAGCAAAATCTTGCTGACATATGCAATAGTGTCTGGGTTTGGTGGTTGTTTATGGGATAGATCCCCAGGTGGGGCAGTCTCTGGATGGTCCTTCCTTCTGTTTCAGCTCCAAACTTTGTCTCTGTAACTCCTTCCATGGGTATTTTGTTCCCCATTCTAAGGAGGGATAAAGTATCCACAATTTGGTCTTCCTTCTTCTTGAGTTTCATGTGTTTTGCAAATTGTCTCTTGGGTATTCTAATTGAAACTCCTCTTCATGTCTGAGTTTCTCATGGCCAAACTTCTTTCTGGCTTCTCTATCCCTCTATCCCCCTGTAGACATGTTTACATCATAGGATAAATAACAGAAACCTCTTATGAAAAGAACTTACATTCCAGCTGTTCTCAAAAGCACAGTGCTTTCACTATTGTACTTTCTTGTTTGTCTATTTCCTCTCTGTCACAAATTCGGAGGTGCCAGCCCCTCTCCACACAAAGATCTTTGGAGAACATTGAGTCAGTCATGCTTGGGTCTGAAATTCAGTAGGGGCAAATATGCATCCAGAGACAGCTTCTTAACTTCTCAAACAACACATGACAATATACTACCATGATGAACATTATACCTCTATCCCCTAGAACATTTCACTTCTACTTTTTATGTCATATGTTCATATATAATTAGAGGTATCTAAATGCCCATGTCTATACTTCAAAGGGTTTTATTAGCTTTTTTTGTAATAATTTCAGAGTTTTCAAATTTTATACTAAAGTATTTGATGAATTTGGAATTGATTTTTCATATTGGGTAAGCGATGCATGTTTTGTTACACTTGCTACATGTGAATTCTAGTTTTCTCAAAACCAATGAATAAGCTATCTCCTTTCCAATATATATTTTGGGCATTTCTAGAAAAATTGAGATGGCTTTATCTGCATGTATTTATATCTGGATCCCTGAAATTCTATCCCACTGATAGATGTGTCTGATGTTTTGCTAATGTGGCTCTCTCTGCACTTGACATATGGTAAAGTATGGTGATGCTCTAACATTTTTCTTTGATTCAGTCTGTTTGGCTATCTAGTATCTTTTCCGTTTTCAAGTCTGTCCCCTCCTCCCTTTCCCTTTCTATTTCTATGAAGACCAACTTTGGAATTTTGGTTAAGATTTCATTTAATCTTATTTTCTTAAGTCAAGATTTAGTTCTGCAGCCTATAAGCACTGATGAAACCAGGATACATATATATATATACATATATATATATATATATATATATATATATATATATATATATATATAGAGAGAGAGAGAGAGAGAGAGAGAGAGAGAGAGAGAGCAGACATATTGTGGTCATTGTGTTCACATTGCTCTGTGTTTGAATAATTGGTTTTAGTGTTATTAATGTGTATTAATTATTCAAAGTGATGAGTGTCATAAGGATTTCACCATGGCATCTAGTGTTCCTAGATCATTGTCACCTCACTCTTCCTTATCCTTCTTTTCTTACCTGTTTCCCCATCTACATCTTTTATAGTCTTTCTTACATTTGTGTTCTTTCCAGAGCTTTATGTCTTTGAGCTCCACATATGTAAGGAAGTGAGATCATCTTTGTGAGTCTGGCTTATTTTACCTACCATGATGATATCTAGCTCAGTTAATTTACCTATAAATAAGAGAATTTTGTTCTTTTTAATAGATGAGAACATCAAGTACATCTCCATTGTGTTTGGTACCACACATGAGTTTATGTTGTTTCCTTTATCCACTCATCCCCGGGCCAATTTTGCCCAAAACTATTGTGACTAGTGTGATAATATACATGTTTACAGGAAGGCATATTTATAGCAAGCTAACTCTGCTTCTTTTGAGGCCATAGCCAGAATGTGTGAATCATATGAATCATATGATATTTTTAGTTCTTTAGGAAAAAATCTTGATTTCCATATTGGTTTGACTAATTACTACCACATCAACAATCTATAAGAGTGATTTGATCTTCTGTAACCTTACTAACATTTATTTGGATTTGTTGTTGTTGATGATGATTATGATAGTCATTCAGGATTCTGTGAAATGGACTTTCAATGAATTTGCATCTTGGACTATATTGTCTGTAAATAAAACTGACGCTTTAGCATGACAATGAAATCTTTCAAGATGGGAACTCTATCTTCATTATTTTGGACATCGGAGACCATTTAAACATTAGCATATAGCAGGCACCATTTTCTTTGTCATACTATCTGTCTGTACCACCTGCTATATATTTGATATGTGCATATGCACAACAGTGAATCAAGATTTGATGATATGAGTTCATTTAACTAAATTAATAGCCGCTGTGTATGCTGAGTTGCTGCTTGAGTTATTCAAATACTTTATCTAGCTATACAATCCAAATTTATATTGTTTATAAATAATACATTTTTGCATTTAATATAATACATCCTAAAAGCTCCTGGCTATAATGCAAACTTCATTGAGTTGCTTGCTCCATCACCTGGTACTGCTTTAAAAAATATAAAGTATGAGACAGCATGTAATACTTACTTAGCTTTAAAAACGTTCTCCCTTGCATTGGAGTAGAAAGTGCATTGGAAATCTTAAAACTAGAATCCCAGAGATGACAAAGACAAATGCTACATGTGTTCTTTCATATATGGACCCTAGATTTTGGTGTGTGTGTGTGTGTGTGTGTGTGTGTGTGTTTCATAAAACTAGAAAGGGGACAGTAAGAGAGGAACAGATGTCTTAAAAGTGGGGTGAGAATGGATAGGTCGGCATATATATAGGAGTATATGCAGGATATAGGAGAATACATAGGAGATGAAAGCAGAAGGAGGCATATAGAAAGAAAGGGGGCACAGCAGGAGTGGTGGTAGTGTAAGTGAGGAGTCAAATGTTCAACAAAAACAAAGTATTCATGCAAATGCCATCATGAAATGTATTACTTTTTATGCTAATTTAAAACTAAATTTTAAAAGTCTCTGGAAATTCTCTAGAGAAGATGATAATCTATTAAGAATAATATTTGCAATAAGAGGTTCAAAGAAAAAGGAATCAAATCTCAAAAGAAATGGTTTAAAGCAATGGTTTGGATGGTAGGAAACTGAGGAAGAAAGTAAATAGATCCATTTCCTCAGAGGACAACTGGACAATGTTTGGCACGAACCATTCGAAGTGGTAGTAGATAGCACCCTCCCTACCATCTTCTCATCCTTACTACATTGACCATGTGACTATTACTAGGATCAATCTTCTTAGCTGCCTGCATGTTTGATCACATGAAATATTCAGATCTCTGTGTAATGAGTTCAATTTTGTTCCTGTTCTGTAGCTGAGGAACATGAAGTTTTGTAATTTTACTCAGTAAATCATAGAGTCAAGGATTACAACTTAGAAGAAAGGCTGGAGCATCTTCTGAGTGTATGAGGACACATGCTCCACTATGTTCACAGCAGCCTTATTTATAATAGCCAGAACCTGGAAAGAACCCAGATGTCCCTCAACAGAGCAATGGATACAGAAAATGTGGTACATTTACACAATGGAGTGCTACTCAGCCATTAAAAACAATGGCTTCATGAAATTCGCAGGCAAATGGAACTGGAGAATATCATCCTGAGTGAGGTAACCCAATCACAAAAGAACACACATGGTATGCACTCACTGATAAGTGGATATTAGCTCAAAGATACAATTCACACGCTACATGAAGTTCAACAAGAAGGAAGACCAAAGTGTGGGGGCTTTTGTCCTTCTTAAAAGGGGGAACAAAATACCCATGGGAGCAAATACGGAGACAAAGTGTGGAACAGAACCTGAAGGAAAGGTCATCCAGGAACTGCCCCACCTGAAGATTCATTCTGTATACAGCTACCAAACCCAGACACTATTGTGGATGCCAAAAAGTGCTTGCTGCCAGGAGCCTGATATAGCTGTCTTCTGAGATGCTCACAGACAGCCATTGGATTTAGCATAGGTTCCCCAATGGAGGAGATAGTGAATGGATGAAAGGAGCTGAAAGGGTTTGCAGTCCCATAGGAGGACCTATATGAACCAACCAGTACCCTCAGACCTCCGAGGGACCAAACCACCAACCAAAGAGTTCACATGGAGAGACCCATGCCTCCAGCCATATATGTAGCAGAGAATGGCTTTGTTGGACATTAATGGGAGGAGAGGCCCTTAGTCCTGTAAAGGCTCGATGCCCCAGTATAGGGGAATTCCAGAACAGGGAAGCAGGAGTGGGTGGGTTGATGAACGGGTTGGGGGGAAGGATAGGGGATTTTCAGAGTGGAAACCAGGAAAGGGGAAAACATATGAAATGTAAATAAAGAAAATATCTACTTACGCCAATATGCACAACTTTTATTACCATCTTCTGTCTCCATTAAAATTCTAACCACTGAGCCTCCCAATCTAGAGACTCTGCTAAGTGGAGCTTTGCTACTGATTAATTGCCTCTAGTCCTTTGTTGTAGTTGTAGGAGTTGATTAGCAGAGTAGTTATGCACTAAACCAGGGATGTCATTTATAGAAACTACAATTTCACCTGAGCCCAGCATGATTCAGTGAGTCAGAAAAGAAAATTTAAAAAAAAAAGAAAAAAAACAAAATATCTAATAAAAGGAAATAAATAGACGAAGAAGAAAAAAAGGCTGGATAACCATATTCTATGGCACTTCAGCGCTGAGACTGATCCATTATTGTTTGAATCCAGCAGTGCTATAAAATGCTAGTTTTAATTTTACAATGAAAAAAATTTAAATTATTTTTACAAATTATTTTAAGAATTTACCATATTTTAGATGTTGTTGTAGGAATGCAAATGGGAATGCTGTGGAATAATAAAACTATAGTATAAGGTTAGAAAAAAAGAAACATAAAAAGTTGTATACTAAAGATAGCAGTGATTTTTTTTTTCTTCTGAGAAAATCAACTCACAGAAAGAAACACTAGGAGAAAAATAATGCGGTGTTTTGTATTCATTTGCTCCACTGCCACTGAAATAATACAAGTGATGCTGTGTCTTTCTTCTCTCCACAATGAACGACCTAACTGCATTTGGTAATTGCATATGACTGAGAATAATTCAATTGAAAAGGAACTGTGCCTTTGCTTTTTGCAAATGCAGGCAACTTTGTTTGTGCATGACTTCCTTATGATTTACTAGGTCTTGCCATTGTTTGGATAGGGAGGCTGTAAGTCCATAAGCTTTTGCTATGGAGATCTATGGGGTCATAAATGCCACCAAAAATGACAACCAGCCATATTATCAAGGCACAGTTGATGCTATGCCTTGATGGACTCCCTTGAACCTCATCATCATATTTATATTTTGTCATTATCTCAATTCCTGCAATATCTGTAGTACTTGAGTATCTGCAGTGAAATACTACTTACAAGATCTCACTGATAATCTCAAAAGTATATGAGGTAAACAAAGTGGGTATCACATTTCTTCTTTACTTATAAAATTTCCAGAGCAAATAAATGGTGTGTTTATTTTTGAATAGCCAAAGCTTGGACTTAACAATATAAAACATGTTTTGACCTGACTAAATGCATGCCCAAGGACTTAGCAAATCATACTCACCATATCACACGAATGTAGTATTGCAAGGAAGGTAACCAATTAGGACAGGATTTTTATTGTTGCGAAGACATTTTAATTTAAATATATGAGACTTTCGAGACTGGGAAAGCAGAGTGAAACTAGATCAGATATTTATCCTCCCAAAACACCAGACACAGGACGTAAAAACGAATAACAAAGTTCTTTTTTTTAAAAGACAGCTTAAAAACAGCCAAAGAGATTACTCGCCCCCCTTCCCCAATTGTCACTATTAGATCAGCTTCCTGTTAACAAGAAGTATAAAATGGTTAAGAAAAAAAAAAAAAAAAAAAGTCAGTCACCCTGGACAAATGCAGAGAATTTAATCGAATATGGGCTGACCCCTATCTGCTCTGGCTGAGAGCATGCAACCCTGGCAATTCATATTAATGCCCTCCAAATTGTTAAGGGGGCTGGTAAAAGCTACTAAGCAGGCTGCCCTGGAAGCTGTCAAATTACATTTCAGTTGGGCATATTGTGTTTCTAATTTAAACAAATTAAATGTATACATAGCATAAATGTTCCCATCATCAACACGTACAATGCTGAGAGATGCATTTTATTATTATGCAACCATTGCTACCAACATGCTCATCTCATCTTCCAAACCTGAAGCGGTGTATACTAAGCAATTACTTAGCACTTACTTTTTCTACCCAGACTCTGAAAACCATTCTACTGCTTGTGATTTTTATTATGGTAATTTCCCCAAATGAGTAGGGCCAATTATTTGTCGTTTTATGATCATCATAGTTCATGAAGCATATAATCAAGACTTACCTGTATTGTATGTCAGAAAATCTTTCATTTCTTAGGCACAATAATATTTCATTGCATACACATACCACAGCTGGTATCTCACTCATGTGTCAATGGATACTTGAACCACTTTTACACTTTAATTACTGAAAATAATATATCTACCAATGTGCAATAAAATGTGTTTAACATATAGGATTTAATTTCTCTGAATATATAGCCAAAATGAAATTTTCAATTATATGACAATTCTATTTGAGAAAATGTCATGTTATTTCCCTTAGTATGTCATTTTATACTCTCATCCAAAGTCCTCATTTCTTCACATCCTCACCAACACATACTATTTTCTGTTTCTATGATAGTGGCTATCATGATGGAAGTCATGGTGTCTTTGTAGCTTAAATTTATATTTATCTGATTATTAATAATGTTAATTTAAACAATATTGGTCATTTGTATTGATTCTTTAAAGTAATACCTACCTAAACCATTACCTACTTTTGAATCAGATTGTTGTTTTAGAAGTTGTATTCTAATTGGTCAATTATTAAACTTACAACTTCTAAATATTTCTGTCCATTCTGCAGATTCCTTTATCAAAAAAATGCTTGCCTCAAATTTTTAATTTATCTGAGGTCCACTTTATTTGAATTTGTTTTATTTGGTTTTGTTTTTTGTTTTGATTTTTGTTGGTTAATCCAAGATGTATTTATCAACCCAATGTTATGTGGGTTTGCTCTATGTTTTCTTCCAAGAGTTTTATAGTCTATACTTTTACTGTTTAAATATTTGCTCTACTCTCGATTTTCTTAAACTTTATTCAATAAATATATATTGCTGTTCTTTTACATGTACATATACAGATTTAATAGTAAGCCCCTACACTAGGAGTTTTTGTATTCTTGTGAAAAATCATTGACTATGTGTGTGAGTGCTTATCATAAACATTCTATTACTCTCTCCACATGTCTACCCCCATCCTGGGACTCCACTGTCTGGATAACTATAGCTTTGAGGAGTGTTAAAATCAGGAGGAAATATCTCCCATTTGTCTTTGATAGAGTATCATAAGTTTTGCTATGTTGCCCTTCCTTTCATTCTCATTCACCTCTTAAGTCTTTTCACAACACCATTATTATTTTTGTCATTGACATATTGAGGACTTAAGAGTGAATTTTATATTTACATAAAATCATTGAGTTTTTCTGCTCTGTGGAGTTTCTAGTTTAATTTAATCTAGTTGTGATCAGACAAGACACTTGATGGAATTTATATCTTTTTAAATATATCAGGATGATTTATTGGTGAGGATCATGGTTTATCATTGAGAAAGTCCCATGAGCATTTGAGTGAGAAGATGGTTTATTGAGTATTCCATGAGTCATTATTTGATCTAGCTTAGTTATTATTGTAAGTACCTTATTTCCTTGTTTATCTTACATTCAGTTCTTTTATTCTATTATTAATGATGGGGTATCAGGCCAGGCCTCACGATATAGGCCCATCATCTCAGCTATTTGGGATGCTGAGGCAGGGGAATCTTATGTTCAAGCTTTCTTGGACAAAAGACAAAATTCAAAGTCTGTCTGGGTAGGTTTGTCAAATTAAAAGTAAGCTAAGGTTTGGTTATAACACCCCTGTACAAGAGTGGTTAGCTAGCCTGTGCCAGAAGAAACAGTGAGGTGTCAATATCACCAAATATTATCTTAGAATTGTCTGTCAATTCTAGTATTCTGTCCTTGTATATTTTCATTATTTGCTATTAATTATTTATAATCATTAAGTATTTTCATTGTATTAAAATATTCACAAGTATATAAAGTTATTGTGTATCTCTTGAGGCACTATTTTAAATTAAAATCTATCTAGCTGTCAATGTACCAGTACCATGCAGTTTTTACCACAATTACTCTGTAGTACAGCTTGAGGTTAGGCATGATTCCACCAGAGGTTCTTTTATTGTTGAGAATAGTTTACGTTATCCTAGGTTTTATGTTATTCCAGATGAATTTGCAAATTGCTCTTTCTAACTCTGTGAAGAATTAAGTTGGAATTTTGATGGGAATTGCATTGAATTTGTAGATTGCTTTCGGCAAGATTGCCAATTTGACTGTTAATCATGCCAATCCATGAGTATGGGAGATCTTTCCATCTTCTGAGAATCTTCTTCGATTTCTTTCTTCAGAGACTTGAAGTTCTTATCATACAGATCTTTCACTTTGTTAGCTAGAGTCACACCAAAGTATTTTATATTATTTGTGACAATTGTGAAGGGTGTGGTCACTTGATCTTTGACAAGGGAGCTAAAACCATCCAGTGGAAAAAAGACAGCATCTTCAATAAATTGTGCTGTGTCAACTGGCGGGTACCATGTAGAAGAAAGCAAATTGATCCATTCTTATCTCCTTGTACAAAGCTCAAGTCTAAGTGGATCAAGGAACTCCACATAAAACCAGAGACTCTGAAACTTACAGAGGAGAAAGTGGAAAAAAGCCTCGAGGATATGGGCACAGGGGAAATTTTTCTGAACAAAACAGCAATGGCTTGTGCTGTAAGAGTGAGAATCGACAAATGGGACCACATAAAATTTCAAAGCTTCTGTAAGGCAAAAGACACTGTCATTAAGACAAAAAAGGCCACCAACAGATTGGGAAAGGATTTTTGCCAATCCTAAATCTGATAGGGGGCTAATATCCAATCTATACAAAGAGCTCAAGAAGCTGGACTCCAGAAATTCAAATAACCCCATTAAAAATGGAGTATAGAGCTAAACAAAGCATTCTCAACTGAGGAATACAGAAGGGCTGAGAAGCACCTGAAAAAATGTTCAACATCATCCTTAATCATCAGGGAAATGCAAATCAAAACAACCCTGAGATTCTACCTCACACCAGTCAGAATGGCTAACATCAAAAATTCAGGAGACAGCAGATACTGGCGAGGATGTGGAGAAAGAGGAACACTCCTCCATTGCTGGTTTGATTGCAAGCTGATACAACCACTCTGGAAGTCAGTCTGTCGGTTCCTCAGAATACTGGACATAGTACTACCAGAAGATCCAGTAATACCTCTCCTGGGCAGATACCCAGAAGATGTTCCAACTAGTAATAAGGACACATGATCCACTATGCTCATAGCAGCCTTATTTGTAACAGCCAGAACCTAGAAAGAACCCAGATGTCCCTCAATAGAGGAATGGATACAGAAAATGTGGTGCATTTATACACAATGGAGTACTACTCAGCTATTAAAAACAATGAATTTATGAAATACTTAGGCAAATGGATGCATCTGGAAGATATCATCCTGAGTGAGGTAACCCAATCACAAAAGAACTCACTTGATATGCACTCATTGATAAGTGGATAGTAGCCCAGATTCTTAGACTACCCAAGATACAATTTATAAAACACATGAAACTCAATAAGAAGGAAGACCAAAGTGTGGATACTTCCTTCCTTTTTAGAATGGGGAACAAAATACCCATGGAAGGAGTTACAGAGAAAAAGTTTGGAACTGAGACAATAAAAAGGACCATTCAGAGACTGCCCCACCTGGGGATCCATCCAAAAACCCAGACACTATTGCATATGCCAGCAAAATTTTGCTGACAGGACCCTGATATAGATGTCTCTTGTGAGGCTATGCCAGTACCTGGCAAATATAGAAGTAGATGTTCACAGTCATCTATTGGATGGAACACAGGTTCCCTAAAAACGGAGCTAGAGAAAATAACCAAGGAACTATAGGAGGATCAACAATATGAACTAACCAGTACCCCACAGAACTGTGTCTCTAGTTGCATAGGTAGCAGAGGATGGCCTAGTGGGCCATCAATGGGAGGAGAGATTCTAGGACTTGCCAAGACCATATGCCCTAATAGTAGGGAATGCCAGGGCCAGGAAGCAGGAGTGGGTAGGTTGGGGAGCAGGATGGGGGGAGGGTATAGGGGACTTTGGGATAACCTTTGAAATGTAAATGAAGAAAATATCTTATTAAAAAAAGAAGTGGAAAAAAATTAAGTCTATCTAGGCGTCTAGGAGTGTATCTCATAGGTAGAATGCTCAACCCACATGCACAGGCCCATGATTCTGTCCAGCATGACATTATTAGAGTATATTTTACAAAATATTAATGTCTATGTTGTCTGATATTGATATGATTACTCTTATTACCTTTTGTTTTTTACACATCTTGTCTGTATTCATATTTTCATTTTTTTCTTTCTTTTTTTCTCATTAAATTTGTTTTAGACAATCACACATATATAGTTTATTGGATACTGTCTCTCACTTTCTCTTATTTCTGTGCTATTCCTATACCTGTTTTCCCTACAAGTCCCCTTCCCACGTCATGTCTCTTGTTTTGTTTTATGACTCACTGAGTGTACTCAAGACCATCATTACAGCAGTGTGTTCGCTAGTATTCAATGGAGCAGGTTAAATTCATCAAAGGTACACAACTGAAGGCAGTGTCTGCATCTTCCCCAGAACGTGTCAATAGTTTGAAATGTAGCAAGCGGAAGATTGAACTGCATAGACCCATCCCGATCTATGACTGATTTAATAGGCAGGACTTGGGGCGGGCGCATCACAAGCAGCTCCTGTTGTACAATCTCGTTTAATTGGCTGTGTAAGAGCATTCACAGCTCCCTGTCTCCCAGCTCGTGCCTTCCTGCTCCCTTCACGTCCACGTTGTTCTGTGGTGCTCAGAGGGAGTAGTAGCGATGTCTTGACTATCACGAAAGACTGAGAGAAGCACTTGACCATTAGTATAAACATAAGTACTTAGAAGACAGCTTGGTGCTGTGTGAATTTATCTAAATAGCAACAGTAAGTTCTTCCAAAGAGATTATCTTTTCCACCACGGCTTTTAAACTAAGCTTATTTTTACACCTTATCTAAATAAAACATCAGTTCCTTTTCTGGAACATATATCAAAGCCAATCAGAGTGCTGGGTTGCCCCTTAACAGTAGTCTCAAAAACCAATCAGAGTGCTAGGTTGCCCCTTAGCAGTAGTCCCAGTATTGTATCTGTGAGCACATCTGTCCTGGCAGTTTGATATTGCCTCTCATCTGGGTAGGCTTGTTGATACCCTGTCTCCCCAAGAGAGCTGAATTGCACCTCTGGTACTGCCGAGGTAATCATCTCAAAGGGAATATCTAGCTCAGTTGCAGTTTGGTTTTATTGCATCATGTACCCAAGGTGTGCAATTGCAATATCCTCAGCAACAGGATCTTATGTTCTGCAGTGGAGCTAAGAGGAATGGTTCAAGTCTTTACTGTTTTGCGAACTTCTGGTGTTCTGTGAGAAGCAACTCATGAGGAGGTGTTGTGAAACTGGATGGGAACTTTTGTTTAACAGAGCCTGGTTATTAAGGTTAGCATTATTCAGGCATGCAGGCTCTCACAGTTTAGTTCAGCACTCCAATAATTAAGAATTCTCCTTTTTCAAACAGTAATATAAGCACTGTGCTTGCCTTTATGTTAATGTTTCTATAATGTATCTTTTTCTTATAACACAGACTTTCTCTTTTGGAATCTTTGAATTTAATATGAATCTGTTCTGGATCATATCTTTCCTAAAGGATCTATTAATCTCAATCTTTTGGTTAAAAGTTAATGTTAATTCATTTATAGTTAAAGTAACTAGCAGTAGAAGGAACTTAACCTTGGTCATTTGATTTCTGTATTTCTTAGCCTTTTGCACCTTTCATTTCCTACACTGTTGTCTTTTGAGTTATAGATTTTTTTATAGGATTGCATTTTCTTTTCTTTCTTCACTTTGTAGATATTGCATAACCATCATCTTTCTGTTTATCCTCATAGTTATATTTAACAACGTGGAGATGTAACACTCCAATTTAGATTTCTGTCAGCGTAACTTGAATAACATAATAAAAAAACTTCTTTTCAGTTACATTCAAAACCCTTTCACTTGTTGACATTATGTTTTTCCAAGGTTTTATTTGAAAATATAAAGCCATGATTTTAATTAGCCAGTTTTTTAAAATTATGTAGAAAACAAAGTGTAAAGCTATTAATCAAATTTACAATAATGCTAGCTTCACTGTTGCCCATGCATTTACTTTACTGAGAATTGTGTGTCTTTGTATTTACTTCAAGAAGCACCTAATATCATTTCAAGTCTCTTCAACAATTTTTTTCAGGGCTGATATAGTGGTAACACATCCTTCAGATTATGTTTGCCTGGGATAGTCCCAACATTCTCTCAATTTTGAAAAATCATTTCTCCAGATAAACGGTTGTTTTAGCACATTGTGCATTTCAGTCTCTGCCTCTGGCATTTAATGGCTCTGAGAAGATATCCAGTAATAGCTTTATCATCATAACTTTCACTATTAAATATACAGAAAATTATAATATCTATAATTATCATTTCAATAACTAATTCTTTCTATAGATACTTGAAATATACTGCTCTACTTTTCTTTCCATGTTTGACCATTTATCTTCACCTTTCTTCCTGGACATATTTAAGGTAAGTACTTAGTACTAAGTTTGGTTTCTCTCAGATAATTATGTTTTGTCCTAGATTTCAAAAACACAACTTTTCCAAATATATTTAGTTCTTTTCCGTTTGACCTTTCCAAACATATTTAGTCCCTTTCCTTTGGCTTTTTGAACAAAAATCTAGCACAACTACTGGTAAGTTTTTTTTTTTAATTTTATTTAATCTGTTCTTATTTATACTCCAGATTTTATCCTCCTCCTGTCCTGCCCTCTGACTGTTCCATATCCCATACCTCCTTCCCCAACCCTGTCTCTACAAGGATGCCCCTCTACTCCCACCTACCACATTTTCTGTTTCCAATTTTCTGTTGTGGAACATCTGGGTTGTTCCTATCTTATGGCTATCGCAAACAAGGCCAGTATGAACATAGAGGGGCATGTGCCCCTGTGGCATGGTGGAGCTTCTTTTAGGTATATGCCTAAGACTAGTGTAGCTGAATCTTCAGGTAGATCTATTCCCAATTTTCTGAAGAAACTCCAGATTGATTTTCAGAATGGTTTTACCAATTTACAATGCCTTTCTCCACATCCTCACCAGTATCTGTTGTCACCTGAGGTTTTGATCTTAACGATTCTGATAGGTTTAAGGTGAAATCTCAGGGTTGATTTGATTTGCATTTCCCTGATCACTAAAGACTTTGAACATTTCTTTAAGTGCTTCTCAGCCATTCGAGATTCCTCTGTTGTGAATTCTCTGTTTAGTTCTATACCCCATTTTTTTTGATTGGGTTGTTTGGCGTTTTGGTGGTTAGCTTCTTGAGTTATTTATATATTTTGGGAAAAATGAAAATAGATCCATATTTGTCACCTTGCACAAAGCTCAAGTCCAAGAGGATCAAGGGCCTCAACATAAAACCAGACACACTGAATCTAATAGAAGAGAAAGTGGGAAAGAGCCTTGAACTCATTGATACAGGGGGAAATTTCCTAAGCAGAACTCCAATGGCTCATGCTCAAAGATCAAGAATTGATAAATGGGACCTCATGAAACTGGAGAGCTTCTGTAAGGCAAAGGACATAGTCAATTGAACAAATTGGCAACCAACAGATTGGGAAAAAAAAATCTTCACTAACCCACATATGATAGAGGGTTAATATCCAAAACATATAAAGAACTACTGTTGAGGGTTTTTTTTTTTTCATTTTTCTTTTTTGTTGGAATTGTATGTGCCTTGTTAAAAGTGTGGAGGACAACAGTTGAGAATTGGTGTTCTCCTACCAGAATGTGGCATTTTGGAATGACAACCAGGTTTTAAGGATAAATATGCTTACCAGTCAAGTCATCTCATTAGCTCAAAACAAAATGTATTTAACTGAGCAGCATTAGCTTTAGTGGCCAGTCTATCCATGAATAAAAGTCAGATCTGCTTTGTTTAACATTTATCTTATTAGTTTTATTAATATTTTGCTTTTGAGACAAAGTCTCATGTAGCCCAAGATAGAATTTTCTATGCTGTAGGATGACCTTGAACTTTGGATCCTCCTTCCTCTACTTCCAGAGGTTTGTGATTCCTGTCTTCTCACAGTATTCCCGAAAACCAGCAATAGTGAAATGATAGTTTTTAAATACAAATGAAGCAAAACTTCTCCTTGCACAAAGCTCAAGTCCAAGAGAATCAAGGACCTTGGGTTGCTCAAGGAGTTGATGATGCCTGAGTGCCCTACCAATGCCTTACCAATGCGCCACCAAGTGCCTGTAAGATGAGAAAGATCAGGACAAGGTTTTGCTGTGACCCTAAAGAGATTTATTTTTACTCTAGAAAGCACTTTTGTATTAGTACATCAATGACTGGAAATGATTCAAAGAAAAATGTTTTTTTAAAAAAATGTAAGAAGGTAACAAATATGTAAATGGCCAGAGAGCTGTGCTGTGGAAAGTAGGGCTGTAAGGCCTCTATCCATTCATCTCTCACATCCTTGGCCACTAATGGATTGGTCCCAGGAGCAAATTTCCAATTATTTTAACCAGGCTACTTTTAAATGGCCCAGGTGGAGAGGATTTTTACAGCTTCCATTGGGGGAGAGTATTCTTCGGTCTGATACACATCACTGTTTTGCACTGCTTGGTTTGGGACGAAAATTTCCTTTTCAAATTTATTTGTTATTTTCCACCAAGAACCTGCTATGTTGGGAAGAATTAGGTTACCACATGCTGGTTTCTTAACCTATGCTTTTCATTGTGAACTCAGTGCTCACAGAGTTCTGATCAGACTTTTGGTAATCTAAGGCTGGTGCATCAATTCAGATCTAAGTCAAGCTCTCTGGGTAAATTTCCTCTGGGAGGAACACAGTCCAGCTGCCAGGAGAGACTTCGAACAACTCCTGGAGGCCTCCTTTTGGCTGATCCCTCTGGATGATCTTCTTTAGTTTTGGAACTTTAAAACCCAAGAATATATAGAATTGAAAAGCAGATGATGGTAATATTGAATATAATTATGTTACTTGGGCAATGACTAGGTTTTGTTTAGATTTCCTACCCTGGAACCCAAATATTGTGGGAGAGAATCAGGACTCTAGTCTCTGTATTTTAGATTTTTTGCATCTTTCAAAGCTGAACTCTGTGCCTGACAGGGAGCAGGCACTTAAATGTCATAAGCAAAAGAATATGATTATCTGAGCATTTTTAAGATTGCTATGATCAGACTCCAGAGATATATAAAAGTATAGTTGAACTCTGTCACCTTAATAAAATAGTCAGCATGTTGCTGCCTTCGTAATTAATTAAGTGAATATATCTTCTAATTAAATTTGCATTTATACCACGGTCTCGTCAATGAGTTGTCATAGTGTAATGAAAAGTGCATCGGCTCTACATTCAAACAGTCTTTCGTTTGACTCTTCACCACTTGTTATCAGCTTAAAGTTGGGGAGGTTATCTATCCTCTCAGAGTTTCTGTTTCCTTATCTTTGAAATGAGCAAAGCAATAATTATCCTATGACCTTGTCTTGCAGATTAAATGGGATCATTTATTTGAAGGGACTTAGTCTGGTGATTGGTCTGTAAGTTTTAAGTTGAATGAATTAAGATACTTCCAGGCATGGAAGAAAAAGTCAAACTAAAAGTGGATTAAGTGATAAGGAAAAGGTATCGTGGGTTGTTAGAAGAGTGTGTGAGGGCAACTTCAGAATCGGCAGATAGAATGGTTCAACCATGACCATTGTACTGTTACCTTCCTACCAGTCTCTCTGCCGTACTGTGACAACTCATAGCTGAAGCTTTGCTGCTATACTTGTGGCTTACAAGAATAATAATCTCTATCATATAAGATGTATTTCCTTTTGGACATCTCCTAATTTGGTGAAGATAGTTTTCTGAGCTCTAGTATAAGTTTTTCTATGGATCCATTGGTCACGTGTCATGCTGAAGCAGCAAGGGATCCTTCAAGAAGATGTTACTTCCAGCTCTAAGGTTGAGGCAGAAACTGCCAGGCATGAAAACCTGAGAAAACAGCAGTGAGAGGGTACGGGTACCACCATTTCAAGTCATCCCCCTTTCCTTGTCACGGGTATTCTCAGAGTTCTATGTATCATCAAGAGATGCTGCTTGTGGCTGAGGAGAAAACTTAAGTCTTGTTCCTATCCTCACTGGGGTTTGTTTTCTCTGTAACTTTAGCAGGTGTATTTCCATGTCGAATTTTAATAATGGAATTTTCCTAAGTTTTAAGCTTGTCATATATAACCAGTCACTTAAATTATCTTGCAATAGTCACTCAGCTAGTGAATGAACAGCATCTTTAAGGTTCCTGTTTTTGTGTTTGCTATTTGTTTGTTTGCAAGCTTTTGCTTTTTGCTTGCTTGTGGGTTTTGTTTTGTTTTTTTTTATTTTGAGGTTTTTTTTTTTTTTTATAAGAAAGGAGAACTGTCAGTGTTGAAGACGAAGAGAAATAAAATTTCTCATATGCAAACTTCTAGAGATGTGAAGTTCTCTGGATGTTTGCACAATTATCATCTTATCCAATCTTTTTTCTACTAGATATTTATTTAAAAGAACACAATGTATGTATATGCAAATATTACAAAAAAGTATCCACAGAGGCTTTGTATTTGTAAAGTCTGAAAATGGAAATGACCAACATGTCTAACAGGTGTAAACAAGTTGTAATATATCATGAGATGATTAAATATCATTTATCAATGGAAAAGAAATATTAGTCCATGCAAAATGTTGGAATATCAAAATAATTTCCTGTGAGGCCATTAAAAATATAAAACATAAATTTATTGATACAAATATATAAAAATATCAGCAGACAGTTATAAATATCAGACAAGGGTTACAGGGGTTGAGAATCAGAGTGGGATGGTAAGAAGGATTACCAAGGGCATGAAACTTTAGGAGTAATGGGTATGAGCATATCTTGAGTGTTGTGATTATTTCACGGATGTAAACATATGCTCAATGCATATCAGTTGTAGCACTTGAACCACATACACCTTATTACACATCAGTTACACAGCCAAAGTATTTTTTTTTTAAGATGGTAGAAGTCATAACCCAGTAGGTGTGATCTTCTGAAGCATAGAGACACAACCAAATGATTAAGTTAAGTGGACCAGGAACAATTACCATGTAAATGCACTTGTAGGTCAATGACTAACAGAAGTCTAATGAATTATTTTAACCTACATGAGGACGTTAAAGTAAAAGTGGCTTTAGAGCTAGGATGTGGGTCTCAATTAGAATCTTAAGCAAAATGGGGCGTGTCTGAACTCCTTACACCTACCTTGCTTAATTGGAGTGAGCAATGCCTTTTCTGTGGAGCACCAGTCTGTTTGTGCTCTCCACTGTCCCCATTTTATTTGATCCAGGGCTCTTGATTTACTAGTGCTCCCTCCACCCGCTTGCAATTTGATGGCTATGTTCTACTTCTCAAGCACCTCCATAGCGTATCATGTCTTTAATTATACCCTTTACCCATACTGTCCTCCCTAGTCACATTTGCTCAACTAGTTTCTTAATTTTAGACCAGGGATATCACATCCTTTTGTCTTACTTAGTTTAGACCTCTACTACAAAATCATGATAAATATTTAATATAAATACAGTTAATAGAAAGGGATATTCCTATTCCGGCTCCAATTTAGTCATGTATTTATCATGCAGTCTTCTTTGTAAAGTATGCAACTTCAAACTTTGCATAATAGAAAAGAAACATAACTTTCTGAGTGGCCTAGACAGAAATATATGACAGAAAGAACCTTCAGGTTTTAACTGCAGAAGCATGAAGTCTGCACGGAGCTGTCCACTTTGTGCTCAGGACTGCAAAGCCTGTCTGTTTATAGATACTTGGTTAGGAATTCTCTTCCAGATGCTGGCTACATCCTATGCAAAAAAAGCTTCATCTTTTGTTTTCCTGGTAATAGATTACAACACAGAGAATAAGGTCAAAATTTTGTGGAGGCAAAAAAGGCAGATTATTTAGAAATCAGAAATGGGAAGAAGTAAATAAACATGTGATAGTGAATCCCAGCTCTCATGTCACTTTTTGTGTTCTGGGCCCCATTTCTTGCTTTTATGAATTCTTAGAGGCAAAGCTGGGGATATATCACAGTTAGGAGAATTGTCACTGGTTACACAGAAAGTTCAAGACAACTGTGTTGGTAATGAGATTGTTCTATGAGGTCAGAACATTATCTTTAATTTTATTTGAAATCAAAGTTTTTGTTTTTTTTTAAATGTGAGTCTCTATTTAATTTCTATTAATTCAACAGGGTGTGTCTAGATTCCCAACTCCTACCTTGCTGGATTGGAGTGAGCACAGTCTTTTCTGCAGAGCAAAATAAATCCTGCTTACAAAAAAAAAAAAAAAGAAAAAGAAAAGAAAAAGAAAAAAATGTCATCACACAGCTAAAGGAAGAACATGTAAGCTGGGATGGGGTGAGTAGAGAAAATTCTTTGTAGGAGAATCCATATTATGATAGCATTTGGGCCCACAGTAACATGATGGATAAGCAGCAGCTGAAGCTTATTTGGAGAAGGCACTTGAGAGTGATGCTTAAAGGGAGGTCAATAACGCCTGTGAAAGATTATTGACTGGTTCAACCTGCTGCTCTGATGGACCTCCTGTTAAATGTAGCTCTTAATCAACCATCTCAAGTAGATTACACAAGGAAGGCATATACTCAAAATTCAAATAGAAAATTGTTTCCTCTAGGCTGGCAAGAAAAAAAAAAAAAAAGTCCCTGTAAATCTGGACTCCCAGATGTGGTTCTCAGCTGTTTCTGAGTCCCTGAATGAATTACATGCAGCCGGAGAAATTAATGTTGCACACATGGAGGCCTAACTTGAAAGGAAGAATTGCATTGGAGTAGACTCTGCCAGACATTAAGAAACTCTAGAAGCAGCCAGAGTCCACATTGATATCGTATGCTATGAAGGACCCCCAGTGACATTACGATCAAGCACAGGAATAATGCATAATAAATGAGCAAGGACACAAATTGAAAGGAGAGAAACTCACTAAAAGGATGCCTGAGTGGCCTGCCTTTAGCAGTTGGGTGGAGGGAGGTGGGACTTAACTTTCCCCTTCCTGCTGGTCGGAAACACTGCCTTGTTCTGGGTGAATTTAGTGTGCCTTACACCAGTTAAAGCCTGTAGCCGAATGATTTAAGGTGACCCCTTTTCCTCCTGGCCTCATACTAATTGACTTAAGAGTGAGTTATAGTCCCTAGAGAATAGCAGTCACACATTGGGGATATTTTTAATATCAATTTCTGCAGGAGCTTTTACACAAGGAGATTGTTATAACAATTATTCCCTATACCCTTGCTCTCTGATAGATATTGATTTTTTTTCCCATTAGATGGGGAAGGAATAAATGGGTATATGCAAATGCAAAATGAAATGACAGTGACTTAGGTCTGTCTGTAATGATGCCCAGCTATTTGAGAAGTTGTGATTTCTAAACCTTCTTTGGGGAGTCCTGTAGATGTGGAAAGCTAAGAAACAATGATTAATGGTTCTCAGGTCAGACATAAGCTTAGTAAACTAAAAAAAAAAAAAAAACAAGAAACACAAATAACTGATTTCTTTGTTGCTTCAGTTTTGTCATTAATGTTTGTTCAGGGTTGGCTACTGATCTATGTTGATGTGTAGAATTAAAAATGTAAGAAGGTTTAAATATCTTACAGGGATTTCAGCCACAGGACATCATGTGGGAAGTACAGACACATGAATCTGGCAAACATAAATTCTTGAGAAACACATCTTGTACTAAATTATGAGATTAAAACAATGGATCATAAAAATTTGTAAGATATAGTAAATGATGTGTGAAAATAAGAATAAAATTTCCAAAGTGTAAAACCATAACTTAAAAAATAGTTTACATGTTTTCCTCTAATTGAATTTGAATTAAATTTATTTCCTTCCTTTTCTTCCTCTTCTTTCTTCTGGTATACTGGTCTCTGTTTCTTATCAGGGCTTCTATTGTTGTGATAAAACACCATGACCAAAAGCTACTTGAGGAGAAAGTCCTTTCTGCCTTCTAAGGAAGCCAGGACAGGAACTGAAGTACAGCACAGCTGCTGCTTGCTGCTTTCCTCCACAAGGCTTCTACAATCTATTTTATATACCTCAGAATCACCTACACTGGTGTCAAACGGACCAACTCACATCAATTGTTGATTTTAAAAAATGACATAATTGCCAGTCCAATCTCATTGAGGGATTTTTCTGAGTTAAGATTACATCTCTGCAGATATGTCTACATTTCTGTCAAGTTGTCAAAAGCCATGCAATATGCTTTCTTCCTTTCCTTCTTTCATTTTGAAGAGAGTGTCATTGCAGCTGTTTTGGAAGCTTGTTATATAGTTGAGGATGACCTTGAACTCCACACCTTTCTATCTCCACCTCCTGGGTACTGGGCTTACCATTATGTACTGCCAAGCCCACTTTATGTAGTGCTGATTTAATCTCCCAAGGCTTTGTGTATCCTATGCAAGGGTTCAACCAACTAAGCTATATCTCAAACCCCAGATTTATTTCCTTGTATGGGAATTGAAAGGTAAAATATACTATGTGAGAGATTTACTCACATAGTATACTGCTGCTCTGAGTTTACTGAGGGACCACAAAATCAATTACAAGTCAACTAAATGAAGCAAATGGGAAATATGAACAACAGAACCCTAGACTCCTGCTAACAGACTGTTCAAGTCTGCCGAGGAAAGCCAGGACGTGCTCTAGATCTCATCCAATGTATGATGTCCTAAAAGCTCAATTTTTGTTGCATTAAAATCAGTAAAGCAACAACAGCAACGACAACAACACTTCAATTTTGCTGGTGAATACTCAATAATAACCAATTTTCTGTCCTATTTATGACATCGACAGTGGTTTTGTAGCATAACAACTACAGTCATTCATTCACTCATGCCATACTTGACTACAAATACCTTGATTCAGGATCAGATTAATAATCTAAACAGTCCCATTTCCTCTAAAGAAATAGAAGCAGTCATCAATAGTCTCCCAACCAAAAAAAGCCCAGGACCAGATGGGTTTAGTTCAGAGTTCTATCAGACTTTCAAAGAAGACCTAATTCCAACTCTCCTCAAAGTATTCCACAAAATAGAAACAGAAGGTACTCTACCCAATTCATTCTATGA
>NC_034595.1:48091498-48134539 GCF_900095145.1 Mus pahari | reverse complement strand
GCCAAGAAGTGGGAGTGGGTGGGTAGAGGAGCAGGCACGGGGGGGGGAGGGTATAGGGAACTTTCGGGATAGCATTTGAAATGTAAATAAAGAAAATATCTAATTAAAAATGAAAAAAATACATTATATTTTGCTCAAGCTAACAAAATAATTTCCAGAACCACAGGACTCAAGAGTTTCTAGCCCCTTGTACACGTGATTATTTCCCGTTTAGCCCTGCCTTCTTTTCAACCTCAGCAGTGGAAATGTCTGGTACTCCACAGGCACTCCAATCCGCTAGGATCTTTTGGAGAGCTAAGCCCAGATGTGTCTCTGGATTCTTTTCAGAGTTGTTTCAGACGCATCAGTGCTCCGATTGGAGGTAGGATAGTTAATGAAAACTGGTCTCTTGGACCTGACACTAGGATGTCTACACGGTTTAGAGTTATGATAACTTTCTGCCCCTTTCTCTGTCCAATAGAACTTAACCGGTTGCATCACTTGTGCTGATGTTCCTTGTCAAGCAGCCGAATTCTACTGTAATAGGGAAACATTTAGCCTTTGAGCACTGTTTTGAACATTCTGGAGGAAAATCTGAACACAGGTAGTGGAAAGGGAAGCAGCACCTTAAAGAGCCTTTTAGGGAAACAAATGTCTCTTTTAAAGTCCACATGGATCTTCTCTCTAGAGGCTCGGTTTTCAATATTCTTTTCATATAGTGCAAAGAAGTGACTGTCCATGACTTCCATCCCTACATGAACAATATTTTGACTAATCTTCATAGACAAATGTGCACCTCTCACAAATGAGTTTCTTGTAAAACTTACTAAATAGCTGATAGAGTCTTGTGGAAAAAAAAACAACAACAAATAACAGTAAAGAAGAAAGAGACTAGGGAAGAATGACAAGGCCAATGGTTTACATTTGACCCTAGCCAGCAATGTTCAAACAAACACTGGGGAAGCCTTGAGAATCAGTAACATCTACTACACAGGAAACATGAACACTGATGGCGGCTCTCATCAACTTTACTGTCCCTTTTCTTTATCAAAACGATATGGTAATACGAGTGTTTCAGTTATGTTTGCATCACTGAAGCCATAAGTACCCAACAGAATAAGGCAAGGCAGGAAGGATTAATTGGCTCACAGTTTTGGGGGATTTCAGTCCGTTCTGATTAGAAAGCAGATGGAGCCTCTCAGTAAATGATAGAGAGGAGCTTGTGAGGGAGCACACATGCTTACATAACAGGGTGAAGGAAGCAGAGAACACCCAGAAGCAGGGTTCAGGCAATCAGTATATAGCCTTCAAAGGCCAGCCCTGGTGAACTCCTTCTGACAGAAAGACCGCAAATACTCTTCCAGTAATGCCACTAAGAAACATAAATTCAATTTATGAACTTTGGGTCATGTTTACATATACAAGGGAATGTGCATGAATTCCATGGTCAGTTATTGATGTTATAAAATGTAGATGTAGTCTACACCAAACAAGTAGGAGAGGAGTTAGAGGGAGAGGCTAGTTTCCCTGTCAGTGCTCTGTCTGCCTTACCTGGATATTTCTATGTCCTTCTTTTATTTTCTCACACAATATATCCTGATTATAGTTTCCCTTCTCTCTGCCAGTTCCTTTTCACCTCTCCTCATTCCTGATCCAAACCCTTTGTGTTTGTCTCTTATTAGAAAAGAATAGGTTTTAAGAGGAACAACTAAACGTGACCAAATTAAATATGGTAAAATAAATAAATACATGTACACTGGACAAATCAGCAGAGAGAAAAAAACTCTAGGAGAAGGTATATGAGTCAGAGACCCTCTTGTGCATACATTCAGGAGGAACATAACAATTTTAAACTGAACGTTATGACCAAGGGTGTGGGGTAGACCTGTGTAGGCACTGCTTTTGCTGCTTTGGTCTCTGCGAGTTCAGATGAGCCTTTCTAAGTTATCTGAGTATTTCAAAATAGTAGAGTATAAGAACTTTCAAGACCTTGGGTCCTATCCATTGAATTCATACTCTTCTCATCTTCTCACTCTTAGGATATCCTTGGAATGGTCTTGGGGAAAATTAATGCAATTAGAAATTGAGCAAGAAATGACATCCACATAGGATTGCATGGGGTATGCGAGGAGTGAGCTAGAAAGGGATCTTGGCTAGGACTCTAAGAGCCTCCTGAAGGTAACCAAATGAAATGCAGTGGCAGGAACAGGCCTAGCACAATGCACTGAGAAGACCAAAGACAGCACCACTCTTTAATAAACCAAGAAGAAAGAAACAAAAGAGAAAATAATGAAGAGGTGAAACAGGAAGTGTGGAAAGTTGCTGCTGGGATTGAATAAACCAAAAATGTAGGGTTAACAAGGAGCTGAAGGGGTCTGCAACCCTATAGGAGGAACAACAGTATGAACTATCCAGTAACCCCCACCCCCCAGAGCTCGTGACTAGCTGCATATGTAGCAGAGGATGGCCTAGTCGGCTATCAAGGGAGGAGAGGCCCTTGGTCTTGTGGAGATTATATGCCCCAGTACAGGTGAATGCCAGGGCCAGGAGGCAGGAGTGGGTGGGTTGGGGAGCAGGGCGGGGGATAGGGTATAGGGTACTTTCTGGATAGCATTTGAAGTGTAAATGAAGAAAATATCTAATAAAAAATGTAGGGGCAAAATTAGAAGTGAACTATACCCAGAGAAACACCCTCAATACTAAGGACAGATGACTCAAGCACAGACAATGCAGTTTTACACTTCACTAAGGTAAAGGGCATGTTAAACATGTGGCGTGCTTGTACTTTAAACAGAAGGAAGGCAAGAAGAGAGTGCTGAAAAGAGGGTGACCTTAAGAGATCAAATCTTTTGGCTTCAGACTCTTTCTTAGAGAAACTGACCTAAGGTAACTGAACTGAAGTTGCCTAACAGGCAGATACCTAGCACCAGTTTCCAGATCACCCGCCCCCCAGCAATACCTGTGTTGAACACCAGTTTCCAGACTATTCAAGGTGTAACCAGCACCCCCAGGTTACATGTCTGCCCCTGTTATTTTACTTCCTAACAACCACCAATCAGCAGGGAAAAAAAGTGAAATTTATGACTTGGCTCCCTATACCAGTCAATTATGTTAAAGACCACAATGCTCCCTGCCAATTAGATGTATACCGGGCTAGATACCCCCTTCTTGCGTCTATAAATGCTTGACCTTCCATTCTACTGTGTCATAGACTGTGGTGTGGCCCAAGCTAGAGCTTGAATAAAGAGACCCTAATGCGATTGCATCAGAATTTGGTCATTGGTGGTTTTTTTGAGGATTCACAAACATTTCCTGGCACAACAGCCTTAGTTACTGAGAACCTTGTATTCACGTTTCTAGTTAAAATGGAACTTAAAGAAATCAGCCAACATGCAAGATGAAGAAGGTAGTCAATGGGGGTTAATTTTCACTACCATCTCGAATGGACTTGTAATCACTATGAAGCATATTTGGGCATGTTTTTTGAGAGCATTTCCAAAGAAATTTAGTTGAAGGTAGAAGGCATTCCCTGCATGTGGGCTGAGGTCTTGGATTAAACAAAAGAAAGAAAAGGAGTAACCTGGTTTACTACCTGTATTCTTATTTCTCCATATCCTAATCTGCCCAGATGTGAGCAGATTCCTGACACCAATATATGAGCTGTTTCTATTGCCATGGATTCCTGGTTGTGAATGATTATATGCCCTCAACTGTGAGCCGAAAGCATCCTTCCCTCTTGCAAGGTCTTTCTTTTCAGGTATTTAGTCATAGCAACAAAAAATGTAAGCAATGAATTGACCAGTATTTTTCATTTAACCCTTTATGTTTGTGAGACAAACACTAAACTCTCTGCCCATAAGGAAATTAAGAGAAATGGGTCACATAATTTCCTACCTCATGGGGAAATTTATGCTCAGATTTGATGCTCTAGATTTGCTCATGTTCCCTTAGGTACACTTCAAGATGATATCTAAAACATTCAATGTTACTTTCTTAAATTGCCCCCACCATAATGGATTGTACTGTCAAACTGTGAGTTCCTTGCCTAAATAAGCTCTTCTGAAGTCAAAATGCTTCTTCTCAAATATTTTGGTCACTACAATGGGGAAAGTAATGTAAGAATCAGGATTACTTTATCTTGATCAAAAGGTTTTCTACAGTACAGTAAGAAGAGAAACACCAACCACCATAGCCCACAAACTTGTTCCTAATAACTCAAACTGTATATGTGCACCTATATATGCACAGAGATGTGTATGAACATATATCTTTATCTGTTCATACCCACCTCTTTTTAGCCTCAAATCACTCAAACATGATCCCGATATAATTGATAAAATTTTTAAGTAACTATCTTATCCTTGCTTCTCTGCTTAGTGACATTCACTTACTGATTTATTTCTTGGATTCTCACCTGAAAATCACACAGTTGAATTTAAACAATGAGATTAATCCTCTTGCTGAGTTCAATTTTGAGAAACTAGTGAAAGTTGGGATTTGAGAAAGATTTTGTTTCTAAAGTTCAACTTTTAAGAAATTCACTTTATCTCTGGTCTCCAATGTTCATATGTGTTAACTATAGCTGTCCCTTGGGGACCACTGATCCACAGGGAATCAGTTCCAGGGCCCCTACAAGGACACAACCCCACAGATGCTCAAATCAAGCCCCTTATGTAGAATCGTATAATATTTGTGCATTATGTACACCCTCTTATTTAGTTTAAGTCACTGTTAGATTAATTACATTGCCTAAAACAATTAAATAATTTCAGATAGTTTCTTTTATTAAATTGAACAGTGAATAATGCCAAAATATCTGTATGAGTCCAGACAGAGTTTATTTTTCCCAAATATTTTCTTTTCATTTTTAATTTTTTTATTTATTCTTCTCCCATACAATATATCCCAACTGCAGCTCTCTCTTCCGCCAAAGCTTGAAAGAGTAGGCAAGAAGTCGGAGATACCCTACTCCAACTCTCAGGGATTCCCCAATAGAACCATAACATGTATGCATAGGACCTAGCCAGACCCATGCAGAAATTTCTGCTTCAGTCTCCTTTTCACACATATTTTCAAACCACCCCTTAGATAGAGAACTGATATGGCTGGCTATATACTATTTATAAATACTTCCAGCTTTATAGTATTGATTTATTATTTTCCATTCTATGAGTTCAACCTCTTGGTGCTCTATATATTCCACTGACTGCTTTGAGATCTACATGTACAATAGGAAACAACACACATGTAAGACTCTTCAAATTAGCTTATAACTTACAAAACTGCTCTAAGTATATATATGGAGGTAAGCCAGTCAGGCTCCTGGCTTCCTAATAAATTTTCATTTGCTATGTTACTCATATCTAAGCCCTGGAAAGGTTTGCCATTCAATCTCCAGTGCCCTAAAAGGAATTGAAATACTCAGACCTATTGAAAACTGGAGCAAACATTGATCTTTTTTTTTGATTTGTTGTATTAGAGTACACTGTCCTGGACATTATCAGCAGACCACACTGAAAGCTGTCCATTCTGGGTGTCTCTGAGCTAGTAAACATAAAACCCATCTAAGATCATTTATTTCTTTGGCTTTTTTATTGTTCCTTTTTATTTTGCAGTATGGAGGGTTGAACTTGGAGTTTCATGTGCTCATTCCATAACTGAGCTTTATCTCTGCTCCCTTATACATAGTTGTGATACTTGTAGCATTGGTAGGCAGAAAATATGTTCTCCATAGGAGTCCAAATTCACCTTTAGTAGGTTCTTCTTCAGCTTGCCAGTATTCTTGGTGGTAGAAGCTTCATGTAGTCTAGAAATGGATGTACTAACTCAGTGCTTATACTTTGGCCTTGCATCTTTAACTTGAGAGGAACATAATTTGATATTTGCATACTCGTGTTCTTATTTGGGAACTTCCCCTTATCTTCTGGGGAAAAGAATGTAGAAATAGGATCAGAGGGAGTGAGAACTAGAAAAAGCAGCTAATCTATCTTACCATATCAGTCCTTGTTAGCTGTGGTATCACTAGTAGCTAGGATTCAGTAAAATCCCATGGTACTGTTCTCTTCAGCGAGACTGTCTGTCACCAGCACCTCGACTTTGATATTCAGAGGAGCACATGTCACAGGTCCAAAATCATTAATGAAGTAAATCATAAAAGCAATGCATCTGTTCAAAATTATCAGGTCCAGACATTGCTTTCCTTCACAGGCATCCTTTTGTATCACCTATATTTATAAATTCTGCTGCCCCCTTCCAACCAACAGTTTTGAGTGGCGGTTGCCTTATTTGTTGCAGTGTTTAAAAAGCCAGGCAATCTTCTTAGCCCAGATCAGCTGATTGAACTCGAATGAATCCCTTTGCTTCCTTCAACCCCAGCCTCTCTTCTGTTAGAGACTGCCCTTTGATGTAGTGAAGCATGCGTTCAGCCTACAGGGAGATGTGGCTGATTCCCTGTAAAGCACAGTAGCTTTCAGGTAGTATTTTCCTCAGTAACTCTCTGAGGTTGGAGGCTCGCAACCCTGACTGTCGGACTTATCCTTACTTTATAATTGTGATTATCATGCTAAATATTGTGCAGACTTCTATACACTTTTAAATGATTATATAAGATAGAGAGGAATCCCTATATTTTAATAAAACATTGATCATTGGGAATTCACCAGTACTTAATTACTTTTGTTATCATGTTTATTATTATACTCCTGGAGGATTACACTTAAAATATGCTAGAAACGTTATAGAATGTTTTGCAAAGTTGTATCTCTTTCCTACTCTGTTTTCAGTGCCCTGACCTTCTTTTCTGAAACCTTCTCTGGAGGAAGTATTCATACTTTTGAGCCTGACAGAAACTGTAAGTAAGAAATTGACTTACTTTTTGCATTTGTATTAGATATTTGATAAAACTGTGTGGTGTCAACCGGGCAGTGGTGGCTCACACCTTTAATCCCAGCACTTGGGAGGCAGAGGCAGATGGATTTCTGAGTTCGAAGATAGCCTGGTCTACAGCGTGAGTTCCAGGACAGCCAGGGCTACACAAAGAAACCCTGTCTTGAAAAAAAAAAAAAACGAAAAACGAAGAAGACTACATGGTATCATCAAAGATTAAACTATATATAGTACACATCAAAAATTTCATATATTGATGAATATTTTAAGTATTCAAAGACTAGGAAGATTCAGCAATGATCTGTCCCGTGAAATTAATAAAGAAAGTTTGAGTGTACATTTCTATTGATTTACTTTATCACTCCTTGATAAGATAAATAAAAAACACCTTAACATTCCTATCACTGCCACACCCATTGCAATGTTCTTTGCTGATCCCAATAGGAAGCAAACACATACACTGATTATATCATCACATTAAGCTTGATTTGCAGCACTAAGTTGGTCAGAATAACAAAAATTTAGCAAAAATGACTAAAGTGTGAGAATTATGCCATAAGCTTGTCTACTTCACAGCATGGGTAAATTGAATCTACACATCTATACCAGAGTAAAATATAAATCTAGTACACACACCCACCCAGAGATGTTTATTAGATATGTGTTAGCCTACTACTGTCATCAGGACAAATCTGTGTAGCTATCATCTTTCTGGCTCCTAAGCAGATAATAAACAAAGCCCGGGATCCAGAGAGCAGCCAAAGAAAATTCCAAGCCACACAGTCTTGCCAGCATGGCTGTGCCATAGCTGTGAGTCTCTGGCACCTGGTACTTTGATCTGTCCCAGGCTCAAGGGAATATGCCATACCCCCATTCCCACTCCTTTAGCCAGGTTCAACGTCTTTGTCCAGCCTCAGCTTGTAAATTAAGTAAGAGAAACTCAGATTTACTGGCATTCCTAGCTGCTCACAGCTCAAGAGTTCTGGAAGATCCTCTTTCCAGAACTTTGGTTTCTATGGGATGAGTGTCATAACAGGCTGTTTTTTTGGCTCATATCTAAGTGCTTGATCATCTCCATTCATCATTTCTGGGCTGGACAAGATTCTCTTGTCTGAGCCGTGGATGTCCCCTGCTGGAATTGGCTGTTCACTGCAGCTGAGGGAATTGGTACAATTGTGGCAGCTGTGGATGCACTTATGTGTGTCAGGACATCCTCACTGGCTAATTACATGATTCCCAACAGGAACACACTCAGAAAACTCACTCTGTGACCCTGCTCTTACACGCCTGCTTTATTAGCAATTTCACCTTCTAAATTATGATAACCACTCTTTATAAAGCACAGTATGCGTTAATATGACAAGCTCTCAGCATTTGTTTCTAAAATCTATAATCTTGTTGCATATAGAATGCATTATCTTATTTAAACTGTCACATATTAATACAGTCTGCGTGGAACTACAGAATTTGATACTGTAAGAGTTCAGGCCTGGAGAATAGGTGGCTCCCATTAGTGTAACTTGCACAGAGCGTTTGTTGTCCTTGTCTTCTTGTCCACAGGGTGCCTTTCCTGATACAGAGAATGCACAAAACCACTTGACTGTGGTTTTTCATCCTCAAGTGCAATTTTCTGCTCTTCATATTTCATGCTATATGTGTCCGTTTGCAGCATTTACACCAGTGGGCCTTGCTCTGCTCTGCTTTCTGTGTATCTGATCAAAATCCCCACTCTTTTCAAAGCCTGCTTATTTTTTATTTTTTTTTTCATCAGAAAATTTAGGGAGATTTACTAACTGACTTAATTTTCCTTCCAAATGTAAAATGCTGCTGGGACAGGCATCCTATGTGAAAGACATTCAGTAGTCTATATTTCTGGGAAAATTCTCACTGATGAAGGAAACAAAATTCAGTTGTGTTCAACTTATAAGATTATAAGAGGTGGGAGTACAGTCTAGTTCTTGGTCTGGACTGTCATTTGGGAGTATACTTTTCAAGACAAAAGCAACTAATCACTTACCCAAGACATTATCAGAGGATGGACAAAATCAACCATCATTCTGTCCAGTGTCCAGCTGAATCACAGTTGCCAATTGTTCCAGCCAGTTGGGAGTTTTCACCATATGATCAGCCCAAAGGCATTTCTTCAGCTGCCAGCACAGAGGCTTGTCGAATCTGCTAAGAAACCAGATGCAGCAAATACATATCCTCTACAGCCTGGCATCTGGGGTTTGTGCCTGCCAGCTGAGGAAAAAAGCCTGGACTGCTGGAACTCAGGGTGGAGATGTGGAGATCATAGACAGAAAACAGTGAGATCATCACATGTTTCTCATTGTGCCAGAAAAAAAAAAAAAAAAAACTCTATTGTTTGAGAGCTTGTCAGAACTTTGTAAGGACTGGATTAAGTATACATGGATTACATGATGGAACAATTATATGCTGTGGACTAACACATATTTGTTTTACTAAAATTCTTTTCCTACTATTTTACTTTTTCGTATGCAAATGTGCTTATACAATTGACTCAGTGCAACTGTACTCATTAAGCAATCCATCTTATTCATATATATTTATATGTACATGATATATACACAGATGCATGCACATCATGTATATGTCTTTATTCTTCTTAGCCCATTAGATTTGCCCAGATAAGAACTTCAGTGTTAACTTCTTACTACCATTGTCAGACCATTAGTGACTGGGTATGCTGGGTAATACCCTTATTTTGTTTTGGTTAAATCCCTTTCTCATTTAAATTTTGCAAATAATATTCATTAACCTCCATTCCTTTCAATACAGTTAGCGAAATGATTACTGAATACCCACCCATGCAAAAAATGTTATGACTGTGAGACTGAAGGAGCAAGGAATCCAAGAAGCTTGTGACCGTGTGGATCAAAGCTGAGTGGCCAGAGCCAGTGATGGGTAGGTGTCAAGAGCTTCAAGCAGAAGAAAAGAAGCCAAAACAGAGGCACCTTTTAAACTTTGTGTGCTATCTGTGGCTAGGGCTCACAGTAATGTAAGAGTGGGAGCCTGAAGGTGTATTGGTTTCTTTCTTTCTTTCTTTCTTTCTTTCTTTCTTTCTTTCTTTCTTTCTTTCTTTCTTTCTTTCTTTCCTTTCTTTCTTTCATTTCTTTCTTTCTTTCTTTCTTTCTTTCTTTCTTTTTCCTTGGTTTTCAAATATAAAGAACATATACTAAGGGGGGTAACTATGCCACATTATTTAATCAAGATTGTTTAACATTGTATTGTTTTAGAATGGATTTCTATGGCTCCATCTAAACACCAGCGCTGAAGAAAGTCATGCCCAGCCTCTTTCTATTTTCAGAGCAAGGCTTTGGCTTCTTCAGGTCATTTTCTAGTATTTGTGTGCATATTGATCATATCATAAAGACAGCAGAATTTTGTGGTTTTCTCTTAACTAATGCCCACCATTCATATGTGAATTTTTCTTAGGTTATTAGTATATCTGTCAGCACATGTCACCATATGATTATTGGTTATTGATTATTTAATACATATATTGTGAAACACATTGCTATGACCAGGAAGCTGAGGGGCCAATGTGTCCAAGAAGCTTAGGATCGTGATGAATGGCTCAGCTCCCAGAGGCAGTGGGTGCATAGGTATCGAGAGGTGCATTCCATAGAGAAATAGCTCAGACAGCTGGCACATCATGCCATTTTTCTTTCTTGTATCCTTCCTCAAACTTTTGTCCACTTCTGACCATAATTAAGTAGACTTCTATGCAAACACTGACTTTCATCATTTTTTCTAAAAGTAAACATCATACTACATGCTGTTCAACTTATATTTCTTATCTAATAAAACATTAATCATTCAATTACTGATAGGCATTGCTTTTCTTTAGTCATCTTCTTTTTATACCATAATTAATGCTAAGAGACTATTGCTTATATTTATCCTCATAAAATTTTATTGTGTAAACTTTCAGGAATAATATTAAATAGTAATAACATAGTNATTCCAAAGCAAATAAAAAATAGCCTGACTAAAAGCGACTTCCAAACATTTAAGAAGAGCTAATTCCANTGTTCCTCAAACTGTTCCACAAAATAGACATGAAATAAGCACTACTAAGCTCATGTTACAATGCCCATATAAGCCAGCTATCAAAATCAGCTAAGACNTAACAATAACAATTAAGCAAATGAACAGACATAGATGAATTCCTGTGATGAACACAAACACAAAAATCTCAACAAAATACTTGCAAACTAATTCAAGAACACATAAACAAGATCATACTCCATGACCAAATTGGTTTTCTTCTAATGGTACAAATGTACAAATCAATAAATGTGATACAACACATAAAAAATAGCAGGTTCAACATACAAAATCAATATACAAAAATTAGTTGCTTTTCAATGTATCAGTAATGAACTTGTCAGGGAAGAAATTACTTTTTAAAAATCCCATTCATGANAGCTTCACAAAAGTAAGTACTTAGCAGTGCACCCAAATGAAGGATATGAAATGTCTCCAGAAGGTATGGAAGAAAGTTAACAAGACAGGAAGATTAAAAACCTCCACTACTTAGGGATTGGCAGAATTAACATGTTGCATTATCAATAGTAATCTGTAGAATCAATGCATCCTGTCTTTTTTAACATTCTTTAATTTTTTTGAGAATTCGATACAATATATTTTGATTGTATTCACCCCTCTAATCTCAACTCCTCCCAACTCCTAAGAGCTTCCCTACTCACCCAACTTGTGTCCTTCTTTTCCCCTTCAGCCAATCAAGTACAAGTTGTGCTGCCCATTTACCCTTGAACTTATTGTGGTCAACCAAACTAGGGCCTGTATCCTTTAAGAAAACTAATGCTCCCTCTCCTTTAAGCTATCTGTATTGCCCCTAGATCTTTGTCTAAGAAAGGGACATCATATCTACCTCCCCCTAGCATTTCTTGTTTGCTTTGTTACAACCATTGTGAGTCCATATGTGCAAATGCCCTAATGTTTCCAGCAAACACTGTTACACTGTAGATATCCACTGCCTCTGCCTCTTATGAACTTTCTGCTTTCTCTCTTCCGCAGGGATCCTCCAGCCATGGAATGAGGGGTGTGATACAGATGAACATTTAGGTCTGAGAATGGTGCTGTTTCTAATTTTCTGCACCTAGAGTGAAAAAAAAAAAGTTCTCTGATGAGAATGGTGCCATGAAAAAAAAAATCTATCAACATAGTGATGCCATTTGGAATAAGTTTAATACTAGGTCATTTAGCATACTATGAGTTGTAGGTTCTTTCTTAGGACCTATGATTTATTTAGACACAGGTGCTTGGCCCATGTAATAGTGCCGGGTACAGGTTTTATATTGTAGAATAAGACTCAAGTCCAATCCTAAAGCTCAGGGTTCACAAGTTCAAAGATGAATGCTATTGATTATTACTTTCCTCCTCCAGCATGCTTCAAGCACTCTGAAAACTAGACAGCAGGAAAGAAGCTTCCAGGCCAATACCGTCTTGATTCCTCAATGTAACATGGCTCAACTATGTGGAATCTTCAACAACAGGGTCTTAGCATCAAGTTCCAGAGCCTAACCGGGAGCAATGGCAACAGCCTGTATTATTGGAAGTTCAATGGGAAAACTTCAAAAGAAGAAACTCATTCCTGGCACCGGTCATTTTATTTATTAGCCTGTAGTATCTAATAGTTGTACTATTCTCCACATGACAGGGTAAACTCCATTTAAACACGTTTTTATATGTGGACATATGTATTTTAGGAAGCTTCTGAAATAGTGGGATGCATATGAATTTTTCAAAAAATTTTAGTGCTAATTGCTAATGCCAATTTTCACAGGAGTAGGTGAAAGAACTCCAAATTCACAAAGAGGCACAAAGGACACTGAAAATTCAAAACAGTCCTAAGAAGAAAGAGTAATACATGAGACATCACAAGACCTAATCTCAAATTTTACCACAAAGCCATAGTAACAAAAATAGCATTGTAAAGGAACACAAACAGATAGGCACAGCAATTGAATAGACAAAAACTAGAAGTAAACCTATTCAGTCACATTGGTGCTGTATCCACAGTAACTAACCAGCACAAGCATCCACCAAGAAAGGAATGCATAAAGAAGAGTCTGCTATATCTATCTAATAGGATTCTACTCAAAAGGAATAGATGGAACTAATGTCAAACAAAATAAGCTTAACTCAGAAACCAACAACAAGTTTTCATACTATGCAGTATCTGAAGTTAAATCTTCTCATGAAAGCAGATGAGGAGAGGTTTAAAGAGAGAGGATTGGAGGAACAAGATAAAAGCAATACAAGTCACTTTGTAACACAAGGAAGGACTATTTGGAGGTAAGGAAAGAGACTACTTGGGAGGAAGTAGATCAGAGGCATGAATGTGAATGAAAGACAATAGTATGTATATGAAAATGTCACCATTACCTGCTGGATATAAAAGAACTAAATGGCAAGAGCTATGAAAAATCTAACAATCATCACAGTAGCCACCATGAGTGGCCCAGAGTAGAAGTGCTTGAGGGTGACATAAACTGTGGTCATGTTGGGTTAACTCACTCAACAAAGGCCTTAGAAAATGTTGGTGATTTGATGGATGGATCTGGAGGATATCATCCTGATTGAGGTAACCCAATCACAAAAGAACACACATGAAATGCACTCACTGATAAGTGGATATTAGCTCAGAAACTTAGAATACCCAAGATACAATTTGCAAAACACATGAAACTCAAGAAGAAGGAAGACCAAAGTGTGGATACTTCGTTTCTTCTTAGAATAGGGAACAAAATACCCATGAAAGGAGTTAAAGAGACAAAGTTTGGAGCTGAGATGGAAGAAAGGACCATCCAGAGGCTGCCTCGCCTGTGTCTCTAGTTGCATATGTAGCAGAGGATGGCCTAGTATGCCATCAATGGGAGGAGAGGCCCGTGATCTTGTGAAGATTATATGCCCAGTACAGGGGAATGCTAGAGCCAGAAAGCAGGAGTGGGTGGGTTGGGGAGCAGGGTGAGGAGGGATGGGATAAGGGGTTTTCAGAGGGGAAACGAGAAAGGGGATAACATTTGAAATGTTAATAAAGAAAATATCTAATAAAAAAGAAAGAAAATGTTGGTGAGATTGACATTATTCCTTTAGTTAATGGAAATCAAGAGAAAACAAATATGAAAAATACTATGTATTTTCTGTTTGTAAAAATATGTATAACATATCTAGATGAATAATACATAAGCATTGTAATATGATAGGATATGTGTAATAAGAGTGCCAATTATAATGCATTAGGAAGAATGGAGTAAAGAACTTATTTTTGCATGGAAGGGATAGAAAATGTTTCAGAAAAAGTAACAAATATTTGACCTAGTTCAGGAAGGGACATGAAAGAGGGATTTTATTCAAAACAAAAGAAAAAACAAGAAAAAAAGGATGTTTCAATACTCAAGGCAGGCACAAAATTGCCTCAGGAATCAACAAGGGGTTCTAAGACCACATATTTGAAGGAGATGGAAAGGGTTTGAGCCAAGCCTGTAACTTGAATAGAAGTAGGGTCTCTCCAAGGAGGCTGAAGGAAGCACTTGCCATTTCCTAAACACCAAATATAATCTACACTGATATTTTTTTGTTCATCTCTCCAGTACCCCACTTAAACTTCAAGACACTGACACATTGTTGAAATTTGGTATATAGTGCCTTTATAAATGTCTAATATGACTCATGTGCCCTGTCTTTTCTTGACCTGTTGATTTCATATTACATTTGGTAGTGATTTTGTCTTTAAAATTTTGATAATGACAATTCTCCAAATTCTTTCTCATGTTTCAACCTGCTACGTTCACAGGGAGAAGGTGTTATGAAAGGCCTTCAAAACCATTATAAGGTCAAATTCCTTCTCATTCTTTCAATTATCATCAAGTGTTGTCCACAAACAAAATGATGAGCAAGACACAGAAAGCCTCTGTACCAGAAAAGGCAACTCCAGAGGAAGCATGAGAGGCAACTTATAGAAAGTGTTATTCCACGTGACCTTAGAGACAAGAGACAATATGTACTCTAGATTGAAAAAAAATGAAGTTCCAAAGATGTTAGGTATCTTTTACAAAGCAAATAACAAAAATAAGCTTTCTGTCTATTTAAACTTCTGTTCCTTCGAGTATAGAAATCTTCAGCTTCACTGTAGAATTGCTTGTCTGTGGCAACTGAAGAAGGCTGATTAAGATTCTTTCCCTTCATCAAAACTAATCCATTATTGAGTTTAATTTTCTTTAAGACTTTTAGGCGAGAAGTCTAATCAATAAATTAACATTAAGCAGGGACATTTCATAATGATAAAAGGATGCATTTGCAAAGAGAACATAGTGATTCTCCATTTACATGTATATAACAGTGGAATTTCAAAACAGAAACAAAACTAACAGAAACAAAAGGTCAAATAGAAAGAACTAAAAGCATTGTTAGAATTTGAATACTCAATATTGAGAGAAAAAGTAGCCAAATAATTTAGGAAGAAAAAAGGGGACATAATGAATTATATCACCAAGCTTCTGTAAATGAACATTTTAAAAACACTTTAAAAAATAAAAGTAGAATACACACACGAATACACACACACACACACACACACACACACACACACACACACAGATGTATATCTCTCCAATTGGACTATCTCCTACATAGGCCAAATGGTGTTCTACAGAGTAAGTTATGATAAACTGAAGACAAGTGAAATCATTTGATAGTGTATTATTTACCATAAAATGATTAAACTGAAAATCAAAAGCAGAAAATTATATGTAAAGTCCATCAAAGATTTTTTTTACTTTAAACAATTTCTTAATAATGAATTATTTAAAAAATAACAGAAAAGAGTGATTAGAAAATATTTTAAGTGAATAGAAATGAAAGCACAGCACCAAAATACATGGTATGCAGGTAATTCTAGGAAATGTGGAAAAATTCAATGTTTTTATTATGAAAACAAATTTCTATAAGTAATGATGAAAATTTTGGCTTCACAGTAGTAAAAGCAAAGGGCTGTAGAGTTAGTTAGTAGTTAAGAGCACTGACTGTGTTTCCAGACCCCTTAGATTTGATTTTCAGCATCCACATGGCATTCAACAAACATCTGTAACCCCAGTATCTGGCATCCTCTTCTTGCTTCCAAGAACACTGAATGAGTGTGGTGTACAGATGTATATAAGGCATATAAATAAAATGTTAAAAATCGATAGTAGTGGTGTAAAAATGTAACAATAAAAATACTACTTATGATAGTCTGCTATATTCAGATCAGTGACTTATTCAGTCATTATCAGGGAAATTTCCTTCTGCAGCAGATAGGAAAACATACAAAATATCGACAGCCATACATGTTTATAGGCACACACATGTGCACACATGACACATGTGTGAATCACATGTACGTGTTCACACACACACAGGGGGGCAGAAGGAGAGAGGGAGGTTGGGAGGGAAGGAGGGGGAGGGAGGGAGGGAGAGAGAGAGAGAGAGAAATACACAACTCTACTTGATGACAAGAAAGTGTAAGAGCCAGAGGGGGTGAGGGACACTAGAAGTTCAAGGCCCTCTGAGCAAGGCTTATTGTGAACTCACAGAACTGAAGCAGAAAGAACAGGCCCTGCATGAGTTTGCACCAGGTCTTCAGAGTATATGTTATAGCTCAGTTTAGTATTTTTATGGGACCCCAGAGTGAGTGAAAGAGAGGTCTCTGTGAAACATTGGATAGTTTTGCTTTGTCTTATTATGTTTTATTCTGTTATGTTTGGTTCTTATCTCCTTGAAACCTCTTCTTTTTAAATGAAGGATGAAAATGGAATAGATCTGGATGAAAAGGGAGGTGGGGAGGAATTTGGAGTATTAGAGATAAAGGAAACTAGTAATAGAAGGGATCTCCTTCACTCTAAATCAGGAGATCATGGAAACTCACTGTTCCCATCACTCAGGAGGTAATGTCTCCTCTTTAAGTTCAAAAATAAATGAGGACAATCAAGCTCATCACCTTCATGTTGCAGGAAATGATACCAGAAACTCTAGTAAGAAGTCAGACTATAAATCTCTGTATTTGCCATCTGCTTCTTAGTCTATATAGGAATTTCCTGAGTAGTAAAAAAAAAAAAATATTCAAAAGCTCGTACATGTGTTTCTCAAAGAAAGCTAAATGATATGTTAATATATAAATGATAATTTTTGCATTAGATATTAAGAATTGTATTATGTCATCTATCAGTGGTCCTGCTGAAGTCCTGTCCTACAATGTGGTTGTAGTATATTTAGGTGTCAAAAAAAGTTAAATGGAATCCTAAGGCTGGCTCTAATCCAATCAGGCTGGTATACTTATGATAGAATGATAGAAGAAGGAGATATAAGTCTCTCTCTCTCTCTCTCTCTCTCTTTCTATATATATATATATATATATATATATATATATATATATATATGTGTGTGTGTGTGTGTGTGTGTGTGTGTGTGTGTATCACTCTCTCACACACATATACACACACTCATATACACATATACACACAGCACACCCATAAACACAGCACATGCACATACATACACTGCACATACATGCACAAACACATACACACACACCCCGTTGGACCACTGAAAAAAGGCCATGTGAGGACACAGAAAGATACTGTACATTTTCAAGACAGGAAGAAAGACCTCTGTAGCCCCTTAACCTGCTGATATCTTTATCTTGGAACGCTAGCCTCTGGGACAGTGAGAAAATAAACATTTATTGTTTAAGCTACCCAGAGCATGTTATCTTATCATGATAGTCTGAGCCAAGTGATACACTAGCTGTTTATAATAGAAACTAACATAAAAACGATTGCATTAATGGAATCTGAGAAATAAGTTTAAAATGTATGTATGTTTTGTATGGTAAACTTGGGCACTTAGACATGAAAACAAAGTAAATACACCATGTAGAAATATAGTTACTGTACCAATGAGCAAGGCATTAAGAGTAGCTTTTATTCTGACATGAGAAACACATCGAGGTAGAGGTGGCTACTTTAAAGCACACTTAGAGCAAAAGACAGTGTGTGTAACCCAGTGTCACAATAACATACAGAGGCCATGAGAGCGTTCGTCATGATACAGACTTGGTCAAAATAGTTTCAAAACACTTTTAGAATGAAGGTTCCACTTGATATTTCCTATGCTTCCTGGAACATTGAAGGCAATAGTTAAAGAATAAGGCATCAGAAGTTGTATCACAAAGCTGGTCATAATCAACTGAGAAGTTTCTGTATATAAGCCAATTTGGATTATATAAGAAGTGGCTCCTGGGGTGGGGTGGGGGTGTTGGAAAGCGATTTCGTGACATTATTTGATCTCAGTTGAGGATGAGAATTAGCCAAGGAACTATGTCTCTTTTGGGAGTGTTCATGTCATATTTGATATTAGCCTTCCTGAACCAAAGCACCATTAACCCCAAGAGATGGAGCCTTTGGCACCAATGTTCCATACAATAAACCTTATTTATTGTGACCTTTCAACTCTGTTGTATGTAGACCTACTTTCAATCATACAAGAATAGTATAGTAATACATTGCTATTGACCTGAGTATAACCAATAATACGTTCATTTATAATGCTATGCAAATTAAACTCCCTGTCTAATATACACAGATATACAGACCAACAGGCCTACAGACAGACAGGTACACACACATACACAAACACATGGGAGGGAGGGAGGGAGGGAGAGAGAGAGAGAGAGAGAGAGAGAGAGAGAGAGAGAGAGAGAGATGTTCTTTTCGCAGAGAAATAGAACTAAGAGTCACAGATAGACGCATCTTGACGAAATGATGAATTGCTAAGTGTCGAATTATATATATATATATATATATATATATATATATATATATATATAATTTTTTATTTCCAATTCCATGTGTATTTAAAAAGCACATGATATGACCTCAGTTTGTAAGATCAGTGTCATATATCAATGAGGTGATTTGTCTAAAAGTGCATCTTTCCAAATGATCCCATTACCCACCTCTGGTTATATTCTGGATTTCTTTTTTATAGCTAGATATTTTTAAAATTATTTTATTGGATATTTTATTTATTTACATTTCAAATGGTATCCCCTTTTCTGGGTTCCCCTCTAGAAATTCCCTATGTCTTCCTCCCTCCCCCTGCTTCTATCAGAGGGCTTACCCCCTGCCCACCCACTCCCACCTCCCTGCCCTGTCATTCCCCTACACTGCAGCATCAAACCTTCCCAGGACCAAGGGCCTCTCCTCTCATTGATGTCCAACAAGGCCATCTTCTGCTACACATGCCGCTGGAGCCGAGAGACCCTCCATGTGTACTCTTTGGTTGGAGGTTTAGTTTCTGAGAGCTCTTGGTGTGTGTGTGGGGGCAGTCTGTTTGGTTGCTATCATTGTTTTCCCTATCGGTTGCAAACTCCTTCAGCACCTTCAGCTTCTTCAGTCCTTTTTCTAACTCCTCCATTGGAGACCCCATGCTCAGTCCAATAGTTGGCTGGGAACATCTGCCTCTATATTTGCCAGGCTCTGATAGAGCCTCTCAGGAGACAGCTAATCATGGTCCTGTCAGCAAGCACTTCTAGGCATCCACAATGGTATCTGGGTTTGGTGTCTGTATGGAGTCCCAGAAGGGGAAGTCTCTGGATGGACTTTCCTTCAGTCTCTTCTCCACACTTTGTCTTTATATTTCCTCCTGTATTTTGTACCCCTTCTAAGAAAGACTGAAGCACCCACACTTTGGCCTTCCTTATCCTTGACCATTCACATGGTCTGTGAATTGTATTTTGGGTATCCTGAGCTTTTNGGCTAATATCTACTTATCAATGCATGCATACCATGTGTGTTCTTTTGGGAGTGAGTGGCCTCACTCAGGATGATATTTTCTAGTTCCATCCATTTGCCTAAGTATTTCATAAATTCATTGTTTTTAATAGCTGAGTTGTATTCCATTGTGTAAATGTACCACATTTTTCTGTATCCATTCCTCTGTTGAGGGACATGTGGGTTCTTTTCAGCTTCTGGCTATTATAAATAAGGCTGCTATGAACATAGAGGATCATGTGTCCTTATTATATGTTGGAGCATCTTCTGAGTATATGCCCAGGAGTATTACTGCTAGGTAGTACTATATCCAGTTTTCTGAGAAACCAGCAAACTGATTTCCAGAGTGCTTGTACCAGTTTGTAATCCTACCAGCAATGGAGGAGTGTTTCTCTTTCTCCACATCCTCACCAGCATCTGCTGTCACCTGAGTTTTTGACCTTAACAATTCTGACTGGTATGAGGTGGAATCTCAAGGTTGTTTTGATTTACATTTCCCTGATGACTAAGGATATTGAACATTCCTTTAGGTGCTTCTCAGCCATTTAGTATTTCTCAGTCAAGATTTCTTTGTTTAGCTCTGTACCCTATTTTTTAATAGTATAGTTAAATCTTTTACAGGGAATTTCTTGTAACTCATGTGTCATGATAGTCATAATGACCTAGTTTTCTTTTCTCTTCTCTACTTGGCTGTAACCAACTAGAAAGTTTTATTAATATCTAAATAAGTAGAGCCTAACACATCACCAGACAAAATTTTGCACACAAAGGTCAATGAGAATGTTACAAACATAAAAATATTCTTTAGTCTTAACACTATTTGAATTGACAGAAAAATTATCCAAAAATTTGAAAACAAAATGTATATCCAATGATTTTCAAACAATCTATCATTTATTAATAATGCCTAGAATACTGGCACTGAAAGAGGCAATTAAATGTGTATTATCTTTCCTGGGCACTCAAGAGGAGTTTGTTAAATGGATACTATTTTGGCCGTTTGCAAAAATAATCGATTCTTAGAGAGACAAACTAGCATGGCCTCCACTACTCAGTAGCATCTGTCTTTTACTAGTGCTTCCCAGCACAAGAATTGTTAGGAAATACTAACACATGTTAAGAACTTCCAGGAATGTTCTCAGATGAGGATCATTGGGGTTCTCTATAAGTGTCTGGAGATTCATCTTTCAAATTTTGAGATCTAACAATTAATATAAGAAACATTTATCTTCCATGCTTACATTAAAACCTGCTTTATATCTTGGATTTTTTTTTTTTAAATAAATCTATTTAGCAGGATCCTAGTGTGTGATATCTGTTAAACTCCAAACAGATCCAACTACATTGTGAGTCCAGCTTAACAATTGTCCATTTGTAGCTCACCATCCCTCCCCATTCTGTCCTTTGGATAACCTCATAATGATTTTTACTGTATTTTTGCAAGTACTTTCCAATTAGCCCTTTGGAACTCCCAAATAGAGAAGAAACAGAACATAATGAAAGGAGGAAAGAAGGAAAACAATTATCTGGGGTAGCAGCAAGTACCAGGAGCTTTCACACTGTCAGGTCAGAGAAACATGAGAGTCAGAGGGTCCTCCGGTTCTCGTAATCCGTCCCATAATATTTATAGATGTGTTTTCTTTGGCATATGCAGAAGAACACCAATTTCACAATAAGTCAATCTGAGGTCATAGCCTCATTTTGCTATTCTCAGCATGATGGGCATGCTGCTTAGTCTTTCTTCCCCTGGATGGGATATAATGGGGCACTGATGCCTCACACCTGTGGTTATTTAAAGGATCAAATATGTACAACTCTGGGCACATGCCAGGAGCCAGTACAGGTTCTCTAATGCAAGCCTCTTTCATCATTCTGGTAGTGTCACAACACTACATTTGACATTTGTAAATCCTAGATTTAGAGCTGATTGTTGGGAACGCATACTGATGATATTGCTAGTGCCCAGCTTCTTATGGGCAATGGTAGTTTTCGTTTGTTTGTTTTTCATTTTCTCAATGAGTCTGTATACCTTGCTTAAAATTTGTGATAGATCTCATGGCCTTCAAGAAACTGCTAGGGTTCTGCCCCTATAATGAATGGATTTCAAGGTCTTGTTTAAGTTACTAAAGCTTATATGTTGGTTATTATGGTAATGAAAGCTATTTCCCTTGATTGTATGTAAATTACCACTTTCATTAATGACTTGGGTGTACATAGTAGTAGATGGCACACATATGTGTGAGATTCAGAATAAATGAACACTATAGCTTGAAATAAAATACTGTGGAAGAATAGGAGAAACAGTTCTAAAAATAAATGTTAAAGATGTGAGTTTGGAAATAACACTATAGTTAGAAAATATAAAATTTAGTATTTTTGTCTCTATAATCCCTCTATACGAAAGAGATTTTGTGTGTGTGTGTGTGTGTGTGTGTGTGTGTGTGTGTGTGTGTTAATAGCTTAAAATGAGTATGCCATGTGATATAGTATTTGGACAAAGTTTATAGTAGTTTTCTTTTCCAATTCTTTTAAAAGTTTTAATTAATTAAAAATTTTACTTATAAAATGTAAACAGCCATAAAGCTCAGTAAGTGTTTATATTTTGATATGTGAAACAATATTCTAAAATTAATATTAACAAAAACTTTTCCACCTTAATGTACTTTTACCAATGGATCCTTTACATCTGCCTTTTGTCTTCTCATTGTTCCCTCTTTATTTCATTACATTTATTGATTAAGTTTATGTTCTTTGCTTTAATGTCTTCCATATATCTAAATAGCACATATATCTCCCTTTGTCCAAGGATCGAACAATGACATGCAACACATGCACTAGGAAACAAAGAAAGAAAAACCCAAAGAAACAAAGAACCATCACCACCAGCCATCACCACCAGCACCAAAAACCAACCAATGAAACAAAGAGACAAACAAACATGCTAGGCATGCAGAGTTTAGCTCCCTTTTCAATTTGGTGCTTGTCACTGCCAAGGAAGTACAATGCCTCTTTTTAATCCTTCATGACCTTGTCCTATGAGGGCCTGCTCCACTGACGAGGCAGTGTGTGGCCATGGCTGAAGCTAGGTGAATACAACTGTGTTAGGGTTCCAGATGTGACCAATCTGTAATGTGCACCCTCTAACTCTCCTGTGTCCATTTGATTATTTATTTATTTATTTATTTATTTATGTATTCACTGTACATCCTGATTGACACCCCCCTTCTTCCAGTCCCCAACTCACACAGCACATCCTCCCATACCCTCTCCCCTTCTATGAAAAGCAGACACCACTCCTGTGTAGCAACCAACCAAGTCACTGCGGGGGGGTGGGGGGGAAATAGGCACACTCTCTCCCACTGAGGCCAGACAAGGAAGCCAAGTTAGGGGAAAAGGATCTATAGACAGGCAACATAGTCAGGAATAGTGTTTGCTCCAGTTCTTGGGGGATCCATATGAAGACCACGATGCACATCTACTACATATGTATGGAGATTGGGTCCAAATTCGTTGATTCTGTCAATCCTCTTATGGAGTTCCTATCTCTTGGAGATCCCCCAATCCTTCCCCCAAATCTTCCATAATACCCCTTGATCTCTTTCTAATATTTGGCTATGGTTCTCTGCATCTGTTTCAGTCAGGTGCTGTCTGGAACCTCTCAGAGGACAGTTTTTCCAGGCTCTTATCTACAAGCATAACAGAGTATCATTAATAGAGTCAGTGACTTGTTCTTGACCATGGGCTGGGTCTCAAGTTAGGCCAGTCATTTGTTGGCTGTTTCCCCAGACTTTGTTCCATCTTTGTCCCTGTACTTCTTGTAGGCAGGACAAATTTGGGTCGAAGCTTTTGTGAGGTATTATATTTATCCATTTGCTTGTAGACCTGCCTGGCTATGGGATGTGGCCACTTCAGGCCCCATATCCTCTACTGTGGAGAGGAGAGCTCATAGGTTTTGTGTGTTTTCACTGGTTCACTGATTAAATACTTGAGCTACAATGAAAAACAGTTCTGAAACCTCTTGGGCCTCTCTCTTGCTTGAGTCTGGGATCATGTAATCTTTGCTACTTTGTTTTTCATTGTTATTATTATTATTATTATTATTATTATTATTATTATTATTATTTCCTAGTTTTGTACTTCCCTTTATTAAGTAGGCTTTGTGCTCAATGTAATCAGACATCTGAGGAATGGTTATGATCATTCTAATATTCCTGTAACAAGAGCTAGTTACAATTAATGGCATACACTGGACTGTCAGTCTAGTATTAATCTCTCCTTGAACCAACCCTGTACTCCAGCAGTCAAGCAGCTAATATCATTCTAGTTGTTGAAGCTTGAAACACCTATAGCTAATGTGTCTGAGTATCTACAATCCAGACTGAGTCTCTACCCTTTAAACAAATCATACCACATTCCTCAAAAAATAAAAAGAAATGTGGGTTACTATCAAATTAGAGAAACAATTCCCTTAAAGTAGAGAAAGCAGGGAGAATATCCACAAACCTCTAGGCCTCAGATGCCAAATGATACCTGTGCATGGCACCTTGGTTTAGGAAACTGTCTCAGAAACTATAAGGGTTGAAGCAGCAGAAACTATAATTGGAGCTACTTCAGAAAGGAATAAAAGGAGGGCTCAGCTTCGAGCTGGGGTCTTATTTGTATGATGATAAGTAAAGTGAAAGACACAGAGTTATACAGCAAATTGAGAGTTCAGAGAATGTCATTTCCATATGAATGGAAGACCCAGGAAGAGATTTGCCAAGTACAAGCAGAAACTTGTGAAGATGAAACTGGGGAAAATGGAGGACAGAAGCTAATAAGATTTAGTTAATCTTCCCAGGTTATCCAAATAGGTAAGACAATCCAGTTCCCTGGAGTGACTATGGGCATTAGCCAGGGGTAGCAACTCAGTGTTATTCTGCCTCTGTTTATCTGTCTGCCTGTCTGTCTGTCCATCTGTCGACCTCTATCTTCCTGTCTCTCTTTCACTTTATCCCTCTATTTCTTTCTTCTCTTCTTCCCTAAAATATGGACTGAAACAGAAGGAAATATCTTCTCCCTTCAGATATAAAGTTAGTTAAAAGTACTTATACATAATGACAATGTTCTGTGTTTTACAAAACAATAACAACAAAAACAAAGAAGAAAACAAAACAAAATGAGCAGAGGGGACTTTGATTAGTTTCATTACAAGGAAATGATAAATGTTTGAAAAGATACTTGTTTTGCCTGTTTTAGAATGATGCAATGCATGTACGTATTATAACATAACATGGTACTTCATAAATATATAATGTTGTACTCCAACTATCTATTTCAATAAATTTAATATAAATGAAAAATAAACCCTACAAAAGGAAATAGAAATCCTATAATTAAGTATTATTAAAATAGGCAATATCTGTAATAACTACCATTAGAATTTTTCTCCAGAATTTATCAGACATTTCCCTGGAGCCTAGAACAGGGTAGATAGGACTTATGATAAAGGGACTGATGTGAAAGATACATTCCCTACTTATAAAGAACTATAGCAAAAATAAATGTAATGAATAACTGAACTGAAATATTTAAGTGTTAATTTAGAGAGCTTTTGGGAGCAAAGAGAATACTTATAATATGCATATTACTGAGATCCAGTTTTGTCTCTTAACTTCTTAGCAGCTATCAGGACTTGGTAGCTTTAGTGAGTTCATAGCTTATAATATCCTAAAGGAAGACACATCAGTCCTTGAGAGAACACCCATTGATTTTATTTTTTTCTGGTACCAACATGGAAGTTCTTTATATGGATTTTGTAGGCATCATTGAAAGATGTAATGGGTGATGTTCTCCACATCACTTCTTCAGCTCTTAAAGTGGCTATTATTTGCTGATGTTTCTGGATTTCATGATCAGTAAAAAAACAACAAATAATAGCAGGGTAGATCTTTTCAAAAAATGTAGGTAAGGTCACCTTAATAATGTTTTAAGATTTTAAATCTCCTGCTCCTCCTCCTCTTCCTCCTCCTCTCCCTCCTCCTCCTCCTCTTATTCCTCCTCCTCCTCTCCCTCCTCCTCTCCTTCCTTCTCCCTCCTCCTCTCCCTCCTCTTCTCCCTCCTCCTCTTCCTTCCTCTCTCTCTCTCTCTCTCTCTCTCTCTCTCTCTCTCTCTCTCTCTCTCCTCTCTCATATGAGCTCCCACTGCTGCTTCCTCTAGATCGCAGAGATGCCTCTAAGCCATTAGTCATTTCATTTTCCTTCAGTCTATTAATTCTCTCCTTGACTTTTACTGGGTATGACTTCAGCTACCTTCATACCAGAATCCTCAGTTCCTCAACCTACTCACGGACATCTTCAACCACCACTTAAGACTTTGACTCCTTGTGATTCCTTTTAAACAGATGTTTAAAGAAATAACCATGGATTTTAGATTCCATTAAAGGATATTAAATATTTTCTAGAAGAAAAATTTCATATTATGAAAGGCAATATAGTGACTGTGAGTGACATATGGTGCTGCATTTTAAGCTTCTTACAGGAAGGCAAGGAGGTAACAAGGTGAGAACTGACTTGTTACAGCAACATGAAAGATGAAAGCAGGCACAATCATATGTCTTTTCAGCAAGAAAATAAAATGTTAACTAATGTCTTTTTTGTTTGTTTGTTTGTTTGTTTTTCGAGACAGGGTTTCTCTGTGTAGCCTTCGCTGTCCTGGAACTCACTCTGTAGACCAGGCTGGCCTCGAACTCAGAAATCCGCCTGTCTCTGCCTCCCAAGTGCTGGGATTAAAGGCATGTGCCACCTAGCTAGTGACTTTTAAACCATAAATATTACAAGACCTACTAAGTCTGTAGATACTTTAAATTAATAATAAGTAAGCTTTACAATATTCATATTTATTAGGTAATTTTTTGCTCTGCCAACTTGAACAATATAATCACTTTCAAACCACATAGATATTTCATGGAAACTTATTTAGGATGCAAATTATTTAGGGACCCACTTGAGGTATATACACCAGAAACAATGGAATTAGGGCCCAGGACTCCATCTTAACAAGCTCCCAAAGTATTTCATATGATTGAGAATTTCTCTTTCTCTCTCTCTCTCTCTCTCTCTCTCTCTCTCTCTCTCCTGTGTGTGTGTGTGTGTGTGTGTGTGTGTGTGTGTGTGTGTGTGTTTGTGTATGTGATGTAACACAGAGGCTCGCAACTGGTCAGGGTGAAGAGTATATTACTCCAATTTACAGTTCAGTTGTGTAAGCTCAGTGGGTGATTATTCATTTCTTATTCATCTTCTGTAGAGCCACAATAAATGTCTATTCTAGATGCTCTCAACTGTTCCTCAGACAGACTTAGCTTATCCACATAACCTTTGAGTAAGATCCAGAACAGTACATGGAGACACAAAAAAGCTCCTGAATCCTGAAGCCTAGGTTCAAAATCTGCATACTGTCCTATACATCATATTCCACTGGACAGAGCGACCTTCAAGACCAATACAAAAATCAGGAGACAGGGTAATATGCTCCATCTACTGAAAAGTGAACTACACTGTCACATTGTCAAGGACAAAGGTAATAGATGTGAGGCCTTTTTCATTCCAAAACTACTTACTGCATGATAGATAGACCTATATAATAAAATTAAAAGGTGAAACTCAATAAATTTAAGTAATTCTAGAAGGTTGTCTGTGTAAAGAAAGATGTCTAAACCTAAGTCCACATCTTTTACTTTTAGTTTTTATTCTTTGAGAATTTCATACAATATATTGTGACCATATTCATACCCACAACTCTCAAATCAATCACTTCCTTACCCAATTGTAGGCAGCCATTTGCAGCATCTCTGAAGCAGTAAAAAGAGAGAGAAATCTGCCTGTTAGTCAGAGTCAAGGCAAATAAGGGTCTGATGACAGATTTCCCACCTCCCGAAACATAGACCAGGTAAAAGGAGGTGCACTTGAGGCTCAAGAGTAGTCATTCTAATGACTTTGGTGGAAGGAACAGAGAATTTTTGTGTAAGAACAAATGTCTTGTGTATATATTTTAAAAACAAAGGGCTTGTGGTTTTGCTTCTCACAGTACTATAGTATAAGAAGGCTATGAGAAATACAATTGCTGCTGGTATGGTATAGACCTACAGCCCTCCAATAACTGTCTCTTACATCTTTTTTCTATCTTCCCTATAATCATCCTCAGTCCCCACTCAGAGGACTATTGGATTTCATACAGTATACCCAACCAACTTTGTGAAGTGGAATTTTGTGCTGGTGTCATGTGATGCAAACCCTTGTGGTATTTTGCTGAGGCAGACTCACATGATGTTTTGCTGAGGCGAGACCCATGATGTTTGGAGAGAGCCAAAGTGGAACTCAAGAGACAGTGAGGAGGCATGAGATCACATAGCTAATTTTGTAATGCTATGTGGGTCCCTGTTTTCCTTGATCTTTAGTTATTTGAGAGGGGCACAGTGGAGAAATTCTTCTGGTGACCTGGCTGTTTCTGATTGCTCCTGCCACTGCTGCTAATTTGTGTTTAGTATCCTGACACTACTGAACTGGATTGCTGGTATCCTGACAACAGAGATTGGAGTAACCCTAAAGAACTCCTTCTAAACATGTCCACATCCCCTTGTTCTGTTCACCATCTTTTCTCCCCTACCTTTGGGTGATAGGTGGGCTAAAAGGAGGATCAAAACATTTGAGAATCGTAGGTTTTGAAAGATCTAAGCATACAATGTTGTGTTCTCATTTCCCCCAACTTTGTTTCTGCTCATATACTCTTAAGTAAACACTGCTAGAAAGAAGTCCACCAATTGAAGGACACACTTTTAAAGAAACCTGACTCTTTATTTTCTAGCAAATTTGAATTTACGATGGCTCTGCAGCTAGGGATGGGACTTCAAGCCCAACTTCCTCTTCTATGCTGTTATTTTGTTTGTCTTGGAATTGCACATTTTGGGGCATGTTCTCATAATCACTGTGAGTTCACATGTGCAATTACTCTGTAATAGCCTGAAAATAGTATGACCGTGTAGTCATCCAGCACCTCTGGCTTCTATAATCTTTCTACCATGTCTTTGGCAATGGGAATGATTGCTGAGCCTTGGGAGGAGAGGCTATATCAGTTTGCTTCTTTCCTGCTTTTCTAAGCACTGTGACCAGAAACAGCTTGGGGGGGGGGAGTTGGATATTGTTTATTTCATTTTACAGCTTTCAGTTAACGATGAGGGAAGCCAAGGCAGAAACAGGACTAAAGCAGAAATGATGGAGGAATGCTACTTATTAGTGTTCACTTTTTGACACACTCAGTCTGCTTTTTTATATACCTCCAAGACCATCTGCCCAGGAGGAGAACTGTGCCTAGTGAGCTGAGCCCTCCCATAGCAATCATTAATCTAGAAAATGTCATACAGACTGGCCTACAGGCCAGTTTCATGGTGATATTTTCTTAGATGAAGTTTCCTCCTCTAAGATGATTGTACTCCTGTCAAGTGACAACAAACTAATCAGCACAGAGTATGATATAGATGTACCACTCAGGCCTGAGCATTCCAGTCTCTTATTCTATGCATATTGATCAATTGCAGGTCTATGCTAAAGTGCCATCCTCTGCAGAAAGCATCTTTGGAGAGGGTTGAAACATCCAGTAATTTATGGGTATAATAAGTCACTAGCAGTCAGTTTAAATATGTGTCCATTTAGTATAAAACTAGCTAATTCAGTCATACACAAATAGTAATACTAAAACAGTAATACTTATCTGTGATAGGTAGGCACAACCAAGAGCTTATAATACATTAAAAGAAAATTATTTTATGGGGAGATCAAAAACATTCAATGAGGGTAATAAGACTTGAATTGGTCCACAGAGGAGAGTGGAGAGTGGTGGATAAACAATGGAAGCTCAATTGACCTTAGGATATCAGAAGAAGAAGAAGAAGAAGAAGAAGAAGAAGAAGAAGAAGAAGAAGAAGAAGAAGAAGAAGGAGGAGGAGGACAACAACAACAAAGAATTATTTTGTTTGGTTAGTTGATTTCATTTGTTTGGTTGTTTTTTTAACTATATCTGTAGACCAGGCTGGCCTCTCAAAGATGTCTACCAGCATCAGTCCCCCAAAAGTCATAACTACCACACCCAGTGAAAGAATTACATTTAGAGCTAAAAGCCTTGATATGGAATATCTTGAATCCTAAAGTATGGTGGTTAATTTTGAATATATGTGAGTCAAAGACATGGAAATATCAGATTTACGTAAGTTTTATTTATGCTTATTTTCTTATACTTTGCTTTTGTGGGCTTATTCTAAAATTTTAATACTATGTTTTCTTTAAGCAAATTATTCACAGAGTGCTTATCTAAGAAATGAATGTGGTCTCCAGATTTAATGGTATCTAGTCCACTTATTTGGGCTCTATCCAACTTTCTATGAATCAAAGCTTCTTACTGAGATATAATCAGTGGCATTGAAGATGAGTTTTAGCAGGCAGCGAGGCAGTTGGCTCTGGGCAGGCTGGAAACCCCTTGGAATGGTACTTTAATTTACCAGTTATTGTTCTCTCCACACGGTGGGGAAACAATAAGATTTTCCATGAGGTTTGTTTGCATGTAGGCTGGGAAGTCTTGGGGCTAAGGGGTAATAGAAATATAAGATTAAAGAGAGTGGGAGGAAGAAAAGAGCATACACCAAATGAGGGCTGAGTCTCAGGTGATACAAACCTACCAGCCTCATGAATCACTGCGCTGTAACAACAACATAGAAGCCCAGTCTTCTGATTTCTGGTCTTTGTTTTATAACAAGCTATATTTGAAAAATATATAGGATTTTATGACATTTAAATTCTGACCTTAACCTCAATCATAATGTTTTTCAGAATAATCCCTTTATGGTTAGCTTGCTTACTATTAAGACTTTCTCTTGACCAATTCACCGATTTGTTTCACTGATCACATCTAGAATAAACGACATATTTTGTGAAGACCAACCTTGATGAGGTCAAATCAGGTACGTGGATACACCTTTTGATGTACAGAAGTCCCAAGGAAGAGAATATACATCCATATTTATGGTAGACAATAATCTAGATCTTCATAAAGATGCCGCCACTAGTGATAGAGAAATAAGGATTTCAAAGAGAAGAATCACATTAAGAGAATGGGCAAGGTGAATGGCACTGGCTATTGGCAAGCACTGTGGTTTCAATTATGCTTCCAGTTCCCACTGGAGAATTCTTTCATCCAAGCTCCCCTAAACATGATGATCCCAGCGTTATCTGGTTGTTCTGTAAAGCATCATTTGAATGGGAAAGGGTCACTAGAGCACATAACTACATGCAAAGACACCATCAAAAGAACTGAAGGGGGCTGGTGAGATGGCTCAGTGTGTAAGAGCACCCGACTGCTCTCCCGAAGGTCTGGAGTTCAAATCCCAGCAACCACATGGTGGCTCATAACCATCCGTAACAAGAACTGACTCCCTCTTCTGGAGTGTCTGAAGACAGCTATAGTATACTTACATATAATAAATTAAAAAAAAAAAAAAAAAAAAAGAACTGAAGGCCGGGCATGGTGGCACACGCCTTTAATCCCAGCACTCGGGAGGCAGAGGCAGGTGGACTTCTGAGTTCGAGGCCAGCCTGGTCTACAGAGTGAGTTCCAGGACAGCCAAGGCTACACAGAGAAAAACCCTGTCTTGAAAAACCAAAAAAAAAAAAAAAAAAAAAACCCTGAGCCCCATGAATCCAAAGAGTAGACTTAGGCAAGGAATCACAGAGGTAGACTCATGAAAGAACTCAGAGGAGCCATTTACCTGATGGTGTGGGGGCACTCTGTTATCTAGAATAGAGCAGAAGTGGCAGGGGTCATGCATGGGCAACACTGTGAGTGGTAGGAATGATGGTCTAAATGATGTTGGGATATTTACAGAGAATATAAAGTGAAAAGTGATTTTATAGTTGAAAAATGCCATTTTAATATATTTTGAGTGTTTACTAGACACAAATTACTAATCTAGACTAATCTAGACTCTGGGCATATGTCAACCATCATATTAAAAGGGAGTGCCTATCCTCAGGAGACTTACATTTTATTAGTGGGTATTTTATGTGGAAAATGTTATGTCTTGCAATACTTAGAGAGACTAGCTAAGTGTAAGAATATATAGCAGATAGTGGGAGTAACCCCACAGAAGAGGGGGAAAAAAGATTGTACAAGTCAGAGCACACCAGGAGAACATGACCCATTGTGTCATCTAAGCAGGTCTCATATGTGTTCAGAACGACAGAAGCAGCAGACACACTGACTACAAGACTCTGCACCAGGTCCTTTGCTCATAAGTCATGGCTGTGGCCTAAAGTTCCTGTGGGAGTCCTATCAGCAGGAATCGGTGTGTCTCTGACTCTTTTGCCTGCTCTTAGGACTCTTTCCCTCCAGTTGTGTCGTGTTGTCCAGCTTCAATATGAGGGCTTTTGCTCTTTTTGTATCTTGTTTTGTCCTGTTGGACCGTAGTCTCTTGGAGGTCTGGTCTTTTCTGAAGATGAAACAGAGAGGGGGTGAATCTGAGGGAGCAAAAATGGGGTCAAGACCATTGTATGTGAGCAGAATCTGTTTGCAATAAAACAGAAAATTAACAAGAGATAAAAATCACATTCTAGTTAATCAAACTCATCAGAGGGGCTAAACTTTGAAAGTGGAGTATTTTTTACTGCTGTTGAGGAAACAGGTACTTCTTAGTATTATTACAGGCAAAGCATTTTATTAAAACCAAGCAATCTTTAACTGATGTATTCATCTGTAAAATACCAAGCTTTGGGGGTTGCTTTCACTTAAAGCAGCCCAATTGCTTTTCCCTATATAGATACATAGAAATAAATATTAATTAACTGGAAATTTTCAAACTCCATAAATGATGACCCATAACATTTTTAATGTTTGACATTTAACAACTTTGAATTAAGCACCTTTCAATTCTGTGATAATTTTTGAGAGTATATGAAGATCGGGAGAACACAGACCTGCCTTTAGTCAGTGGGTTTATCATACACAAATAAAAAACAAATATCCACAATAGTTAACTTGTTCCAGCAAATTATGCACAAACTGTACTTTGTCTATGGAGAACTTCTAGAAAGATAAAGGAGGTGCTATTCAAGCTGGTCCTTCAAGAACAAACCAAAGGAAGCCTACTGCTTGTAAAACCTGAGATGAGGCCACTCCTGTGCAAGGTGTGTTCTGGCCACTCCTAGCCAGAACACGCCTTGCATAGCAGTGGAAAGAAGAAATAACTTGGGACAGACAATGAGGACAGTTACCTTTAATCCCTGCAGTAGGGATGTGGAAGCAGGCAAATCACTGAATTCAAAGCCATCCTTGTCTATATAAAAGAACATGATATGTACAGGAAACTTCAGGATACTCCAATATGGCTAGAAAAATAATAATAGTACATTTTCCTTTAACTAGATTTTCAAAGACTTATTGCAAAGGGACTTCAATTTGGAATCCAAAATGGATCAGTGACAGCTAATTTTGTCATTATATAATGTTAGAATAATTAATTAGAAGAGTGTTTAGTCATTTAGGTCATTTGGCAATGGTATGTTTTGAAATATTTTTCTCTTGTATATATTTATATATTTTAGTAAGTAATAATAAGACTTCTACCCATCCTATATCTTAAAGATGAAACAACAATTAGTCAGCATACCCACAGGCTACCAAGCAGTTCTGTAATGAGAATGACTACAGGTGTGCTGACTAAATTAGTGCCAGGCTATTTAAAGGCCAGGAAATTCAAGCATATTCAATAAATCACAGGGACTAAAGTTAGGTAATAATTGCCTGCTATGCTCATTTCACTATTTATCATAGAAGTGACTAAATATAGATTAAATAAGACATTAGAAATTAACCAAGGTAGGAATTCTTAGTGATGAGCCTGTGACCTCAAATGATGGCTTAGAATTATAGCTCCTATAGACTTATAGGCTACATGGAAAATAATTTATTAATTATTGACTCTCCTGGAGACAAGACAGAACTGCTATTCAGTAAGTTAGCTCTTGGGTAATGTGTACAAAACAAAATGAGATTTATTCAATAAGGACACAGATTCTCTTTTTGCTATTCTTTGACAAAGTCCACTCACTAAAAGTAACTACATAAATTAAAATTTATAATAAAAAATTAATCCTGACTCCTTTGTGTAGTTTGAATATCAGAAGCAGTGTGTGGCTGTTGTGTTGTACATCAAATTTGGGAGTCCTTTCCTAGATTACATTTTTTTTTCTAATTTTTATTACATCTTGTTTGTTTGTTTATCCATTTATTCCTGTGAAGGCTTATTCATGTGCAGGGACAACTAACACAGGACAAATGTGGAGGGCAGATGATCGTTTTCAAGAGTGGACTCTCTCACTTCAGTGGGCCTTAGGAATCAAAATAAAGCCATGATGCTCGGTGACAAACACCTTTACCTACTCAACCATCTTGCCCGATCAAGATGGCACCTTAAAGCAGTCATCAATAACTTGATCTAGTCAAAATAGCCTGAATTCATCTGCTTAAAACTGGGGTTGGACTCTAGGAGCACATGGAGGGAATGAGAAAGGTCAGGTTCAGGGCCTCTGATTTGTACCTATTTTGTGTTCCAGGAAAAGAATCTATAGTAAATGTTCAATAAATATCTGCTGGCAAATGTACTGCTTGGTTTAATTATCCATTTTCTGGGTGTTATGGAAAAATGAGCTACTATTTATTTGGTATTTACACAGTGGTTGGCAGAGAAAGTGCTTCTTAAATTTAAATCCTTTCTTACATATTTTAATAACCAAAATATTTATATGTATTTCACACTGAAAATTTAAAAACATATGTCAAACAAATTAAAAAATGGACTAACCAACAAATCTATCAAGGAATAGAATCAAGAAATAATATGAACAGTGTCTCATGGGGACTTTCAGGAGTTGCTCAAATTATGATGTGTAATTATTTTCATATATTCCTATAAAAATGTTGCCAAAATGTGATAACAGGAGTGGAGATTAAGGTGTGGCACTCCCCAATCCCACAAGATCCCTATGTATTGGTGAACAAGGGGCCATACCCAGAGAATCACAATGTAGTTTATAGTTGAATATTAGCAAGCAGAACCCAGAGGGAATAAAGCCACTCTTTGGGAATTCAAACAAATATTCAAAAAGGAAATAACTTTTTTTTTATTACTTTTATTTTTTTTTTACAGTCTAGCTGTTCCCCCCTTCTAGTTCCCCCTTCCACAGTTCCTCATCTCATTCCTCTTCCCCACATCTACAAGAGTATATGCCACCCCTCCCACCAGGCCTTCCTACTCCCTGGGGCCTCAAGTCTCTGGATGGTTCTTGTCTTCTCTCACTGAAGCTAGACCAGGCAGTCCTCCATTATATATTTGTCAGGGGACCTCAGACAAGCTTCTGTATACCGCTTGGTTTGTATCTCAGTGTCTGAGAGATCTCAGAGGGTACAGGTTAATTGAGACTGCTGGCCTTCCTATGGGGTTGCCCTCCTCCCCAGCTTCTTCCAGCCTTTCCCCAATTCAACCACAAAGGTATCTGACTTCAGTCCAATGGTTGGGTGTAAGTATCTGCAGCTGTCTCAGTCAGCTGCTTGTTGGTCCTCTCAGAGTATAGCCTTGATAGGCTTCTGTCTGTATGCACATCATTGCATTGGTAATATTGTCAGGCCTTGGAGACTTTCCTTGAGATAGATCCCAAGTTGGGCCAGTCACTGGACCTCCTTTCCCTTAGTCTTTTCTCCATTTTTGTCCCTGCAGTTCTTTTAGACAGGAACAATTCTGGGTCAGAACTTTTGACTGCAATGGCAACTTCATCCCTCCACTTGATGCCCTGTCTTTCTACTGGAGATAGATTCTACCAGTTCCCTCTCCCCACTATTCGGCATTTCATCTAAGGTCCCTCCCTTTGGGTCATGAGGATCTCTTACTTTCCAAGTCTCTAGTACTTTCTAGAGAGTACTCCCACCTCCAACTCCTTGAGGTTACACATTTCCATTTGTTCTGCTGGCCTTTAAGGCTTCTCTCCTGTCTCCCTACCCCCTTCATACATGATCATTTTCCTCTTTTCCCCTCTCCCTTCCCTACCCTCTCCAATGCAGATCCCCCCTCCCTCTGTCTCCCATGATCATATTTTTCTCTCTCCCAAATGGGATTAGAGCATCCTTACTTGGGTCTTTCTGCTTGTTAACCTTCTTAAGTTCTGTGGCTCGTATCAAGGGGATTCTGTATTTTTGGGTTAGTATTCACTTATTCCTAAGTACATGCCATCCATTTCCTTTTGGGTTTGAGTTACCTCATTCACAATGATATTTTCTACTACCATCCATTTACTTGCAAAACTCATGATGTCCTTGTTCCTAATAGCTGTGTAGTATTCCATTTTGTAAATGAACCACATTTTCTGTATTCATTTTTTATTTGTGAAACATCTAAGTTCTTTCTAGCTTCTGGCTATTACAAATAAGGCAGCTATGAACACAGTGGAGTTCTTGACCCTGTGTTATGGTGTAGCATCTTTTGGGTATATGCCCAAGAGTAGTATATCTGGGTCTTCAGGTAGATTTATTTCCAATTTTCTGAAGAGCCTCCAGATTGATTTTTCAGAGTGGTTGTACTAGTTTGCAATCCTGCCAGCAATGGAGGAGTGAAAGAACAATTCTCAATTTTACATGCAAAAACAAAAAACCCAGGATAGTGAAAACAGTTCCTAACAACAAAAGAACTTCTTAGGAAATCACCATCCCTGATGTCAAGCTGTAATACAGAGAAATAGTGATAAAAACTGCATAATATTGGTACAAAGAGAGGTTGATCAGAGGGATAGAGTTAGAAATAAAACCACACACTCATGGTTCCATGATCTTTGACAAAGACACCAAACATAGAATGGAAAAAATAAAGTATTTTAAATAAATTGTGCTGGTCTAACTTGCAGTCTATGTAGAAAAATGAAAACGGATCCATATTTGTCACCTTGTACAAAACTCAAGTCCAAGTTCATCAAGAACCTCAACATTGAAACCACATGTGTTGAATCTAATAGAAGAGAAAGAAGTAAAGGGCCTTGAACTCACTGGGATGTGTGTGTGTGAAAAGCTTCTGTAAGGCAAAAGACACAGTCAAGAGAACAAATCAGCAACAAAGATTGGGAAAAATCTTCACTAAACCCACATCTGACAGAGGGCTAATATCCAAATTATATAAATAACTCAAGGAGCTAGTCTCCAAGAAAACCAAATACCCAATCAAAAAATGTGGTATAAATCTAAACAAAATTCACAACAGAGGAATCTCGAATGGCCAAGAAGCACTAAAAAGAAATGTTCAAAGTCCTTAGTCATCAGGGAAATGCAAATCAAAATTCCACCTTATGCCAGTCAGAATGACTAGGACCAAAAACTCAGGCGATAGCACATGTTGCTTAGGATATGGAAAAAGAGGAAGTAACTTTTGAATTGAGAATGAATACAGGTGTGTTTGAAAGAAAGGACAAAAGAAGGTTCAGGAAGAAGAGGAGGATGAGTCATGAAATTTGGAGCACAATTTGTGCTGTCAGATAATAAGCTTTCCACTCACTCTATAAAAACAATTGAGGGGTAGTGCTGGAGAGATGGCTCAGCGCTTAAGGTTGGAGTGGGTACTGCTCTCACAGAGGACCTGAGTTACTTTTCTAGCACTCATGTAGGGAAGTTCACAGTGGCCTATAGTTCTAGCTCGAGGGAATCTGATGCCCTCTTCTATCTTCCATAGACCTGTGCAAACATGTGCACATATCCTAGACATACAAATGCACAATATAAAAGTTTTTAAAAATATTTAAAAATAATAGAAAATAAGTGAGAAATCAAGGGGATTGCTCTAAATTTCTAACATGTAAGAATTTCTCTGGAGAGAGTTTTAACTAAAAAGATTATATAAATATCACATTCTGTATCATGATCCCATAATATTTTAGTAATCCAAATTGCTTCCTCATTTCCTTTTAAATTTCTGGGGCATCGCTTCTCGGCCTTTTGGTTAAGATCAAGTGTAAAATTCTGGGACAGGTGGATAAGATCTCCATAACTATTTTCCAAGTGTGAAATATATTATCATTTACAGACTTTACACTGGAGTTGAAAAGCTGTGGTCAGTTATTCTGGCCATCTGAATGTCATAGAAGCTTTGGTTACTACTCTCTGGCCTTTATGCCCAACCTCGGTGGTTCAATGGCTCATAGCTGCTTATAGCAAGATTGAGAAATGACTTCTCAATTTGGCACTGGAGTTTGGGAACTAGCCAGCCCACGTCACTTCAATGATTTTAATGCAGCACTTAGCAAATTGAACTTGTTGATTATAAAATATTTTCCATTTTATTCTACTGTTGGCATTTTTATCCTATTTTACTTTCAATAAAGAAAAATGCAAGTCACACTATGTCGAGCTTTACAAACTCAAAAGGACAGCCTAGAAGCAAAGGGAAAGCAAGAATCCAGGCAGCATGTTGTCTGTCCTACTTTAAGCTTTCACTGGGTTGAGCTGACCCTTAGAGATCCACAAGGGCACCAACCGTGTAATACATTGTAACTTGGAATGTAGCAGCCCCACTCCTTCATTTCATTATTTGTAGCATTATCCAGAAGCTTGGCATGTAATGAAGAACTCAAATTACACTTTGCCTTTCAAGGAGTATATCAGCCAATGGATAAGATGCATTCAAATAAATGATTAAGGAAAAGGGGGTGGTAGTAGAGTGGCATTCTGGGGTAGTAAAAAAAGCCACTCACCTGGCCTCCAGGAATATACCCAGGTACTAATGACAGTGAATTTACATGAGATTTCTAGAGACAGTCCAGCTGAAGCTAAAATTTTCCATCTCAAAGCAAGTGCAGAGAAATCTCTCACTAGTAAGTTATGGACTAGGTCAGCAGTTTTTAGCTGAATATTATTGAGTGTATAGCCTAGATTTTTTATTGTTGTTCTGATAAAGGCTCTTTGCACGGTGCGGTATGAAGCAGGATTCTAGGGAGGAGTGTCTTCTGTGCTATGGGCTACATATCAGTGTTCTTCCAAACAGAAGCACTGTTACCCTAATCACCCTAACGTGAATCTATTGGGGGGGGGGCTTTGGAGCATAGTAATATCATGAGCATAGGGTTCTATCCAGGAATTAGTACACTTTTCAGAAGAGCTATGGAAACCCTTCTTCTTCTTTCTGATACACAAGGACCTAAAGACAACCAAGTGCAAAGCAAGGGAAGGAACTTTTCCAGAATCTAGCCATGCTTATTATATTATTCTCCACATTTCTGTCTTCAAAACAATGAAATATAGGATTATAGACCCAGACTATGGCATTTGGTTATAAGAGGCTCAACCTAAGATGCCCTGGTGGTTGATTAAAAATGTCCTTTGTAATTGCCAAATGTTCTGTGTAAGACAAAAATGCCCCCACTTGCAATCCATTGGTCCATCTAATCTTTAGTGTGTTTTCTTACATTACTAGAAACTGGACTTCACTAAAGTGGTATTGGGTCTACAAAATTCTTCAAACTGATGCATGTAAAGTCTAAGCCCTGTTCCAGAGAGAAACAGCCACAGTTCCTCCAGTTTTGAATATTATAATGGAGTCTCCATTCTCTACATGTATATTGAATAAAGATCTTGTGCTCAAGGACCTGCTTCCTAAACTGTAAGGTTAGTGACTAACTGGGTGACTTTTTAGGTTGGACAAAAGTTTGTAACAGAAGACTACATTTTAAGCAACACTCAATATCACCCCTGCTTTAACTAGAACAACTTTGTTCTTCTGTATTATTTATCCTTACTTGTGTGACTTTGAAAAGAGAAAAACCACTTGGACAAAGATTTGGATCCTAGTCAGGTCATTAAACTGCATAAATTTAGACAAATCACTTCATATATTGTCTACTCATTCAACAGTGTTTTCCCAAGTACCTGCTTTAATAGATGGCTATGTATGTACATGGATAACGTGGCTTTTCAGCTAATTCCTCGCAGAAAAATAAAGAGAGAAAATTATGAATGAGTACATTATCCGGTGTGCTATGTTGTTTTAATGGTACCCTAACCCTCAATGTCAAACCTAACCCTCAATGTCAACCCTAATCCTCAATGTCCAAGTATAATTTATTTGTACTCTTCTCATATTGATTAATGAAATATGATTTTTTTCTCTGTGACACTATATCCAGAAAGATGGCCAACATATTCTTCTCTTTGTCCAGTCACTAAACATTGACTGTGACTGACAGTTGTTAAGCAAAGTCAATATGAATGTCACCAAACTGTTTGGATGCTCACATGCTATGACATCTTGCATTTACTCTCTAACTCCTAATAAAAGTTGCAATTTATGTCTCCCAAATGAAGAAGTAGATACCTACTCCCTTTCAACTAAACTTCTCCCATCAAAACTGTGTCTTTGACTGCTCATTGCTTTCCATGATTAACAAAACTACCTAACATCACGCATACAACAATCTTATATTTTTCCTTTCCTACAGCGGTTCTCTTGAATTGTAATTTAGTTTCATTCCGACTAGAAGAAGGGAAGTGGTCATATGATCAAAGACATAACTGAGAGTAAACATCCCCCCACACACAGAAAGGATACTAGTAAAATATAATCATATACTTGAGGTCAATGATTCAATATCAAACTAGTAACCTCAGAACATTGGAGACTCCTCATTCTTGCTAGAAATGACATTTGTCTGCTTGACCATTAATTTGTAGCAATGTATAGTTTATCTCTGGTGGCCAGATTTAATTTTATAGGGTGGATCAATCAATGATTATTAAACAAAGCTTAATTTAGGTTTTCATTCTATCATTCTGGGCCTTGAATTTCCCCCAGAAGAAAAAGAAAACCTTATGTTTGCAAAGTGTGAAGAGCACACACGCTCCTTGCAGAGGACCTGAGAATGATTTTCAGCATCCATGGGCAGCTCACAACAAAACTCCAGTTGCAGGAGGTCCCACACCTACCCCTTCTGTGGCTACTCACAAACTTATGCACATGCAAACACACATATATAATTTTTAAATATTCTAAAATAAAGTCTTGACCAAAAAAATCATGCCCTACAAAGTATAGTGAAGTTTCTTTGCTCGGCCCAGAGATCTTATCTTTAAACTTCAGAATCCAGTTGTATTATTTACATTCTTACTGTCATGACAAAATGCTCTGAGCAAAACAGCTTCCACAGGGAAGGGTTTATTTCAGCATATGGTTTGAAGAAAAGTTCCTCACGGGGGCAGGAGCATGCTGATCACATTGCATCTTCAGTTAGGAAGCAAAGAGAAGTCTTTGGCCCCTAACCAATGGAATAATGCTGACATATTCAGGACAGAAATCCCCATCTTAACTTACCTACTCTTGATATTGTCCAGATTGCAACCTAATCTAGATTATTCTTTATAGTCATACCCAAAAGCTTGTCTCCTAGATGATATGAGAGTGAGTCAAGTTGACACTCAATGTTAACCATAATATCGATTCATAAAAATCAAAGCAAATTTGTTTGTTTTAATTTACAATCATAACGTAAGATGCTTCTAATTCCTCCTTTGCTATAAAACATTCTCACAATGTGAATGTACTGTTTGTCAAAGCATTGGCAAGAGAACCCAAACCACAATGGATGGAGCATTGCTGCTTCTTGGTGGCAAGGATTTGTAATTGAATCCAAGTGAAAAAATAGTAGCCCCACCTAATAGTGATGGTGACATTGGTAACTGAGTATTACTTTGTTCAACTGTAAAATTAGAAATATAAATAGATATTAATATTTTAAAAGGCAGTGACAAGTACATCACAGGTATGTTTTCTTTTCCCAACATTTCAGCATCCAACCCTTGTCATCTACCATCACCTCTCCAATTCTTCTGTTCCTCCTTAAAAGGGCTTTAATAAGTTTTTGTGTCAGGTCGCAGAGATATCTTCTACCTACCATAATTAAGCAACTTGAGAAATCCTGTGAGGTCGATAAATTTGGAGGAAGCTTACATAAAACAGAATATAAAACGGCAAGGCCTGCCATCAGAAGCCAGTAAAAGTCAATTGCTTTTTTGTGACACCTCTACAAATGGCATTATGTCATTGCATAATATTAGCAAAAAATTGTAAGATTTTGTTCAGGCCTATAAAATATAATAACTCTCACATCATCTACCAATATAAAAATAAATTGAAGAAAGTAATATTTTTAAAAAGAAGGAAAAAATGCTTCCAAATTCTTGGCTTTTTCTGAGTTTGAGGAAATTTAGTCCACAAAGAAATGGACTTAAATGATTTTCAGTGTGGTTGGTTAGCTTCCCTGCTTTTTTCCATTTCTTTTTATTATTTTAATTTTTCATCTTGGCCATTTCTATTTAACTGGGAACACACAAAATCTCTGTTTGAGAAATCAGGTGGTCTTGGCTGAAGATTTTTTCCTGATGCATAAAATGAACTTTAAATGTTAAAAAAAAAGGAAAGTCTTCATGGTTCCAATAAAGACATGGATTTATTCATCTGTTCTAAGATACAGGACATTAACTTCCACAGATGCAGTTGTTCACCCAGTTTGAGCTAAACCAACCTGAAAAGTCTCTGTACACACAAAGGAACAAAGCTGTGTGCATCTGGTCTTGCAATGTTCCTCTTAGTGAAAAAAAACAACAACAACAACAAAAAACAATTCAGTGATATGGGAATTCACAGCTTCCCAGTAAGGCTTTACCTTAGACAGGTTTGAATGCCCACTGGCTTTGAAAAAAAGAAGAAATTGGTCATTATAATGAGACTATGCCACACTAGAAAAAATATGGCCTGCATCTGTATTAAACATGACCTGGGAAAGTGGAAGGAATAATCTCATAGCTCTCCCACAGAGTAGACTCACGGATATGAGCAAACGTGTCTACTAGGAGTAATATATAACAAGAACCAAATCACTGGGATCTCCAAATAAACTGCGTATTTGGGGAGGGAAAATAAATGTGGTATGTGTGACTTTAAACACTGAGCAGTACTTCTTTGTTAGCATAGCCATTCAGTGTACAGGCAGACTGGACACTCTTGGAGAAAGGGTGCAATGCTGTGTCCAACTGGAAATGCACTTAGTAGGTTAAGTCAAGAAGGAAGGCTTGTAGGGCACAGGGAAAAACATTTCTAAACAGAACAGCAATGGCTTGTGCTTTAAAATCAAGAATTGACAAATGGGACCTCATAAAATTACAAAGCTTCTATAAGGCAAAAGACACTGTCAACAAGACAAAAAGGCCACCAACAGAT
>NC_034595.1:48075615-48089017 GCF_900095145.1 Mus pahari | reverse complement strand
GGCCAGGGCCAAGAAGTGGGAGTGGGGTCAGGTAGGGGAGCAGGGGCAGGGGGGAGGGTATACGGAACTTTCAGGATAAAATTTGAAATGTAAATAAAGAAAATATCTAATAAAAAGAAATAAAGAAAACAAAGAAGGAAGGCTTGTATCTGTGCAACAGTTTAAATCACTCCCAGACAAAAGAAAGTGTGTTAAACTGAAATGTCTAGATAATCTCCCCAACCTTTAAGCTAGTGCTGCTGTTCTCTGTCTGATCGCTGAAGAATGACCATCCAAGTCTCAGTTTAAATGTTTTCAGGAAGGTAAGCTTATAATGTCTGTGTTTGTTATCATTGCTGTTACTATGTGGACCACTATTATGTTTCAATGAAACGGCACCAATAGTGATTACCCCTTAAGAAGGGTAAATCTAGAGTGACAGGGAAAGTACGTCTACTTTTCTTGTAGATTTGCAGAATTTCCTGCATATAATCTGATGCCAAATATAAACAAGTAATGATCCCTTGCCTAGTAGGAGCGTTGTGAAGGCAAGATCCCCATCTCTGGGACAACTTTGCATGCTGTCTTTGCACACTCTACCTCGTGGAATCAATGTGCAATCAGATGAGAACCAGGAGCTTTGGGTGCATTTATTTTCTCTCATATGATGTTTCTAAATCTCATTCAATATTAGAATCAGTGTGGCCAAAATAAAGGAACTCTCACCTTCATCAGTGGTCCTAAACAGCCATAAAATGCAGACTTGAAGATAAACACTGTTGGTCCTATTGTGTTGATTTCTCCCAGCAGTTCTCCAGGTAATATCCTTACACCTTACTTACCTTGTTTGTCCCTCATTTGCATATGTAGAACCTGAATTCCAAAGAAGCTAATACCCATGCTAAAAAGCCAGGGGTCTACACAAGGTCAGCCTCTTAACTTTTGCATTAATAGGTGACTGCCATTGGTGATAACCTTTGAGGTCAGCTGCCCTAGGTTCGACTTCAGGTTTTCCTCTTACTGAACACCGAGTGACAGGAGAGACTTTCTTGCCTTCATAAAGATCACTATTCTTATCCTAAATAATGCTACTACTTTGTATAATTGCTTAAAGGTTAAGGAGATTATGGAGATATATGAATCATGAAGAGCATGTGCGATTTTTCCTGTTGCAATAAAACTCCAAACAGAGCAAAGGGAAATTAGATGTTAACCTTGTAGCCCAAGAACAACCAAGAACTTTTAGCAACTCAGCTTCTTCCAGTGCTCAGCAGGAACTGAGCCTCTTATATTCAACCAGTTATCCTTGCCCCTGCAATTAAAGAAAAAAATGAAAGCACAGTCTTTACATGACCACCTATTGGTAGAGCACCTGCCTCTTTTTCACCAAATTCCAAAGCCCCAAGGAATTTGGGCTAAAGAGCAGGAATAGTTTCAAGGAGTGGATTGCACCCCATCCTCCTCTGGGCAGACAATGTTTTAGTGGAAGGATTGTATGTGGGTGTTGTCTTCTTTGTTTGTTGTTATGTTTTTTGTTACCCAATACTTCTGTTGGAAAGAAGATGGTGAGACTTTAACAGAATTCTCACTTCTGTACTTGGCAAGGATAGGTGACTTCATTGTGTATCAAGAGACTGACAGAAAATAATGCTGATGTCACCTAAGAAAACTCCACATAGGCATGAACATAATGAGTGCAAGATACTGAGGTGTACTGATAAGGATGCAGATTTAATTTATGGTACAGTCAGTTGGACTAGGAGTGGAATATCAAAAGTGTGAAACTAGAGTCACCCATGATCACTGCAAGAGAGGTTTTGCTGGGAAAGCAGCAACACAGGCCAGTATGTAATTCACTGAGAGAAGGAGCTGCAGTCCCATCTTGAAGGGATAATTAGAAACTGTGTAAGAGGGTACAGTGCTTTCTTTTGCTTCCTTTATTTCATCTCCTTCCTAAGAGATAGGGCAAATAAAGGAAGGGGGTAGGTAAAGAGAGAGTAGGTGTGCAAACCCTATGCACATGTACACACTGCACTTCCATGGTGCCCTGAGTGATCAGTGAACTACTCACACATTTCCCACACTAACTTTATCTCTGGTTTCTCCACTGCATATGTGAAGTGCTAGTGTATCCTCAGCAAAGGATAATCATCTTTTTCCTTTATGTTATGGTAAGAATTCATTCTCTTTTCTGATTGTAAGAAGAATCACAATAATGTATAGAAAAATAAAGAAATATGGAAAGATGTATAAACAACACCCTCCTCTACCTCAGACACGTCACAGAAAAACCTCCTGAGCAGGGTGTTACTGATTATGAATTTGCCTCCTCTATAGAAATGGTCTTAGAAGAGCCCTTCCCTTCATAAAGTTTAAGCTAGTGTATGAACCAGAATTTATTTTTCTACAAAGAATGCTAATTTGAGGAAACGTTCACTGCATGTTGCATCTTAGTTTTCACCACTCAAAATCAACTTTGTTAAAGAGTAACAACAGTCTCTTCTGTAGTACCTGACCGTAAGAACTGAGCAAATTGATGCCTTGAGATTCTTGTAAGCTCTAGTAACTATAGATCCCATTAGAAATAATTATAAAAATGTAAGTGTAACAAAGAGTAGAAATAGACATCACTGCCTACATGTGAATAAGGATGATGGTGAAGTCAAGCATGAGAAGGATGAAGAGGAAGTGATGATGGAACCTATGAAGGCTCTCATAAAGCCATTGAAGACAGCTTTAAGTACACTCCTTAGCAGACATAGAACATATCCAACGTATTCACAACATGTCAGTAAGGTAATGAATGGACTCGTTCTTCTCCTTCCCCACGCAATGCTTTTCATCTATAGAAATGGTAGTTGGTTTTAGCCTCCTCCCCTTACTTTTTTAATAGGTAAAACATGTCTCATTCTGTTCCCTTCTGTTCTTTATGTGGTCCCCATCCCATTCACATCCTGTCAATTAACTTCTAAAGAGGTCTTCCTATGCCAATGTCACCTTTTAAATATGAAGTGGAACCAAGCCACTTCCAAAACTGGACATGGGTAGATTGTTACCTCCTGCATTCGAACACTGTTCTTAAATTTCTGTCTTTGAGCACAGCCAAAGAACACAATGAAATCAATTTTTTTCAGGCTGAAAATATTATTTTAGTTTATGCTGACCTATTTTCTTTCCCAGAAATTCTCAGTGTGAAAGGATCTGCCTGCTTGATTTTGAGAGTCTTTTTTTTTTTTCTTCTAGCTTTATAGAAGACAGCTTCTTGGAAGAAATAAAGATTCATGATGTTCAGAGGTAAAAAAATTAGTTGTTTCCAAAATATGTGCCAAGCAGAATAAGTACAGCTCTGTTCTCATCCATTCATTCATACATGCATGCTTTCATTAACTTACTCATATGATGGGCATGTTCCAGTACGTACACTACCTTAAACTTGACCAATAACCTTATTCTCATATAGTACTAAGGCATTGTTACTTTGTATCCACTTTTGAGACAGGAGTGCTAAGATCCAAGAAAGCTAAGGAACTTTCAAACTAAATACTATACAACTACTAAAAAGCAAACCTGTGTTTAGTGTTTATTGGGAAAGCTCTGTGCAACATGCTAACTTTTATGCCACAAGGGCAAAATCTCAGTCCAACAAATTGTGAAATTCATTTTGTGCTAAAGAAAATATCTCATCAAAGTATGAAGTGGGTTATTTGAAGTTAAACATTATCTGCCTCAGTGAACAACTGGAATTTCTTAAGCATCATTCTGTCCTTCTAGTATTTAGTCTCCTTTTCCAGAATTTACTTCCTAGGAAAATACATCCGGTTCCATCATTTTACATATGCAATGCTATTAAAGTTCTTATGTCTTATAATAACTGAATTCCAGCCTTATAAGTCTGTCCAGCTATTTAACATCTCTCCATGAGCACTAATAGAAATTCTCTAGCCCAACGTGCTAAAAGAATTTGTTTGTTCCTTCAAGCCAGATCCACCCCTCCTATACTGTTCTCTACCTTAATATGCTCGGTTGTTTAAGCTTTGTCACCATTCACTTCTCTTTTTACCTCATACATTGTGTCCAGAATATTAGAAAATCTAACAAGCTTCCCCTTTTAAAACAAATCCTGAATTCTTCTACTTAAAAGAACTCCCTTTTCTAACACTCTAATCAGGATCCGTGTTTCTTATGAATGTAAACAGTGGCACATTTCATGATTAAATTCTTCCTTAAATTTATTTTTAATTATCAAAAATAATTGGTATACATTCATGGAACAAAGTATGATGCTATGATATCTAAGTCTAATACATTCTTGCTTGTCAACCTGCTTCTCAATCATATCCTCAAGGTTTATTATATATTGCTCACGAAAAATTTCTCTTCAGCCTGACAGCCAGGCAATGGACTTGAGTCATCCTCTGGCTTTTCCATTACATGGCATGGAAAGAACTTACACCAAATGCAGTGATTTCCTTGTTGATCTCTGAATTCTCATTGTATCTATTGCATACACCCATTTCCTTCCTCTACTCTGCCCTAGCCACATTTGACTTCAAGGTCTTTCATTTTTAGAATAAACTGTGGTGTTCTCACTTTATTATTACATTTTATTGAAAATTATTTTTTCAAACAATTTATTCTGATCACAGTTTCCCTCCCACAACTCCCCTCAGATCCCCACTCATTCAACTGAATGCTTTCTTTTTTATTATAACAAAAATTCAAATTAATGAGAATGATAATAGTAATAAATAAAAGCAATGAAAAACACAAGGAACATGCACACACATACACAAATGGAAAACAAACAGCAAAAACAAAACCTCCTAGAACACAAACTGGAAACTATAATATAAAAGCGAAAGACCAATAAATTAAAAAATGTTCAAAGAAAGCAATATAAGACAAGAACTACTGCAATACTATTGTGTTTGTTTTGTGTTGACTATCTACTGCTTGACACGAAGCCTATTTTTAAATGAAGTTTTATACCCAAAGAGACTCCATTGGAATAAACTAAATGTCTTTTGTAACTGTTTGTTGGTGGATGTAGCATCTCAGATAGGATGGGAGTCTGTATCCACTTTCCCCTCTCAGTACTAGGACCTTATCTGGCTTGAACCTGTGCAGGCCTGTTGCATGCTGCTATAGTCTCTGTGAATTGAGTCTTATTCTACCTGGAAGAGAGTTTCCTTCTTGATATCCATTCTTTCTGAGAGTTTTAGTCTTTCTGCTTCCTCTTCTCCATAGTTCCCTGAACTCCAAGTGAAGAGGTTTGGTGAAGACATCCATGTAGGACTGCGTGCTCTGGTCTCTCACTCACTGCCTATTTCCACTTGTGAGTTTTTACATTAGGTCCCATCTACTGCAAAAGGAACTTTTTTTGGATGATGGCTGAGAGAGATACTGATCTATGGGTATATTAGAAAGTCATTAGAGGTCTTTTATTGCTATATTCTTTTAGAGAAACAATAGTATTTGGTTTGTTCCTGGATCATGACCTATCTATTCTCATAGGTAGGTGTTCATGGACACCCAAGTAGTGTCAGGCATGAGTTCCATAGGATAGAGTGGGACTTAAGTCTAATCAGAGAATGAATGGTTAATTACTCCCATAATACGTGTGCCACTGTTCGCCAGCATAAACAGGTCAATGTTGTGGATCCAGGGTTTGTAGGTAGATTTTGCTTACCTCTCTCCTCTGGTTGCATGCAGAGTACCTTTCAGAACCATTAACCCTAGTCAGTAAGTATGAAGGCTCTAGTAAGATTCCAGCTTGATTTTTCATAACCGATGTGATCTATCAATGTTGTCTTCAACCAAAAATCCTTATCATCAGTTTTTAAAGAGAAATCAATGGATGTGGAAATAGCATGAGTTGGTTGGTGGCGTCCACAGGGCTCCTTTAGCTAATAACTCAACCAGATGTAACCATTCCTGACACTAGTATTTTCTCTTGGTGGTAATGGGTAAATAATTAGGGTACTGACTCCCTTGTTAGTAGATGACTTCATTTAGTTTCATTTTAAGTATGTATATAAATTTAAGAAGCTTCTATAGAATTAGGTTTTCAGGTGATTCCTCAAGTAGCCCTTAGTAATCTCTCCATTCTTTTCTTTCCATACTCCCCTTTTTCCTCTCCCTCCTAGTTTAATTCTCCCATTCCATGCTCCCTCCTGTCTCTCCATAGCTATATGTTCTATTTCTCCTTTCTTGGCCGTTTCCCCTAAGCCCCTTGCTCTGTACCTAACTTCTGTGGTTATGTGGATTATAGCCTGTCAATCAAAGGCTTAAAGAAAATACATATAAGAGAACATATACAATATTTTTTAAGGGGGGTGTCAGTTTTATCTCATTCAGAATGGTTTTCTTCTAGCTCCATACATTTACCTGAAAATTCCATGATTTCACTTTTTAGAGCCTTTAGGTGACTCGCTTCTGGTTCCCAGTCCTTGATTTGTACCATAACCTACATCTGGAACAAGATTGATTCTAGTGAGGGCAGAAGGTGGCTACATAGCAGAAGAAGCCAGTATTTCTGAGACAAATTGCCAAAGGCAGACAGAAGCCAGGCCATGTGATCTTCTCTCACATAATAATCCTAACCACAACTTCTCCCTTCACTCTGCCTAGCTTCTATCAACCTCTCCTCTTCCCCCAGATATACCTCACTCCATTTTTTCTTCAGAAAAAGAGCAGGTCTCCAAAAGATAACAGCCCAACAAGACAAAACAAAATCAAAGAGAAAGCCCTCATAGAGGCTGGACAAGGCAACCCCAACCGGACAGAATGAAAGGAGTCTCAAGAACAGAGAAAAGAGTTAGAGACACACCCACAAAAGAGTCAGAGTCCCACAGAAACACAAAACTAATAGCCATGATATATATGCAGAGACAAACATACTGTTTGCCACTTCAGTGTCTCTGACTTCATGTGACTACTGCTTAGTTGATTTGGTGGGCCGTGTTCTCCTGGTGTCCTCCAAGTCCTCAAACTCCTTCAGTCTTGCCTTCCCATTTTCTGTGGGGTTTTCTAATCTCTGAGGGAAGGGAGCTGATAGGAACCTCTAATGTAGGTGTAGTGTCTGGCTGTGGGTCTCTGCACCTCCTCACATCTGCTGCCAAAGCAAGCTTTTCTGATGCTGACTAAACAAGGCACGTATCTATAAGTGTAGCAGAATATCATTTGGAATTATTCCATTGGCTTCTTTTTATTTTTCTCTACTTTTTACCAGTCGTGTTTGGTTCTTCCTTAGGTCTCTGAGCTACCCAGTCTTCAGTTCTTGCCCATTTAGGCAGCAGACTCTAATGGAATCCTACCTGATCTCTCTGTTGTTTTTCTGTGGCTAAAAAAATCTATTCATAGCCAGGCTGTGACCATGCTTTGGTCACAATGAACTTACCCTTAGTTCATATGTTTATATTTTATTATATGAAAGCTAGAATAATTACCCTTGATTTTCAGATATTTTACTCTAAACCAGAAGATTACTATATAAGTGTACCCATGAGCAATCATTTTAATATGAGAAGTGTTTGGCTGTACTTTTAATGAAAACTTTGGATCCAAAGAGATGTGGGTTTAGTGACTGCCTAAGTACTTATGAGTTGGAGGCTCTCAGGAATGAAACTCCCTTGAGACTTCCATTTGCTCAACTAACACAGTGGTTGTGATGTCCTAACAAAGAAGAGACTTAAAATTCCTGGCAGCCTATGTATATGTACCAAATTTTAAATAATCAGTATTTATTTATTCATTTAACTTTTTTTTTTCAAGGTGTTCCACGTGGGAGAGGTTTATTATGCAGGAATAGGGGGGGGGAGCGGGTAGAAGGGTAGAGAAGAGGAGAGAGAGAGAGAGGAGGGGTTGGCTTCCTCTCTTTTTTTTAAAATTTATTTATTATTATTTTCCTTATTTACATTTCAAATGCTATCCTGAAAGTTCATAAATTCATTGTTTTTAATAGCTGAGTAGTACTCCATTGTGTAAATGTACCACAGTTTCTGTATTCATTCCTCTATTGAGGGACATCTGTTTTTTTTTCAGCTTCTGGCTATTATAAATACGGCTGCTATGAACATAGTGGAGCACTTTCCAGTGAATATAGAGTACATGGCTCCAAGATGTGCCACCAGTGGGGAAGCAAGAATGAGGCATAGACATAGTGGGTCAAGAAGCAAAGGGAGAATTTTGATCTTTGTGGTAAGTGCTGCAATAAAACTGGAAAAGAAAACCAAAATGGAACAAGATTCTAGACAAGTTCAAGATGACCATGAGACATGGGATAAGAGAGTTGATGTGGTACTAACTCCTTCAAGGAGGTTTTAGTGAGAAAGTGACACATTCCATGGACATCAGGTCATTTTTTCTGGTAGAGAAAAGACTTAATAAACATGCACTGGAAAAACTATTCAGAAAACAGCACAAAAAAAAATAAGTCTAAAATATTAAACAGGAACTTGGACATCAATAGAATAAACATGTTATGATAAGAATAACTTGAAGTTCAAATTCAATGTTGTCTAGAATTTTATTGTATTGCTTTAGTCTATTGAATCAAAAAAATTTTAATTACACAGTATATGCATAGTAATCTGCAAATTTACATATTTTATCCAATAAATTATTTAAATTACAAAATCTTCAAAAGACAAAATAGAATAAAAGAATAATGTTATAAAACTAAAATAAATGAGAATACATGTTTTGACACTTTTCCTCTTGTCTTTCACTATCACATTATAGCCACAACTAGATATTTGTATCCATTCAGAAAAATGCTAGTATAGGAAGCTTTTCATTTAAGCATTTACAGTAGGAAAATAATTTCCATGTTTACCCTGTCTGTGGGAGTATGCCAGCATTCTCCATTCACTGATTCTCTGCTGTTAGGTTTATATCTGACCTGGTGCCATGAACATAACATATTTCCAAAACAGAGGCAGACATTAGCCTCTGCTCAATTCAGTTCATCCATTCTTCTCCATTGTAGGTGTTATGTCTTTTGTGATCAGATTAAAAATATGTGTGAATTAGATTGTAGTATCATATTATTGTTAATAAAAGTTGATCTAGTATGAAGGCTTCTTGTCTCTACAAAGCTCCACGTGAAGGAGCTGCCTTCCCAAATACTCCAGTGTAGAGGGCAATGGCTCTGCATGTCCTCTTAAAGTTCAGAGACTAGAAACATGAGAACCCACCATGTGTGTGGAAGTGAATCGTTCATCAGCTTGGGCAAAGTAGACCTATGCTGCTAAGATGCTCTTATCAGGGATTGTTATGCTTTTCAGGTACTCAATAACATTCTACAGAGATAATTCATTCCCTTGTTCTGCTTATAACAAAACAGATACACTGGAGCTAGGATTTTTTTTTAAGACTACTTCCTCCTAATAAGGGGCAATAGTGATTCCTTAACATGCAGAGGAAGATGAATAAGGGTAACTAGGTGTGCTAAAAGTAAGAAGACCTGAACAACTAGAGAGTGAGGAGAAAATTCTTGGCTTTTATCTACAGCCCTAAAGAGATATGCAATGATAGACTGATCACTTGGTATTCCCACCTGTGAAACAAGAGATAACAGCACACGATCTCCAAGGACCCTTGTCATTCTGAGTTTTTATGGTTTCCATAATATACTTAGAAATTATTCTTGAACTGCCTTTGTCAAAAAGCAATAAAATTTAATATAATATTTTAAAATCCACTATTCAAATACTAATGGACTTAAATGACAAGGGTATTAAGAAGGACTAAATGAAAATCTGGGGCTCTCTGACCTAATCAATCAACATAAATGGATGGCAGAAGAGAACAGAAGATGGAATACTGAACATTATCACAAAAATTGACTTTTGAATTAAGGAGTCAATCAGCAAAACTTTTAAAACTGTGAAAGGTCCACTGTTAAGGAATTGTGTGGCATCTTGAGGCAGGGAGGGACAGGAACCGGAGAGGGACAGAAAGTGATGGAGATCAGTGATAGTAATGGAAGGCGAGGTAAGGTCTGTGGCATGAGAAAATGGGTACCATTGTGGGACCAATGGAGGCAAAGAGGAGATGGCTCTAGAATATTCACTAGGTAGGCACATCTGTTATTAAGTCAGTCTTCATATACTGACTACTTTAAATGAGCTTCCCCAGTATGGAATTTACTTTAAGAGAACAGGTCATAGCCAGGAGTGGTGGCACATGCCTTTAATCCCATAATCCCAGCACTCGGGAGGCAGAGGCAGGCAGATTTTTGAGTTTGAGGCCAGCCTGGACTACAGAGTGAGTTCCAGGACAGCCAAGGCTACACAGAGAAACCCTGTCTCAAAAGACAGACAGAGAGAGAGAGAGAGAGAGGTGGATAACAGGTCATGATATATATGTGATAGATATCTAGTTGTATGCAAAGATATAAGCAGGATGCTCTAGCCGTATAAGCAGCATGGTCTATAGCACACTAGTTTCATCTACACTAAGACATGAAGCATAGTATTTTACTCACTATTGTTTGAAACACTTTTAGCCGGTAGGGATTTTGTTCTTCTCTGTGTAATATAGTAGCTTACTGAGATGAGTTTTCCGTTCTCCTACTTAGGAAGCTAAAGTTAGAGAATATGGTGATAACATGGCTGTGTCAAAATGGAGAACAAATGTGCACATTTTGCTCAGCTGTCCTGAGTGTGATTTCATTCTTATATCATTTACTTCATAGGTGCAAAATGATTGTTTCATCTCCAGTACCACATTGGTTCCAAGCATGAAATATAAGGCAGGCATAGAACAAAATAATATGAACTGAGTATACATACTTTATTGAAGGTATAATTATCTAATATAAGTACTGATATTAATATGAACAATGATACATGAAGAAGGTAGGAAAGACAGTTCATCATATGGATTCATTGTCGTGAACGTAACAGAAAAACAAAACAGAACAAAACAAAAAACACATTAGTGTTAATTATACAACTAATCAAATATCTCTGTATGGATGGATAGATAGAAAGAATGAAAGAATGATAGATAGATAGATAGATAGATAGATAGATAGATAGATAGATAGATAGACAGACAGATAGATACATAGATACATAATACATACATACGTACATACATACATACATACATACATACAAGTATAATCTGATAAGTTTTAATATTATGAATTCACTTCTGGTATTTTGTGCAATACTTTTTCTTGTATTTAATTTAATTTAATTTAATTTTATGTTTATAGGTGTTTATCAAATTTTTACCTGTTCTTTTCTTCGCTTTCCAACTTTTGTTCAGGTTTGGTCTCAATATTCCACTAGGATTATAGAGCAGGTTGATGGGTTTTGTAATGATCTCAAAATTGTGTGTAATAAAGGAGATCTCTATCATTGAATATTATTAGATATTACCACAAAACCTTATGTATATGATCTATGTTTAGCCTCCCTCTGAGGTTATATGATGAAACAATAAATTGTGAAATAAGGGTATTAGGAGATGGTTTCTTTGGGAAGTTGGCTAGGTCACTAAACAAAGTCCTTGTAAATGGAATTAGCTAATGAACATTCTTATAGGAAAAACAAGAATCCCCAAGTGGGGAAAATACAGGGAAGTACTGTCTATGGAGAAATAGAAGCCACCAGGCACTCCGTGAGGGGAGTTTTCCACCCACAAAACTACAAGAAGTGACTCTTTCTTGCTCACCTGCTGTCTAGTTCACAGTATTTTGTTACAGATGCTTAAACAGTTTAAGAGAGAAAATGATTCTGAAAGATAGAAATGCAGCTGTACTGTGAAACTGTGGAGGTGGCTTTGGAACTGTCAGTGGGTAGATGCTAAAGCGCGTCATGGTGTGTGCTAAACGCAGGGTATATTTCTGTGAATGAACCATAGCTGGTAAATATTGTGCAGAGAAAGCTCAATCTCCATAGAGACGGGCCATGAGTAGAAGATTGGAGATTATCAGCATTCAGGTTCCCTCTGCTGAAGTATCAGGAGAAACATGTAGTAAACCAGGGGAAATAAAACCCTTGCTGTAAACATCAAATGATTCAACTGAATTATGCTCATAGCCCATATTCTTGCTGCAGGAATCTTATGAACGATGAACTAAAATATTTTCCTGAAGAAATATCTGACCAAAGTTTTGAATAATGTCTTACTTAGGGTTACTATTGTTGCTTTAAAACATCATGAAGAAAAGCATCATTGGGATGAGAAGGTTTGTTTAGTTTACACTTCCCTATCACTATTCATCATCAAAGAAAGTCAGTACAGGAACTCAAAAAAGGACAGAAACCATCAGGGAGGAGCTGGCCCTGTGAAATAATTCTTACCAGTTTGCTATGTGAGTTATTCAGCCTTTTTCATAACACCCAGATCCACCAGTCCAGAGTGATAACATCCACAATTGGCTGAGGCCTCACACATCAATCCCTAATTAATAAACTATCCTGTGGGCTTGTCTTCAGTCCCATTTTATGGAAATATTTTCTTATCTAAGATTCCCACATCATATGATTTTACCTTGTGTCAAACTGAGCACAAGTGGTTATAGTAAAACACAAGAGCACAAGTGGTTATAGTAAAACACAAGAGCACAAATGGTTAGAGTAAAACACAAGAGAGAAGTTGATGCTTTGATTTTGTTTCATTGTTGTAGGGCAGAGTTCTATGGTATAAAAATCCTCATGCCTCAGTTTCCCTGCTGTTGAAATTCCCTTGTTTGCCATCATGCCTGGTTAAAGATTTGACTGCTTAATCAAAAAGGATTTTAATGTGAAGATTTGAAAAAATTTACTTCATATCGATATTGTATAAAATGAGAAACAATGTTCAAAACTGAAGACATAAGTTTGGTCAAGAGATAGCTTTATGCGCATATTCTTTGGATCAGCCAAATATTGTCAGCAAGATAATGAGTTGTTAATCCAGAAGCATTCCAGAAATCTGGTGCTGCTCTTCAACCACAGGCCTAGAGTACAATGGTCTTAGGGACAAAATAAATATAGCTAAGACCTCCTTGAGATAGTGGCTCCTTGAATAGTGGCTTGAAAAGCACTATTTTAAGATTTTAAGCCTGTTTCCCAGTTTAGTACTGTTGGTTCTTCTATGCAGTTCTGTGTAACCCAGTGCAGAGCAGGCCCTTTGAAGGTCTTGTATGGAACCAGGTACAACACAGGCTGGGGCAATTACCCCTCTAAGGAGTATAAGCAGTGTGCCTTGGTGGTGTCCATGCAGTGTTATTCCATATATCAGCATGCAAAGTGGACAAACCATGGAGAGGTAGCATCCTAGAGGTCGAGCCACTTTTATGGTAGAACTGATGCTAGACTTTTTTAAATTTTTTTTTATTTGGTATTTTCTTTATTTACATTTCAAATGCTATCCCGAAAGTTCCCCATACCCTCCCCCCCCGCCCCTGCTCCCCTACCCACCC
>NC_034595.1:48032851-48075570 GCF_900095145.1 Mus pahari | reverse complement strand
CCTTCCCCTGTGCTGGGTCATATAAAGTTTGCAAGACCAAGGGGCCTCTCTTCCCAATGATGGCCGACTAGGCCATCTTCTGCTACATATGCAGCTAGAAGACTTAAAGCAGGGCTATAGGCATTTATTTAGCTCCAACCCACAGGAGAATTAACAAGTCATATTCCTTAAAGTCATGAGAACACAGCTAACTGTTGGAACCCTCCATATAGTTTACAAGGTTGCAGAAGCAAGATTTGTTCAGTGGACCTAGAGATAAGGGTAAGGTGGGAGAGAAAGTCTCAAGCAAAAGACTAGACAATAGTTATCAGCGTTTATGGGTTCACACACTCTTAGAATCTGCTGTTCCTTTCTTATTTCCTATTTCTACTTCTGTGACGTCTACTTCATTAATGTACTCTAGAAGCACATGAAATGTTTGATTTTTCTAGGCTCGTAACTGGAGATCAGTTGGTTGTAAATGAATCCTCCCTTGTATTTCAGCCATATCTAATTCAGATACTATTTAAATGAGACTCTGGATCTTTTCAACTCTTGAGTAAATGTTGAATTCAACTAAGACTTTGGCAATCAAAAAGATGCAATGGATGTATTTTAAATGTAAATGTAAAACTGAATATTGGGTAGCTTGCGTGATTAAATTCCTCCTTCATTAATCAATGTGCAAGATGCCAGTATGTTCACAGACCACAACTTTTAATTGACTTATTTAGCTTAATGATGGTAGCTACCATAGTTCTCATATGAAAATAATACAAAAAGAAACTAGATAAAACACTTGTGTTCACGATATTTTTATTAAAAAACTACTTAGAATTATTGGGCCAATGGTAGTATATTTTTAAATGGCTGGGCAGATGGCTAATTGAGTAAAGTCCTTAGTTGGACCTTCTTGAGGACCCGAGTTCAGGGAATCCAAATCCCCAGAACCCATATAAAAACCTGTACATGTCGTGTACATCCATGCTGGGGTAGGAAGACGTTATAAACTCTAGTCCTAGCATAGAATACTGATAGAAACAAACAAATCTTGTAGGATTGTTGTCCAGTTAGTATATTCAAGCAGTCTTCTCAAATTCAGTGAGAGATGTCTCTAAAACAAGATGAAGAATGATAAAGGAAAATGATACTTAATATCAACCTCTCGTCTCCAGAGGCACATGAGCTAGCATGTATATGTACATACACATGTGTGCATGCATATATATATATATATATATATATATATATATATATACACACACACACACAACTGATTACACCCCCACACATACATACACTCATATACCAAACACATAAATAAAAACTACCAAACTATTTTCCCAACGTAGTAATACTCTTTTACACTCTCAATTCATAAAAATTCCACTTTTCCTCAATCTTTTACAAAACCGGACTTTGCAGTTTGTTTTAAAACTCTTTTTTTTTTTTCCAGTTTTTTGAGACAGGGATTCTCTGTGTATTCCTGGCTGTCCTGGAACTCACTCTGTAGACCATGTTGACCTCGAACTCAGAAATCCACCTGCCTCTGCCTCCCAAGTGCTGTCATTGAAGGCATGGGCCATCAGTGCCTGGCTGCAGTTTGTTTTAATATTGGCCATTTTCGATGTGTTGGCACGTACCATCTACTATGCATTTGCATTTAATATCTAACAAATTATTTGCATACTTTACATGTACCTATTGGCTACCTATTGTTCATTTTCATTTAATGTATATAATTAAACATTTTATGTTTTTGATCAGTTTGCATTATTAATCATAGTTAGCATAATTGATTGGTAGTCTTTGATTATTAAGATGTAGGAGTTGTTTGTTTTTATTCTAAATATGTTGTCTTTGCCACATATATGTATTACAAAATTTTCTTCTAGCCTGAAACTTAGCCTCATTAAGTTTGTTCTCTGACAGTTTCATAAATGTATAGAATGCTTACTGAACATTCTTGTACTTCACTTGGCCATAGCACTGGATACACAACAGAAGACAACTGTTCTCTCTCTTCCAGGATCATCAAATAGCCAACATTTCAACAGAAGAGGGTGAACCTCATGATCATCTCCAAGATCACCTCCATCTATGGTTGGCTGATGGTAAGGTCAGATTGTGAGGACTTAGTACTCTCATGAGTTTTGACTGCTATGGTTGCATCATCTAGGGAACATCTAGAGATGCCATTGAACGTCTCTTTATAATATCTTCTAGCTGTTACGAGTTTCCTGCCCTTATAATTCACTGTTCTCTGAGCATTAGAGGCAGTGCATGAATGTCTTGTTTGGGGCTGAGCACTCGATCATCAATAATTCTCATCATCTTTAGAGACTAATAGTTTGCATTTAGCGCTGTTCCATTAAAAAGAGAAATTTATCTGATTATGACTGAAGTTAGCTTTTGTCTATTGATATAAACAGCTATTTAGAAGGCATTTGGTGACGTTTCAATTTAGTTAAATAACAATAGTACACTCCCTCACACCCTGACCTATGAATTTTCCAGGCATGAGTAAACCAGTTTCACCATGAAAGGCATGGGCTCTCTTCAAATGAAAGAGGCCTCAGATACACTAAGAGGGTGGTTGTTTTCTCCAGCAACAGCTGTATTACCTTTTTCACAAGTAGGTATATCATGTGAAAGAAGTGGGCTTTGTATGATTTGTAGCTTGATCAGAAGATAGATGTCTTGTCTCCCACAACAGCCTGCGAAGCACCTCCTGACATGAAAGAGAGAGGGAGGAAGGGGTGGAGGGAGGGAGGGAAAAGATAAAAGAAGGAGGAAGGAAAGAAGGAAGGAAAGAAGAAAGGAAAGAAGGAAGGAAGGAAGAAAGGAAGGAAGGAAAAATAGGCTGACCAATTACATACAACTCAGCTGAAGTTTGCTTTCAAGAAACTTATTACACATGTGTGCAGTATCTTCAGCAAAAAAGTCTTATCCAGGAGCTCTGGTGAATAAGATTTTTTTTTTAATGATACTGTTCTTGCCCTTTGACACTGTATCTTTCCTTCCATTGTGGCCATGTCTGGACACTAATCTACATATCCCAGGTATGGATATAACTACCCCAGATCTTTAGATGAGTTTTATCAAACCACTGTTTGTTTAATTTCAATTATTTAGAAAAATTCAAACTCTCCAAGTCATTGCACTTTATTTTTCCATTTTTAGTTTTAAGTGCATTAGAACTTCACCCCTTAAATTTAGTTTGCTTTATTAGAAGGTAATTTCTCCTATCGTGTGAAGTAAGCTCTGAAATGTACCTTTCGTCCTGTAGAGATTCTGAACCATTGTTGAAAGGATTACAGGATCCCCTTGTCATCTCTGTTAGAAATCTCATTATTGGAAAATGCAGCTATAATCCTGAACTCTAAAAACCTCTTCTTTTGATTCATGGGTCTAACCATACCGTAGTTATCACACTCTAGTTACAGACTGTATTGGTCACTGGAATTTTTACTTCATCAATAGTATTGTGGCTTGCAAATGCAACTCTTCTAGCATTATTCTCTGCCAAAATAATTTTGGTTATATCCATAATTCCTACATTTCCATGTAACCTATAAAGTCAGCCTATAGCTTCTTGAAATTCTGTAAGAGCAATAGAAATTAAAATTCAAAACATATTTAATCTGTATAACTTTGAACTTGCCAATCCACCAGCAACTTACAGACATGGTGTTAAAGTCTGGCACGGTTTGGTTTTTATAAGTGTTGTCCTAAATGCTTGGTTCTTTGTGATCTTAATTTGAGTGTAATTGTCTTCACCTAATTTTCAGGTTATTCTTTAGTAGAAAGAAGAAAGACGTTTTCTTGTATTGGGCTTTCGTCATCTGATGGGCTTGAAATCATTTCTTGGTTTTTGATCTAAGACCTGCAGGAGCATATTATATAATGAATAAATAGTTGTTGCCTTTCCATCAGATTTATGTAGTCATTGACTATGCACTTGCATACATATTTTCCCCTTAAGTGTTTCTTAAATTAGGACATAGCTGGATAACTTTTTCTTTGAGAAAGAGGACTTCATGTTTAATGAGTTTTCCATTAGCTTCCAAAAGAGCAGGCTTCTCTCCTCCTGCTTCCCAGTCTTCTGTATCTCCCCATTCCTCTTCCGTACCTAAGCCCATCTACCTCAGTAGTCCCCAATTCACTTTCATATCACATATATTCAACTACCCTCCCTACTGCTCTCCCTGAAAGCCGTGTTTGCCTTCCCTCTTGGCCCCTTTTTAGTTTCCTGACATCTGAACTCATCTATATACTTCTACACTTACACACATATATATATTCATGCACTGTCTATTCTTGCTGGTTAGAAATTCCAGTACAATGTCAAAGTAGCGATAGCAAGCTCCTTGCCTTATGTTTGATCTTTGGAAAAATGCATGCATATTTTATACTGCATAGATGACTTATCCCTCAGTTAATTTTTTCCAGCATTGAAAGTCATACCAGCGCTTTCTTCACATTCAGGCAAGTACTTATTGATATATACCTCCAGTGAAATTATCTCTTATTGAAAATGTTAGGAAAAAGTATGTTTTATCTAAAATAAAAACTCTAAACTTGTTTTCTTTTCCCATCTGAAATTTTTCTATTTAACTGTAGTATCAGGCTAAGTAAATAAAAATTAATATTTGTATACTTTCTTTTCCCAGTCTAGATTGACCATTGTAGCTCAAACTCAATACCCAAAGAGGCCACTGGCACAGAGAACAATAGGAAAACAGTGATATCAGAATTTTTCTTGGATACCTTTGGACATCATAAGGGCTGATGTGACTAAATGCTGCAAAGTAGGAAAAAGAAACAAAACTGGAAAAAAGGATAGGGCTGAAATACATTAAATGGCCATAGCTTCTCTATGAACTTAGCTTACCTCATATTCAATACTTAAACAGTAACTGCTGACATATTACTACTGCTAAAATCATTATTTCCATTGCTATCATGTGTGCAAATGATAGCTTCTTCTCTCCATAAGATTTATTTATTTATTTATTTATTCCAAGTGTTCAGTCATGAGTTCATCTACAGGCAAGCAACACTGAGTGGGCTCAGCAGGATATATATGATGTGTGTGTGTGTGTGTGTGTGTGTGTGTGTGTGTGTGTGTGTGTGTGTAGCAATAGTAGTTACAGAAAAAAAAAAAAAGAGGCCTTGAATTTGAGAGGGAGCTGTGGTGATATATAGAAGGTGTGAGAGGGGGGAGATGGAAGGAGAGATATAATGTGTTAACTTTCATTTATAAAAATACGACATTTTTAAAAAGATGCTCCCATCTTTATAATAATTATCCCACTAGAGTAAATCTATTGTGAGTGTAACTGGCGACAATAATATACCAATCTGCTGACAGTTACGACTGAGTATCTCTTGTGCGCTGTTCCCAGCCTCAGAGGTGCCTAGTGACCAAGGGAATGCAGAGTGTGCAGAATCTGTGAAGTCTCAGCTTCTTGGGTTGGGTGAGTTCTCCCCCTCCACCCCCAGCTGTACTATGACAAAACTGTCAGTAGTTAGTAGCGCTCTGACTCCTAAGTGCAAAGACCTTATGCTGCACTGAGAGACAGGGAAATCACTCCTGTCAGCTGCAAGGAGGGCTGTGTAGAGAGCCAAGAGAGTGGGTTGGTAGAAGTTTTCATCCTGCTCAATTCTTGGTTGTCTTTCCCATAACTATTGTAACACGAAGCTCTAAGGACTGCAAAAGATGTGACAAAGAGATGCCCTCTATCGGAGGGCACTTTATGGGTGTGAGCTCTCTTTGATTCCCTGCCAGAAAGCTGCAATTTACTGAAGGTGGGTTTGTGAAGTAGGGTTCTGCCAAGGAGAGATTGGCATAAGAGGAATGGAGACAGCTAATTCTCAGGGGTCGTCTTTGGCAAAATCTGTTATTGAGGCCCCATGCTTCATGTGCTCCTAGTTGCTGACAAACAAGAGTGCCATCTGCAAACTGTGATTCATAAACACTCTGTCAGTCCGCCATCTACCCTGACATCATAAAATAACAAGAAGCTGCATTGTAATAAAGAAGGGAGCCTTTCAGCTTACCAATTAAAGGCATCTAATTTATTTCTCTTACAGCTGAGGCTTTATTTATTAGTAAACAGCTGCATTTGTTACACTTTTTACTCAAATCATGCCAACTGGCACTCTAGATGATCCATTAATCCTAAATAATCATCTGGGTACTTCATTGATCCTGGATATATAGGTCTGCATGTATAAGATGATTATTGAAACACTCAGGCTAACCTTGCCAGCCAGTTGGAGGATGTAGCTCTGGGTGTCAGGCTGGGGGTCTTCATGTGAGGGATATGGGTATGAAAGAAGTCTGACTGATCTTTTGAAAAGAGGCTGCATGTGGCTTTATTTCTTCCTTTCCTCTAGGTACATGCAGACAACTGTGTACAATTTCCTACAACTGAACTTGCTGCATCGTTGTCAAAATCTAACTAGAGTGAGACTACCAGGAACAGATTGTAGGCTTACCTGTTTGCAAAAGGCACAGAAACAAGTGGGAGAAGAAAGGAAGCTGTGACTCCTCCACATTTAAATGTCACAGACTCTTCTATCTGGATGTTCATCTGAGGCTGGAAACCTACCATTTTGGCAAAGCTCACACCAGCATATATGTACAGGAGTATATACATGCACATGCATGCACATACTTACACTCACACACATACTTTATTCTACTAAAAAATGATTGTTGGGGCTGGTGAGATGGCTCAGTGGGTAAGAGAACCCGACTGCTCTTCCGAAGGTCCAGAGTTCAAATCCCAGCAACCACATGGTGGCTCATAACCATCCGTAACAAGATCTGACGCCCTCTTCTGGAGTGTCTGAAGACAGCTACAGTGTACTTACATATAATAAATAAATAAATCTTTAAAAAAAAAAGATTTTAAAAAAATGATTGTTGTGTACATGGATAGAATCCAATCTAACAGTTCATTATGAGTTTTTACTTGATACTTATGGATTATCAAGGTACATGGTTAAGGAGGAGATTCGTATCAAGAAGGAACAGCATGCTTTTCTGGGCCACCTTTTAAGGGACTTAAGCTGATCTAAGTTATTAACTTAGACTGATCTGTATCTGGTTGTAGGAAACTTGCTTCTGTTCTATGCCCATGTCTGTTTATCCAACTCCATGGTCCCCAATGGGTCACTGAAGGAAGTCTTCTCCTCTCCAGAAAGGGCTATCCATCTCTTCCAAGTGCTGTGTTTTCTTTTTTTCTGGGAAGCAATTTTTAAGTACAATCATTGCAGAGAGGTACAAATGACTGACTCTGGCCTACTTAAGTTCAATTAAATTAGAAGCCTCTGCAATATGACATTGCATTTATGGATGCTCAAATCATGTGGAAGGGTGGTATTCACTAGTGTATTATTTAAAAGTCAATATTATAGTATGGTACTTTCAATTAATACACATTGATTAAAATAATCATATTTTTATTTTGCCTTTTGTTTTGTTTTCATAGCCACTGACATACCCAGTCATTATATTAATTCAGATTAGTTAATTGATTAGGAAGAAGGGCAATTGGACGAAAAGACAATTGAAACCAAAATATACTTTACAGATATGAAACATCTTTCAGTGTTTTACTTAGCCAAAGTAGAGAATGTGCTGTATGTGTAGTGCATTGTGCACATGATAACTTGTTAGATACTGGCACCCTGCAATGCATCCTAGAGAGATTATCATGCTATATAAATAGCAAATTCCAGAAATTAGACTCAAGGCTCTTTCATCCCCATTCATGAACCATTCATCAGCCCATTCTTTATAGAAAGAACAGAGTGTAAGTCCAGAAAAAAAAAGAGCCCTTTGTAAAATTACTGAGCATCCAATTGACAAAATCGGTATGGGTGTCTCACCGGGGTGAGATCTCGATATCCTCACCCACAGCTTTATTAGTCTCGGTTTGCACACACTCAGTTCCTTATTTGACAGACAGCACACCAGAAGCAGCAAATTAAAAGAGGTAAGAAAGGTGACAGATGAACATCTGATTAACAGGAACATTCAAACACATAACACAGTCTAAGGTTGTTTGCTAAAGGGAAAGGGAGCCAAGTGTAGCCTGCAGTTCTTTCCTCCAGTACTTCAAAACTCTTATCTTTACAATGAACTCCATGAATCAACAAGGAGTATAATAAATTATGTTTTAATCCTACTGCTTCCTGTGATGATGATGTAGTGTTATATGTGCTGCAATAATGCAGAAATCTGAGTAGTAACACTAAGTTGAAGCTTGGGAACCATCAGCTCCAGCAGCTCTCAAATGCATTTGTTACAGAGTACAATTTCAGATGGTCTATTTGATAAAACAAGCCAGGCAGTGAGACCAGCTCTGTTGAGGATCACAGCTGCTTTGCAGTCTTGCCTGTTCATAATGCATATTAAGAACCACTGAGTGGACGATCCTACAATCCAAAATTTTCTAGATGCAGAGAATAGAGATACATATTTAATTCAACTTAAAGGTTTATGAAACCAAGCTTAGCCTAGTTCACATTTAAAGAAGTAACAAAATAGAAGAAATCCCCAGAATTAAGCCAGGTGTTAGCAACAGTTGGACCTAAGAGATAGGATATAATGGCATTGAATTTTGAATAATAGTTTACACTAACAATTGATCATATTGATTTCTATTATTTATTCACCACTTGCTGTATGTCAGTCATTAAGTCTTAGGTTTTCAATTCCAGTTACCTAACCCAAGGCTTGGGAAGATTAAACATCTTCTCTAAATTCATTCAGCTACTAAATAACACTCAGCTTTGAGTGAGTTCAAGGATAAGGCCAGGGCTCCAAACAAAATGCTAGCTTCTTTGATGGTCTCTATTAATAAGGCACAAAGTTAAAATGTAAATGTTTGGAGGGATTAGAAACAGCCATCAAACTTTGTAACTACAGCTGTATAATAGCTATATAATATGGCAAGAGAGCACTGGGATCAAATGAGGAAAATGAGTCAGGGACTCAGTGCTATAAACTAAATGAACAAAGACAAATCAAAGCAATTATGCTTTAAAAAAACAAGCCAGATTTATATGGGTGGCCTCTGTCAGAATCTTCAGATGCTAAATGAGTCTCCATGACCTGTTGTTTACTAATTGCCTCATAATATAGAAGAAGGCCACATTGAGACCAAGCTGACAAGATTAAAGCATGGGCACCCATAAGGATTTTCTTTTAAGAAAAATAGGTTATGGACTATATGAAATGAAAGAGTTGAGATCATCTATCTCCCATTTGTAGTATAGATTCAAGTGCATGTTTCTAAGTAATTTTAAATCCCAAGCATAGAAGGCAATGGTTATGACTTCTTTGTTTGAATTACATTTTCCGTTTCTGAGTGCAGAAGCCCGCTCTAGGATGACAGCAAAGGGAGTGAGGATGGGAGACACCTTCTGGGATGCTATGACTAAAAGTAGAGGTAGGGCCACAACTAGCTGTTGTTAGTCATGTTTTAATCACAAAGGCAACTATGAAGTCAAGGATCCCTCTGAGTCCCAGTTGTCTTCGACCCTCCACAGCTCTGAATCTGTATTTGTTCATAAATGTTTGTGCTCTTTGTTTTGTTTTGGTATTTTGTTTTGTTTTTTTCCAGTGTAGTTGTTTTCTGAGATGAGGTATTGCCATGTTTTACAGCTTGCCTTGAACTCCTTTGGTCAAGCAATCCCCCAGACTCAGCCTTTAGAGTAGTTGGGATGCTGGTAGGTGCCACACTCAGACCAAGATTTTGCTTCTCCCCTAGAGCACCACATTTTCCTTCTTCATGGTGTCAAGACTGCAGGAACAAATAGACCAATGTTCCATGAGCTTCTTTCTCACATTCTGCTCCAGCCCTCTTTACCGCTGAGAAACAATATTGTCTTCATCGACTGCCCTTGGCTCAGATGGGACAGATGTGAGTGTATTTGATAAAATCCAGCAGATTATCTTCCCCTTCTCATCTCACCATCCAATAATAATCATTAAGTCCCTGAAAACCCACAGTGCCAGCAATATTGGTCCAATAAGTAAACTCGCACTTTCCAAACAGATGGGAGTGATGTTTCATTGCCAATGGATGAAATTGCTTTAAAAAGCATCAACAATATACAAGGGGAGGGAACAACACACCGTTGCTGCTGGAAGTCAGGCCACATGCAATATTCTCTGCTTAAGAATCCAATATTCCATTTGCTTCATTATAGTACTTTGTCTGTCAGTTCATTTGAGTCTATTAACTTAATTGTTCTTTATTAACAAATGGGTCATTCTCTCTGGCAGCAGAGCAAAGCTCAAATGCCAGTTAAATACTTTGATGAATGTGATATTGCCTTTCCATTCTGTTCTTTTTCTGTACTTGAGAATAGGCATGCACCTGTGAACATGCATGCATGCACATGTGCACACTCGTATACACACATGGCACACATGAAGGCATGCAGAGACAGAGACAGAAGCAGAGACACACAGACAGAGGGGAGGGGAGGAGAGAGGAAAGAAGGGAGAACAGAATGGATAAGAGAGGCCTTGTAATTGAATGTATTTATAGAAAGGAATCACATTGGTTTTTAGCCTCAGCAAATGGGGAAGAAAGTGTTTGTGTTTACAAATGAGTCCTACTGTAACTGTATTTCAAATTTCTCTTTCAAGTGTGTGTCATGCCTCATGTAAAATGTTCTTACTCTATTAATACATTAATGTTTTAGCTAGACATATTAGAAATAATGATCTTTGCACACCACAATTTTTGAGGAATTTCCCCTTTGAATTATAAGTATTTTTCCTATTTGCTACTTTTTTATGTTAGCCACGTTTCATAATTTAAAAAGAGAGAGCTCCTATTGTCCTTTTCTATCTGTCTCTCTCTTTATCCTCAGCCCTAGCATCCATACCATTTCTTCTTGGGTGACATTATCCTACTCACCAAACCTGTAAGTTTAACTGAGGGTGACAGGGTGACCTTGATGACAGATGTTCTTATGGCAACAGATGGCACTGGCAAACCCGAGAAGCTGCTGTATGCCGTCTCCCTGCCACCTGTGCCTGGTCAGATTGAGCCCATCAATTATCCAGGCTGCCCCATCCCCTGCACAGCCAGTCAGATGGATTGGCCCAGAGGGTTTGCTCCTTGTGAGGCAGTAGCTATGGATCTGGAAGAAGCAGGCAGGTGAGAGGTCCCTTTCTACCATTCTTCTGCATTCATTGTCACAACACGTACTGCCCCCAACTCAGATAATTAAACGATCATAGCAATTAAACAGTTTTTTTTTTTTACAGAGATAGCCACTATGTTGCATTACTATGAACTTATCACTAACTCTATAAGATCACACAAAGGAGTAGATCAGTGATTAGTGAGTTTACCAGCCTCAGAAGATATTCTAGGAAGAGACACATCGTGCAATTTTTCTCTCTTCTACATCCCATACAATTCTTGCTTCCAGTCTCTTCTTTTGCTTCTCTATCTATGTATAAATCAAATTATATAGAGACAACAGAAAAATAAAAATATTAATAAAAATCTCTAATTTGTTATTGCATAAAAATGTAATAGATGTTCTCATAGAAAGAATTCCTAGAGAATTTACATTTCTGTTCCTTAAACTTTTTACTAAATATACCACAAGTAGAATTTTATACTCATTTTGTTTGTTGAAGACCCTGATTCTCTGAGAGATTCCACAACATACTCAGTAAACTGGAGTCAAGATCTGAATACAAGGCAGGTGGGCTTTCCTCTACAACAGAGTGCTTCTGCAGAGTAACCAGAAAAACCTTATGATCAACTTGGCTAGAGATGAACAATCTTAGAAGATGGCTAGAGGGCTGCAACTCACATTCTTAATGCTGGCTGGCTTGTCTTCTGCCTTCCCTGCTACTACAATAATTACATCATTTATTAATAAAGTCATATGTGATCTCCGGCAAGAAGGTCAAACATAAGTGCAACCTTTTATTATTTTTCATTAGCACAACAGGGTGGTTAAAGTCAGAACAAATTGGCTTCTCTCTACCCAAACAAAAGTCAAGTAATATATGAAACCATCAGTAGACCTTAATCCAGATGGCCGTGTCATTTCTAAGAAATAGCATATGGTAGCCATTATGATACTTAAATGTAATGGTTTTATATCTCTCCAGTGGGTGGGGGGGACCTGTAGAACAGATTTTAGCCTAGGAATTTTTTAATGGTGCTTTAACCCTCCAAAATAGAGCATTTCAACAAAGAAATCCAGCAGATAGAGCTTGACTTAATAAAGGAGAAGCCTGCTTTTCTGCCTTGCTTCATGTAACAATGGACCAGGATCTGGATTTACTGCTCCCATGGTCGGCTGTTTTACATAATGTTGCTGAATTGGGAACTATTACATGCTCTTTTGATTTTAGAAAAATTGCTTTAAAACTTATTTACACTCATTTTATAAGAAAGAGGACAATGTAATGATTTTTTTTCTTACTGTGATTAGCTATGAGTCATTTCCTAAGAAATGAATTTAATTTACCACAGAAAGAAAGTTGTAATAAATCATGAATGTGTAGTGTTTCTAAGTGGGGTTAAAAACATCTTATTTACATCTGCCCCTGAATAAATCACAAGCATTAAATTATTCGTAAGAGAGGAAATTTTTCTAACTTTGAAATAGTTCTGAAAACATGATTGAAGGAAAGGAAAGATGTGTGTTAGGAGGAGTTGGTAAAGCTGGAAGTCTTTTGGAAGTGAATTGCCGGTCTGGAAACCTTCATGTTAGTCCTAAGCATATTAATTGTATGTGTGATTTTGTAAATTCATTTAGTATCTCTGGGGTTTCCTGGGTCAAATGAAGGGACTGAAACTCATATTTCTTAGTCAAATTTTTTGGCATCCATCAGAGTTCTTCACAACCATTTGCAGGTCTACCCCCATTTCTGCATCTGGGAATATCATGACTTCCTACTACTGGGAGATCAAAGGCGGTCATGTGACTTCTTCAGCCAATGAAATGTGAGAAACGCACAAAAGCTTTAAGATCCAGCTTATGATCTATCCAATTCCCCTCTTACTATTGTTACCATCATAGTAGGAGGTAATCTGATATAGTCTCTGTCAATATGAATTTCTGCACAGCCTCGATGGTTTACAGGCTCCCTGTGCCATGAGCAAGAGATGAACGTTAGCTGTAACAGATGTTTTAATTCCTTGTTACAGTAGCTAACCGGGTTTATATTATAGAAGAGGTGAGCAAGGATCAACCTCATTGAGAGAGATCTTACAAGCTGTTGAAGCTAGTGCTCATCCAGAACTGGTGAATGAGAATCTCATGGAAAGGCAGCAGCTCCATGAGTTCTCACAGCTTCTCCACTGATTCTGATGTACATCTTGCCTATAATTCACTGAAGATGTCCTCGTAGTAGACAAGGGGGTAAAATAAAATAGCTTCTAAAAAAGTGTATAGTACCTGAAAGATAAAGGATAATGAAATCTTACATGCCATAATGTATATCAATTTACACAAGTACTCTACCACTTTTGGTAGAGTATTAATAAACTGTAAAAAGCAGCAATGGATTTGTGAATGCATTGCAGGCTGACCCAATAATTTAGCTTCCTGATGATACCTTAAAACTTTAAAGGTTAAAAAAAAAAAAAACAAAAAACTTTAAAGGTTTTTTAGTTTTGCTGTAAAATAAAGTTACATTGTATAATATATATTGTATATAATACACATATACATATATTACTTATCTGATACCTTAGTATTTCCTCTACTATCAATATATGTAAGGAATTATGCTGAACACAAAACTATTGAGCAACGGGTTTCTGAATTTAACTGTGGCTTTCAACTTCTGTTCAACTTAATCTATTATAATAAAAAGTTGCACACTGGATCTCTGTCTTTGGTTAAGTGTAATGTTGAAATTTTATGCTTATTTCCACATACACAAAGTATAAGTGCTATAGTAGCAAACCCAATTTCTGCTTTTATTTTCTTTGAAAGTATAGAGAATAACTCAGCTTCAAATCTTGGTTTCTTTACAGGTTCCTTAATAGAATCTTTGTCATACTTACTTATTTTCTACCACTTAAAAATGACATAATAATGTGACTTACCTTACATACTTTTTGTCAACATTAAATAATAATATTAGTAAAGTGTTAACTAAACAAAGAAAACTAATGAGAGAAGGACTAGTCTGAGATGTAGTTTTGTTCTAGTGTCTTGGTCTAACATGGATAAAGCCTGAGTTAATGTCCCAGATCTGTGAAGAGATGGGAAGGAAGGAAAGGGAAGGATTTGAAAAGCAATTTATGAGTCAAATAGATCACTTAGCAACTTCTCAGAAAGATTTAAATAAGAAGGGGAGAAAAAAGGAAAGGGAGAAAGATTTGAAAATCAAGGAGAGAATACCAAAGACTCAGAAGAATCCTCTGGGAGTAAATGATACTGAACCTCAACTGTTAAAAAAAAAAAAAAAAGACAGGAAGTGAAAACCAGAGAGAGAGTAAATAGAGATGGCAAGTGGGGAAGGACATGAGAGCTGAGCAGATATGCAATGTAAAGGATAGCAGGAAAGAAGGAATCAGGAAAGCACATTGATACTTATCCAGAGCTTAAAGCTAGTGAGGAAGTGCAAGAAGGGTCAGGACGTTGAAGCTGGCCAGAACTAGATTGTATTTATTTATTGCTTTATATTTTCTTTGCCTATCGTACTTATAATTGATTTTATTATGAAATTTTCAGATGCCATACGTTTTTTTTTTTTTTTTTTTTTTTTTTTTTTAGTTTGTGAATAAGAAGGGGTAGATGTTAAAGAGTTTTATTTACCATGATATAAATGGAAATTACCATTCCATTTTCAATGGGGGGGAAATAAACCAGTTAGGACCGTGGGAGAAAACAGTTGTTACCAATCAAAATACAATTGAGAAAGGTGTAATGAAATGGCTTTCCATAGCAAAGGTACAGATATGGTTGAAGGGGGAAAAAGATGATAATGATAAAGCATTCTGGGATTAGCAAGTAAGGGCAGAGAGTCCAACCTAAATGAGGAGAGAGGAAAGACTTGAGAGAATGTGAGGAGTAATCCAGACACAGCCGGAGATGAAGAAGGCGGTTCATCAGAAGCTTTGGCTTGCCAAAAAGCCTAAGTTAGTGTCTAGTGATGTTGGAGAAGGGTAAAGAGCAGATCTCCCGTGACAAGCACAGAAAGTCCTATACACTGAACAGCAAAGTAACGTGGTAGGACTGTTAGTTAAGTCACCATAGTAACTATGTAGAAAATGGATCAGGAGAAATATGAAGCTTATATCCATCCAGATAATGAGCAAAGTCTAAACTGCTTTATCAAGCTAGAATGGAAAAATACAGATTCATGAGTACATTGAATGTCAAAATTTTCAGGGGTTGGTGACTGATTATAGCTGGTATATAAGATACATGACAGACTATTCTCATAATTCTAGTGTGTGTGAGAGAGACACTAAATTAATGCAGTGAGCCAGTGGAGAAGCTGAAGAATGCCATTTTGTAGAGCACAAGGAGATGGAGAGACCCAGGGAATGTACATCTAGATGGTGACTTGCCACAGATATTTGGTTATTGGGCTGACATCAAATGAAATCAACCGTGGCTAGAGCGACAGATTTGTCAGACATTAGACTACATGGTGGCCAGTATTGTAGTTGTATGTGATGTTTAAGAGAGAAACAGGTAAGCCAAGAATAGCACTGACTCACTGCCCTGCTCCTGGGGACCTGGCCCATTTTCTTGACTCTGGGCTTTTTGCTGACTGATCAAATTTTCAGCAGGAATTATCCTTGAATTAATTGTATTTTCTGTTTCAGAGACATAAAGACCGTTAATTTTCTGAGCCTATGGGCCTGTCAAGATTCAATATTAGAAACAGAATAAATCTTTAGTTTTAATTTATTGCCCTCTTAAAAACTGAATTGATGATTTTATGCTGGCTCGAACTGTTCAAATAATATAAATACTAGAGGAAACATCCTCTTTATTTGTTTGGCCTTATGACATTAATCCACATAACTCTTCAAAGAAGAGTTATTCTTTCTCCTCTTGTCATGCAAACTAAGCCTACGTAAAGGATTCCATTGGACATTACTTCCCATTACTCCATTATCCTCCCCAGTGCTTTTGGAAGCTATTCCCCATCTCCTGCTTGGTGATCTATATCCATTAGAGTATAGGAAAACTATTGTGGAAACAGTATAACTGAGTGTGCATATTAAGGCTTACTGGACGTCATGAAAAAGGTACTCTTTCCTGTACATGATTGTAGGCAGGTAGATGAAGAGGTAGATATTGATACATATGCATATATACTTCATGAGTGTATGTGATACTTACATGATCAGATATATTCATACATATAAATATATAAACATTCCCTGGTAAATGTGCTCATATGTGTAAATATAAATTTATTCTTTAATGTATAACAGTGTGCATGTGCCCAAATATATAGGGGTGTGTGTGTGTGTGTGTGTGTGTGTGTGTGTGTGTGTGTGTGTTACTGGCTGTAGAATTGGGAGAAGAAATTTGTTTGTCTTTGTATAATGAAGATAAGACAACAAGGGGTTAAAGCAATCACTTTGCAAATGGCTTTCCAAAAAAGCTGCACCCTAAATTAATTTTGGCTGGTAATCTATATCGGGTTAAATAACTCCTCATTATTCTGTAACACAGCTGAGGCATCTCCAAATGTTTATCTTGTTTTGTAACCGGTACCTTCTGGTATATTCTAGTGCCAGCACTCCAAGCTCCTGCTATATTTCATTCTCACTATTTTTGGACTGAGCTGCTGGTTCCAGGTGATTTAATAAATTGCTTTTTTTTTTTTTTGAGTGGGGGGTGTTCCTTTTAACTTACCCATCTGCTCAACACATGCGTAACTTGCAATCTGTCGGCAGTTTGCAGAAAGACAAACTGTCAGAGCTGCATGCATTTGACAACTTTGTTCCCAATTAGGTTAGTGGTAATTTAACAGATTTCAGGGCAATGGAGAAAGGGATGGCATGTTATTAAAGCATCAATTCTGACAGACCCGAGCACATATGATTTCAATGTAAATTATTTTAAATGCTTTAATTAAAACCAAAGAAAGCTTTACTCTTGTAAGTGGTAAGCGATAGCAAGACAAATTTAAAAGGAAAGAGAGTATCTGTGGTTTCTAAATGCTTTATATATACAAGGCAGTCCAGCAGTCAGGACGCTGTAATCTATGGTGGTAATGTGGAGGCCGAGTTAATTATTCATTGCTTCCTCTCTGTAGCAGATGTGATTCAATACATGACGTACAGTATTCAGAGCCTGGAACGCTCTCTGTGAAAATCTCAGCTCAGGCTTCTTTTGGATCCATCAGGAAATTGCCAGAATCTGTTTAACACGTTAAATATATTCATAAGAAAAAATGTTGCGGTTTTTTTTTTCCTTTGTTTTTCCTATGTTTCAATGCAGCTGCTTCTCTACTTCACTGAGCTCAGACTCCACAGCCTCTGTATCCTTTCCTGGCTACAGTCTTAAATCCCTGCAGCACATGGACAGATGTGTACAAGTGATGAGGATGAGCAAATGAGGAGACTCTGTGTCTCCGGTCACTTTGCAGACATGCAGCTCCCCTCTAGATTGCAGTCATTGAAGTTCCTGCGAGCAGAGTGAGCAGAGGGTCATTGAATGACTGCTTCATGTTTTGGGAGGAAATTTCCTAAACCAAGGACATACATAGGCAGGGAGTTTTCCCTGATGAATATGAGAGCATGTTTGATTTATCCAAACTATAAATCTAATCATTGGTTTAGTGCTTTCCATTTGTTCTTAGAAAACACTGAGTACTTTATTCTTGAAACCACAATACATCAACTAAGGTTTAATATTCCTTGAACATAATTGCACAAAATTCTTTAACAGACACATTTCTCAATCACTTGGGAAGAGCTTACCATTTTCTATATGGGCCTATTGAGTTGAGGACTGTCTGCTCTTTTAGAGTTATTGAAATGCCTTGACAAAGAAGGTTATTACTACCCTACAAGTAGGTTCTCTTAATTTATCAAATTGGTTCTAACTAGGCTATTATATCATAACTTTTAGGGGTATCATTTAAAATGACTGTGACTGCATTCAACTGGCTGACAATTGGGTTGAGATACATTTTTTTTGTAGCAAACTGATCTTTATCTCTCTGTTAATGTTACACATAATCGCTTGCATAACAATCTCTGCAGAAGAAGGGCTCAGTAGCTGCTTCTCTGGAAATGTGTGCACAATATATCTGCAGTGCTCTTGGATCTGTGCATGGTAAGTCAGTCAGAAACGGCATCTTGGGAGTAATGTTGGAATGCTGAATGATGGGCAGAGTGTTAACTTTCCTCCCTCAATTCCAGAGGATCCCCTTCTACACTCTCTTCTGAATCCCAGACCCTTCTCTGTATTGTCTTCCTTTTGGTTTGGTTTTGGTTATTCTGTCTATATTGAAAGAAAGCAGTCATCATTACTCTTTGATCAGAGTTTATCACATCTGTCTCCTAGGACGATGATTCTAGCAAACTCTTTTATCGTCTTGTACCTCTGGTTTCTCAACTGTGGGCAGAATAATGGATAGCAACATTTCAGAATATTTTGAGAATTAAATAAGACAATGTATTTCAAGTGTCGGGTGTATAGTTGGCGAGCCATAAATATACTTCTGTTACCTCCTTTACTCAATTTTTACTGGTGCTTTTATTCGGTTCTGTGTTTTTATGTGTTTTATGTGTCTTGTGGATAAGGATGTGCAGAAAGAAATGAAAAAAATTAAGGGAAAAAAGATCATGAAGAACTTGTACATAATAAGACATAAGACAAAACTCTACAGAAGTCTGTAAAATCCATTAGACAGTGATTTACATAGGTCTGTGGTGTATACAATGGAACTAGTCCTTATTTATTTTAAGATGGATCTTGGCCTGGTATCTCTGCATTTTCAGACCTGCTGGTAAACTAGTTGAGGCCAATTTGGAGCAAAAATATAAAGAACACTGGTATAGTCTACAATCGGACAGCATAATTTTTCTTCTGGTGCTACTGATGTACTAAGAAAATCCGTACTTTATTTTACATTTCTGAATCATTCTGTAATGATGGAGTGATGGGGCCTCCATATCAATCATTATTAGGTCTCTCTATCATACAGGATAGTATCCAGATCCTGAGACACTGACAGAGTCTTGAATATTCAGGCTAGGCATCTTCATGTACATTTCTCAACAGATACTTTCAAATACTTATTACCCTAATGACATGGTTCTTTTTGGACATTTTCAACTCCCCAGTGGAATGGTTCTTGTCAGACCTCAAACATTTTGCTCTCATCTAAAAGTTGTCATTGGCATCTTAATGGAGTGAAGTGTCAGAGAGGCCTGGTGATAGATGGCTTTAATCCCAATACTCAAGAGGCAAAGTCAGATAGATCTCTGTGCACTCAAAACCATCTCAAATAAAATATCTGTGTACATATGAATCTCAACCAATTTTAATTTACAAGCATTTACAGAAAAAGGAACTGAACTGGACACTAGAAATAAAGTGAAAACTAAAACCACAAATGTACATTTGGATAGGATTACTGACAAGGTAAACAAATTAAGAGTAACCTAAATATAGCAGCATTGCATGCATTATATAATATGGGTTTCATATTATGAAGTATTATTTCAGGTTGAAGAAAAAATTGATAGCCTAGAGAATGTATGTCTTAAATACTATTCAGCTACTAAAAACAAGGACATTATGATTTTTTCAGGCAAGTGGATGGAAATAGAAAATATCATCCTGTCTTACTCAGGGTTTTTATTCCTGCACAAACTTCATGACCAAGAAGCATGTTGGTGAGGAAAGGGTTTATTCAGCTTACATTTCCATACTGCTGTTGATCACCAAAGGATGCAGGACTGGAACTCAAGCAGGTCAGAAAGCAGGAGCTGATGCAGAGGCCATGGAGGGATGTTCTTTACTGGCTTGCCTCCCCTGTCTTGCTCAGCCTGCTCTCTTATAGAACCCAAGACTACCAGCCCAGAGATGACACCACCCACAAGGGAACCTCCCCTTTGATCACTAATTGAGAAAATGCCTTACAGCTGGATCTCATGGAAGCATTTTCCCAACTGAAGCTCCTTTCTCTGTGATAACTCCAGCTGTGTCAAGTTGACAAAAAACTAGCTAGTACACATCCTGAAGAAGGTAACCCAGGCACAAAAGGACATGCATGGTACATACTTATTGATAAGTTGATATTAGCCGTAATATACAGAATACTCAGGATACAACCCCTAAACCATAATAAATTTAACAAGAAGAAAGGTTCAAGTGAGGATGCCTCAATTCCACAAAGAAGGACTGCAAACTAATCACTGGAGGCAGAGGAGGGAAGGAACTGGGAGGGAGAGGAGAGAGGGAAGGGGATGGGGAGTCAGGATCAGGTGCAGGGATACAGAGGAGAGAGGCCCAGAGGGAGCCAGGAGAATGAATGGAAATCTGCAGCTGCCAGGGTCAGGGAGAGGGGAGAATCTCTGGGAAGTCCCAGAGCCCTGGGAGAGGGGAGACTTCCAGAAGTCAATGGCTCTGACCTTAGCAGAGATGCTTAACTGTGGGGACATGGAACCTGAAGAGGCTACCTCCTTTAGCCAGACAGGACCGTCAGTAGTGGGATAAGAACACCAACCCACTCACAAACTTCTGACCCAAAATTTATCCTGTCTGAAAGACATGCAGGGATAAAGCAGAGACTGAATTGGACCAATAATTGGCCCAACTGGAAACACATCCCATGCACAAACACTAATCCTTGCAATTATTGATACTTTCTTATGCTTACAGACAGGAGTCTAAGGAGTCTAGCATAACTGTCCTCTGAGAGATTCTACCCAGCAGGAAACTGAAACAGATGCAGATACTCACCACCAAACATTAGATGGAGGAGGTTGGGACACTTATGGAAGAGTTGGGGGAAGAACTGAGGGACCTGAAAGGGAATGGAACACCACAAGAAGACCAACAGAGTTAAAAATCTGGAACCCAGTGAGCTCTTAGAATCCGAGTAACCAACCAAAGAACATACACAGACTGGAATGAGGCCCCAGGCCCATATGTAGCAGACAGACAGCTCAGTCTTTATGGCTGCTACCCAGTCTGGCCTCTTAATGGCTACTTTGTCTGGCCTCAGTGGGAGAGTATGCACCCAATTGGAAGAGACTGGATGTCCCAGAGAGGGCGTATACCCTGGGAGGATTCACTCTCTTAGAGGAGAAGTGGAGAAGGGACTTTGTGTGGATGGCACCAGGAGAGGTAGGAGTGGGTATTTGAGATTTTAATTAATTAACTAATTCAAAAAGAGCAAACACATTTTTCCCTTTTAAAATCTTATTTATTTACATTCCAAATGTTGCTCCACCTCCTGGTCCCCCCTCTCAGAGTTCTTTATCCCCCTAGCAACTCCCCTTTGCCTATGAGAGGATGCTCTCCCACCCACTCAGCCAGCTACCTCACCCCCACCCCACCCCCAACCATTTCTCTTTCCTGGGGCATCAAGGTTTTACTGCATTAAGCACATCCTCTCCCACTGAGGCCAGACAAGTCATTCCTCTGCTACATATGTGCCAAGAGACACTGCCCAGCCCATGTATGATCAGTGATTGGAGCTCCCAGGGATCTGGGTTAGTTGACATTCTTGGTCTTCTTATGGAATTACCAACACCTTCAGCTCCTTCAATCCTTCCCTGAACTCTTCCGTGGTTGGCTCTAAGTATCTGCATCTGACTCAATCAGCTGTTAGTAGACTGTCTGTAAGCAAAACATGGCATCAGTAATGTCAAAGGAAGAAAACACTCAAGAAAAGTAGTAAGAAAATACATAGCATACAGAGATCCTACATGAATTAGAATGTGAGAGCAGAAGAAAGAAATGGTGGGGAGCAAACAGACATCACAGACTTTGTACTATGTAAGACAGAACATTGGGGAAGTCTGTAGAATCCATCAGGTAGTGATTTGATTAGGCTGTCTCCAGGGTGTATACAATGAATGATATGGCTTATATTCTTGTATAACAAAAGTCAGAGGCCAAGCACTTTGATGTTAGTTGACTCAGCCTATGAACAACCTCAAGGTTCTAGGTCATTGACACTGTGATTCTCTTAAATTTCAGTAGGTAACTCTAAAGTCAAAGATCCAGTCTTTGTGCGCCAGCCATCTTAAGGCTAGGTAAAAAACAAATTTAGTAAGCTTCCTTTAGCTATTATAAACAATGACTTTATGAAATTCATAGGCAAATGGATGGATATGGAATATATTATCCTGAGTGAAGTAACTCAATCACAAAAGAACACACATGGTATGCACTCACTGATAAGTGGATATTAGCCCAGAAGCCCACTAACTCGGAATACCCAAGATACAATTCACAAACCACATGAAACTCAAGAAGAAGGAAGACCATAAGGTGGATATTTCTATCCATCTTAGAAGGGAGAACAAAACACCCAGTGGGAGGAGTTACAGAGACAAAGTGTGGAGTAGAGACTGAAGAAATGACCATCTACAGACTGACTTACCTGAGGATCCATCCCATTTACAATCACCAAACTCAGAAACTGTTGTGGATGCCAACAAGTACTTGCTGACTGGAGCCTGATATAGCTCTCTCCTGAGAGGCTTTGCCAGTGCCTGGCAAATACAGGCGTGGATGCTCATAGCCATCCATTGGGCTGAGCATAGGATTCCCAGTGAAGGAGCTAGTAAATGGACCCAAAGAGGTGAAGGGGTTTACAGCTCCCTAGGAGGAACAACAATATGAACTAGCCAGTACCCCCAGAGTTCTCAGGGACTAAACCACCAACCAAAGAGCACACATGGTGGGACTCATGGCTCCAACTGCATATGCAGCAGAGGATGACCTGGTCAGAAATCAATGGGAGGAGAGGCCTTTCGTCCTATGAAGTTTCTATGCCCCAATGTGGGGAATACCAGGGACAGGAAGTGGGTGGGTGGGTTGGTGAGCAGGGGGAGGGGGGAGGCAAAAGCGGGAGGGTGTTTTTCTGACAGGAAACCAGGAAAGGAGATAACATTTAAAATGTAAATAAAGAAAATAGTCAATTAAAAAAAAATCACTCTTCACTGTGGATGGTAACCTAAGATCGGTTTCTGACAGATTTCTACACTTATCTATGTACTTAAAATTATACATATATCTATGTATAAAACATTCTATTATATATATATATACACATATATATTCTATACATATATACACACATATATTCTATACATACACGTGCATGCATGTGCGCATGCGTGCATGCACACACACACACACACACACACACACAAAATTGGCTCTCACACCAACAAGTATTCTTAGAAATATTGTGAGATATTAACATAATGGTGTATGGATGGCTCAAAATCTTGGAGTATGCTGTTTCCTATAATTAGGCAAAATCAGAATTTGTATGCAAGAAAAGAAAGAAAGAGAGAAAGTAAGTTGTTTAAATAAGAAATAACTTCCAAGAATGCAAGTTGTTTCTCTTCACCACTGGGCTTCAGTGTAGCTTTTAGAACTTAAAAACCTTATAACTCATTCATTTCTGTAGAGATCACTGAAACATTAGACAATTGCAGTCATTATGATATGAGTACTGGAGGGCAGAAATGAATCAGATAAAGAAACAAAGCAAGTATTGTAGAAGCACAAGAAAGAGAAGGCAGGTGCAAACCTGCAAGCTGAGAGAGGTTCAGATGCCATGAGGAGGTGTAGTTGTGGCCAGGGGTAGTAGAAGGCAACTGATGGCAGGCAATCCTCACACCTGTGCCTTTTCTGCCAGACTGTTGGTCATCATAAATGGTTCTGTGGAAGAACTCACATCACAAAAGTTAAAAAGTGTCACAAATGAGAACTTTCAGAAAACATTTTTCTTCTTAGAGAGTTGGGCACTGAATATGTATTACCATACTATTACAAAAATATAGACATATATTTCGATTGTTATTTCACACTGAAACAATCTCATTTGAATTTCTCTTTTCTGTTCTCTCTCTCTCTCTCTCTCTCTCTCTCTCTCTCTCTCTCTGTGTGTATGTGTGTGTGTGTGTGTGTATATGTGTGTGTGTGTGTGTGTGTGCACTTGTATACTTGAACCGTGTTAAACATAAAGATGAGAATTGTGGAAATCTCCAGGAAAATCATTACAGAAAATGACATTTTTTCAGGTGACTTACTCAAATTGACAAAACAAATGTCCTAGATTTCAAATGGCATCTTACTAGAAAAATGTCTCCAAGACATTTGATGGCCTATTTACCCTGTCTGCAACACATAATCTCATGTTATATTTCTACTCCACATGACAATATATCTCCTAGTGCTTTCTACAGATATGTATGAAAACTCCCTACTCCCTACAAAGTCTAAGCATCTTAGAGCTGGCCAAGACTCACAGGGCACTGATGGAAACTACCTCAGAATTTAGATATACTCATTCTAATCCATCTTCCTATTTGGAACAGAGACGGGCATCTTGCTTTTAAATTATGGGATATAGCCCTTTAAGTGATTTCTCCCATACACTAAGATACTTGAGTGCTTAGTCCCCTCTTGGTGCCACTGTTTGGGGGTAGGTTTTAGGTGGCAGAGTCAATGGCAGACTGAGTGAGTCTCTGGTGGTAGGCTTTGAGATTAAAGGTCTCATTCGAACTTTAGTTTGCTCTCTGCTTTGTATTAGAGATTAAGAATGTGAGTCAGGCTGTAAAAGAAATTAGGGAAATGACCCCCTTCACAATAGTCACAAATAATATAAAATACCTCGGTGTGACTCTAACCAAGCAAGTGAAAGATCTTATGACAAGAACTACAAGTCTCTGAAGAAAGAAATCAAAGAAAACCTCAGAAAATGGAAAGATCTCTCATGCTCATGGAATGGCAGGATTGATATAGTAAAAAGCAATCTACAGATTCAATGCAGTCCCCATCAAAATTCCAAATCAGTTCTACATAGAGTTAGGAAGAACAATTCTCAAATACATTTGGAGTAACAAAAAACCTAGGATAGCAAAAACTATTCTCAACACTAAAAGAACTTCTGGGGGAATCAGCATCCTTGACCTCAAACTGTATTACAAAGCAACGGTGATTAAAAAAACAAACAACAAGAACAACAACAACAACAAAACCCTGCATGGTATTGGTACAGAGACAGGAAGATAGATCAATGGAATATAATTGAAAACCCAGAAGTGAACCCACACATCTATGGTCACTTAATCTTTGACAAAGGAGCTAAAACCATCCAGTGGGAAAAAAGACAGGATTTTCAACAAATGCAGCTGGTTCAACTGGAGGTTAGCATGCAGAAGAATACAAATCAATACATTCTTATCTCCTTGTACGAAGCTCAAGTCCAAGTGGATCAAGGACCTCCACATAAAACCAGATACACTGAAACTAATAGAGAAGAAAGTGGGGAAGAGCCTTGAACACATGGGCACAGGGAAAAATTTGCTGAACAGAACACTAATCCTTATGCTCTGAGATCAAGAATCAACAAATGGAACCTCATGAAACTTCAAAGCTTCTGTAAGTCAAAGGACACTGTCAATAGGACAAAACGGCAACCAACAAACTAGGAAACGATCTTTACATATCCTATATCTGATAGAGGATTAATATCCATATCTACAGAGAACTCAAGAATTTAGACTCCAGATAATCAAATAACCTTATTAAAAATGGGCTACAGAGCTAAACAAAGAATTCTCAACTGAGGAATATTGAATGGCCAAGAAGCACCTAAAAAAATGTTCAACATCCTTAGTTATCAGGGAAATGAAAATCAAAACAGTCCTGAGTTTCCACTTTACACCAATCAGAATGGCTAAGATCAAAAACTCGGGTGGCAGCAGATGCTGCAAGGATATGGAGAAAGAGGAACACTCTTGCATTGCTGGTGGGATTGCACTTTGGAAATCAGTCTAGTGGTTCCTCAGAAAATTGGAAATAGTACTATCTGAGGACTCAGCTATACCACTTCTGGGCATATACCCAGCATATAACAAGGACACATATTCCACTATGTTCATAGCAGCCTTCTTTATAATAGGCAGAAATTAGAAAGAACACAGATGTCCTTCAACAGAGGAATGGATACAGAACATGTGGTACATTTACACAATGGAGTACTACTAATTTATTAAAAACAATTAGTTCATTAAATTCTTAGACAAATGGATGCAACTGGAAAATATCATCCTGAGTGAGGTAACCAATCACAAAGAACACACAAAGTATGCAGTCACTGATAAGTCGATATTAGTCCAAAAGCTCAGAATATTCAAAATACAATTCATAGACCACATGAAGCTCAAGAAGAAGGAAAACCAAAGTGTGGGTGCATCAGTTCTTCTTAGGAAGGGGAACAAAATATGGGAGCAAATATGAACACAAAGTGTGGAGCAGTACTGAAGGAAAGGCCATCAGAAGACTGCCCCATCTGGGATCCTTCCCATAATAGAGACACCAAACCCAACTGCTGATGCCAAGAAGTGCTTGCTGACAGGAGCCTGATAGAGCTGTCTCCTGAGAGGCTCTGCCAGAGCCTGACAAATATAGAGGTGGATGCTCACAGCCAACCATTGCACTTAACATGGGGTCTCCAATTGGGTGCCCGAGGGAGGAAATAGAGAAAGGACCGAAGGAGATGAAGGGGTTTGCAACACCATAAGAAGAACAATAATATCAACCAACCAGACCCCTCAGAGCTCCCAGGGACTAAACCACCAACCAAGGAGTACACATGGAGGGACCCATGGTTCCAGCTGCATATGTAGCAAAGGATGGCCTTGTTGGGCATCAATGGGAAGAGAGGCCCTTGGTCCTGTGAAGGCTTGATGCCAAAATGTAGGGGAATTCAGAGGGGAGGGAGGCGGGAGTTGGTCAATGGAGAGCACCCTCATAGAATCACGGGGAGGAGGGAAGGGATAAAGGGAAGTGGAGGGGGGGACTGGGTTACTGGGATAACATTTGAAATGTAAATAAAGAAAATACCCAATAAAGAAAAAAAAAAGAATGTGGGTCTCAGCTTCCTATTTCTGGCACCACACGTACCACCATGCTTGCAAATAGGCCTGCTGCTTTCAGCAATGACTCCATAACTGGATCAACTCCTATCCCTCTGGAACTGTAAGCCCTAGTAAATTGTTTATTCCATATGTTGTTTTTGGATGTGGTGTTTTATCATGGCTACAGAAAAGTAACTAATGCAAAGTGTATACCTTGTAGCTAGCTTTTATTATTCAGAACTCATAATTGTTTAGCTGATGTAGACATGAATATCTTCATAAGACTTTGAGTCTTACAATGTAGAATCCAATCTTTTAATGATTAATTTTTAGGTACTACAAAACAGACAGTGGATAATTGTTGTGTAGGGGACATTTAGACAGATGGATCTCCTTTTGGTATGTTTTAGACAAATTCAATTCTATAAACCTAATTGCTCTCTATTTGGGGTATTCCCTATGTAAAAGAGATGTAAGAAATCCTCTTGTGAAGTGATTGATTCTGCTCTCATTTGTGTTTTCTAAATATTGGGATTCAGATATTGAGTTTTGTTGAAGCAAGTCCTCTACGCTTGAAGAGTCATCATAAATCATCTTTACAGGCTGAATAATCTGCTTACCTTCAAGTTTTCCTCAAAAATAGCATTTTCCTCCTTTATTATATGTCTTTCCAGATGCAAACTGACATAGATACATTTGTTAACAGCATGCACTGACTTGATATATTTTCACTGAAAAACGTAAAATAGACAGGAAATTATTTTTTAAAGGATTCCATTACATCCTCACATAGAGCCAGTTGTGCAAGTCCATAACAACAGTGAAGCACTCCTGGAAAATAGATATTACCAGCTACTAATACCTAGTATTATGTATTTTTAACATACAACCCTACCATATTCTTACACTAATTTATGATAAGAGCAAGGAATGTGTGATCAAATGCATTATACATGAAGACTGACTGAGTGAAGGTCAAAGAGTGAGATGAGAGCATGGCCCAGTGGAGAAAGGTAACATTTATTTGAATGCAACTGTTAAGAAGCAACATACTCAGTGCTTATGAGTTTATTCATCTCACAACAAAACTATGAATTATCATCACTCACTTGGTACTAATGAAAAATTACGACAGAATGATGTAAATTAATCCATCCTGTTTACACAGCTCATATATGAGACCTAACATTTAAGTTGGAGTCTCTGAGTTCGCATGTGGGACCAGCAGGAGCTGTGTAACAAGAGATAACAACTCTAACATTAGCTTCCTCACTTCTAGATCATAGCCAAGGTCATGCCTTTCTACAGTCAATAGTTCTTTTGTCCAACACTAGTGTGGCACTTCCCTGGGGTCATATGCTAGAATTGGATCATTAAGAAAACTGTATGTATGCATGCCTTTATTCCTAGCACTCGGGAGACAGAGGCAGGCAGATTTCAGAGTTCAAGGCCAGCCTGGTCTACAAAGTGAGTTCCAGGACAGCCAGGGCTATACAGAGAAACCCTGTCACGAAAAACAAAAACAAAACAAAACAAAAAATCCAAACAAACAAACAAACAAAAAACCTGAATGTAGCCACAGTGCTGGTGAAAGGCCAGGCAGTGTTTGTAAAGAAGCACTAATGCTATGCTCATCAAGATTTCAGATTGAAACTGGCCTATAGGAAGAAGTATATAGATGAGAACAGAGCGAATTCTGGTAGATGGTTTAATCAAGTGATAAGGTTTATGAAAGTTTGAGGAATAAATTAAAGCAATTTCTTTAAAATGTCCAAAAGGCTTATTCAGTACTCTGATAAACATTTCAGTATTTTCTACTGAAAAAAATATAAATGTCATTGCTGTTCTTAAGTTAACAATTCAACAATGTGAAAAATTCCTTTATAAGGTTTAAATTATTATCAGGATCAATGAGTTGACTTAGACAAATCTTTCTTTACTTTGAATTTGAATGGCAATTCCTTTATTTTCATATGCATCTTCAATGCAATGAGGTCTAGAACATGTCTTTGATTATATTGCTCATATATGTTGGGGACTATAATCTCTATACTAGTAAGTAGGTTTAGAATTCACTTAATGTGATTAATTAAGTAAGAGAAGATTAGCTAACTCCCTTCAACTGTCTTTTAACTCTCAATATAAAAAGTAGAAAATATAAATAACTACAAATTGTAAAATTTAAATATGTAGATAAGTTAACAATATCGAAATAAGGTCTGGAATTTTATTGTCTTTTTAATATTAAAGGGCCATGTTATTCACATTCTAGTGTTATGGGGAGAATTCCTCTCTGATGGAAATAATATACCTGGAAAATGTGCACTCCTGTCTAGTAGAACTATTTATTATTGCTTTTACTTGTAGTATAAAAAAATCACTTGTCTATTAGTCTCAAGAATTCCAAGCTCAGAAGATATGTTCACTAAAAATGAAAATGTGCAAGTCAGGCATGTTGGCTGATGTCTCTAATCCTAGTACCTTGAAGGGTGGGACAAGAGAATCTTTTTAGTTTTAAGACTAGACTAGCCTAAATAGCATACTTCAAAATCTAAAATGAAAAAGAAGCCAAGTTTAATGTTTGCAATCCATATTAACCAAATCCCATCTGGAAAATAGTGAAGCATTAGGAAATCATTGCAAGAGATACATTTGAAAATCATACTGAGCTAGTTATACTTGCACATCAAAAGGACAGCTTATGAAATCCAGAAATATAATCCTCACTAAAAATGTAGTTTAGAGTTTATAAAATGTTGAAGAATGTGAGAGGCATAGGTGATGTGAGAGCAGAAAGCAGATATATAGGAAGCAGAAAGGGTGTTGCAGGATATTTAATTACACTGTGAACCCTGAGATTGTATTATTTAATAAAAAAGTCCCATATCTACTTGTGGTGTGGCTCAGTCCTTAGCACATTCGACTAATCCCAAACAATGAACATAATGAACTTTGTAGAAGGAAGTGTTCAGATTTGAATGTGACTTATAATTGAATGGCAGACTAAATGACCAATCAGATAAAAATTTGATATAATAGGCTATACCCAAATCCCCCAAGAACAAAGAGAAGAAAGAGGCTATTTAAGAGTTAGTTGGACTGAGAAAGAAATGGAGAGAGGGAGGTTTTGCAGGGACAGTTGTACAAGACAGGTTCCAGAAAGAGAACGAGCTAGACACAGATGAAGACATAATGAGCCAGAGAACTAGGAGGAGCCAGAAGATTAGAACAGACTGTCAAAGTTCTTACATGGCCAAGCAGAGTAATTCAGTAAGAAGCTGAAAGAAGACACAGTGTATCAGTAAGCATAGAGAGGAGTTCTGAGACAGAATAGCTGAGTTGACCAGCCAGCCAGAGTTCTCACCAAGAACTAGAAACAGTAAACTTATTCAACAATAATTCTTAGAGGCAGAAAGCATTGTAGGCCTAGACACAACTATCCAGAATCTAGAAGCTGCCATGTCTAGAGCTAGGTAGGCAGATGGAGGTAGTAATCCTCAGAAACAACAACTACTACAGGATAATAAAAGTCACTTTACATTTGGTGCTCTGTGTGATTGGAAGGAAAACCCAACATGACTGGAGAAGGATAAAGTCCACCAGCATTGCAGAAAGCAGAGGACATCTGACATAAACATTGTAGAGGACAGAAGACCTCTGACAGAAAGTCACAAAGGAGAAAATCTCTCGGGAATGTCTCCAGAATAAGCGTGAGGTCTTTCAGTCCCTCTGGACACACAGAGAGACTCAGGCAACTCCTAAGCAGCAGGAGCAACAGGAACAACACAGGAGTCTCTGAATCACAGTAAGCCTCACAGAAAGACAAATTTTTAAAATGATTTGTTTGCTTCTCTCTCTCTCTCTCTCTCTCTCTCTCTCTCTCTCTCTCTCTCTCTCTCTCTCTCTCTCTTTATTTATCACCGCATATCTTACTCCCTCCCCCCAGTCCACCCTCCTACTGCTCCACATCGCATACCTCCTCCCCATCCTCCTGTCTCCATTTGGATTTCCCTACCCTCCATGCCACCTGACCCCTAAACTCCCTGGGGCCTCCAGTCTCTTGAGGGTTAGGTACATCATCTCTGAATGAACACAAACCGGGCAGTCCTCTACTGTATGTGTGTTGGGGGCCTCATAACAGCTGGTATATGTTGCCTGTTTGGTGGTCCAGTGTTTGAGAGACCTCAGGGGTCCAGATTAATTGAGACTGCTGGTCCTCCTACAGGGTCGCCCTCCATCTCAGCTTCTTTCAGTCTTTCCCTAATTTAACAAGAGGAGTCAGCTGCTTCTGTCCATTGGTTGGGTACAACTATCTTCCTCTGACTCTTTTGGCTGCTTGTTTGGTGTTCCGGAGTGCAGTCATGCTAGATCCTTTTTTTTTTTTTTTTTTTTTAAAGATATTTTCTTCATTTACATTTCAAATGCTATCCTGAAAGTCTCCTATACCCCACCCCCCACACCTGCTACCCTACCCACCCCCTCCCACTACTTGGACCTGGCATTCCCCTGTACTGAGGCATATAATCTTTGCAAGACCAAGGGCCTCTCCTCCCAATGATGGCCAACTAGGCCATCTTCTACTACATATGCAGCTAGAGACACGAGCTCTGGGGGTTCTGGTTAGTTCATATTGTTGTTCCTCTTAAAGGGTTGCAGACCCCTTCAGCTGCTCCTTGGGTACTTTCTCTAGCTCCTCCATTGGGGGCCCTGTGTTCCATCCAATAGCTGACTGTGAGCATCCACTTCTGCATTTCCAAGGCACTGGCATAGCTTCACAAGAGAGAGCTATATCAGGCTCCTGTCAGCAAAATCTTGCTGGCATATGCAATAGTGTCTGGGTTTGGTGGCTGTTTATGGGTTGGATCCCCAGGTGGAGCAGTCTTTGGATGGTCCTTCCTTCTGTCTCAGCTCCAAATTTTGTCTCTGTAACTCCCTCCATGAGTATTTTATTACCCATTCCAAGGAAGAATGAAGTATCCACACTTTGGTCTTCCTTCTTGAATTTCATGTGTTTTGCAAATTTTATCGTGGGTATTCTAAGTTTCTGCCTTAATACCCACTTATCAGTGAGTGCATATCATGTGAGTTCTTTTGTGATTTGGTTCCCTCACTCAGGATGATATCCTCCAGATCCATCCATTTGCCTAAGAATTTCATAAATTTATTGTTTTTAATAGCTGAGTAGTACTCCATTGTGTAAATGTACCACATTTTCTGTATGCTAGGACCCTTTTCTGTCAGTGCCCCATAGCCTCAGTGATAGTGTCAGGCCTTGGGACCTCCTCTTGAGCTGAATCCCATTTTCAGCCTGTTGCTGGACCTCTTTTTTCCTCAGGCTCCTCTCCATTTCCATCCCTGTAATTCCTTCAGATAGGAACAATTATGGGTCAGATTTGTGCCTGTGGGATGCCCTCCCCTTGTTTGGTGTCCTCTCTTCTTGCTGGAGGTGGGATCTATAAGTTCCCTCTCCCTACTATTGGGCATTTCATCTAAGGTCTCTCACCTCCCAGGACTCTGTTGCATTCTAGAGGATCCCCCCAACCTCCTACGTCTTGAGGTTGCCTGTTTCCATTCTTTCTACTGGTTCTCAGGGCTTCAGTCCTTTTTCCTCACCCCATACCAGATCAGGTTCCCCTCTCCACCCCCACTCCTCCCACCCACACTTTCCCTCCTAGAAGATGGCTCAGTGGTTAAGAGCACTGACTGTTCTTCCAAACGTCCTTGAATTCAATTCCCAAAAGAGAATTTTAATTATACAGACAGACTTTTCCTGCATTAAAAAAAGGGGGGGGAGGGGAACTCCATTTCAGATCCCTTAAGAGCAAGGAAAGGACTTGAGGCCATAGAAATATTACTTGGAATGGCCATCATAATACTCACTACAACTGTGACCACCAGAGTAAATCTCTCCCTGCTTTCAATTGCAATCTTCATAATTTTCTCTTCAAAAAAGGTTGACAAAATAGCTCTACAACAAGAAAAAAATAGTTATGCTAAAACAAAGGATTGAGAGACAAAAGCGAGGAAATAAGAGAATATTAAACTCTTAATTGTGAAACTGTGGTACCTAAGAAAATTGAGGATCAAGATAGACAGCTCATTGCCAGTGAGTAAGTAGCCTAGCTTGCTGGCCTGGAGCCAGGCCTAGAATTTGAGAGCCTAAATGTCTAGTTTATATGTGGCTTCATAAAGATCTAATTATACCTTTATAAAATGAAAGGGGAAGTAAGATTATTTGAAAGTCACTGGATGGTAGAAAATACTACTGAATTAAATCAACCTGTGCACTTGCAAAATGTTTTAGCATCAGAATGGAACTCAGAGAATGCATTCACTTAGGGAAGAAATTTGCCTATGAAAGATAGGGGTTTTATCAAAATTTATAAAGATCCAATCCAAGGAAGAGAAGATTTCACCTGAAAGCATGACTCGAGGAAGGAAGAGACACAGAAAGACAGCAACGCAGATGGTACAGAAAGCAGAACTCCCCGCTGCTCCCATGCAAGAAAACAGCTCAACAAATGAGCTGAAGAAGGAGAAATCATTCATCAGACTGGCAGATCATATACCTTGATTCTGAAATGGACTGTATTTGAAACCAGATGATCAGGCTTGCAGTTGTGAAGGATCTTCACATCAGTGAATCTTCATAAGGACATTCAGTTGGTTAAAAGTCAAACTGTGTACAACTTTTAGCGCAGACATAAAAGGGAAAATGATGCTGGCTATATGATCACACTGTGAACCTTGATATTGTGTTATTTACTGGAAAAAAAAAACTGTTTCTAGTTGTGGTGTAATTCAGCCCTTAGCACATACCTTAATTCCTCTGGCTGTAACACAAACATGCCCTTACTTAGTACACACCTTCAATCCCAAACAATGAAAGTAAATGTGGTTTGTGTAAGGAAGCACCATAGCATAGGTTATGTCCAACTATCATGAGAAGAAAAAGGAAAGGAAAGCTACTTGAAGGGCAGTGGGGAGAGAGAGAGAGAGACAGAGACAGAGACAGAGACACAGAGAGAGACACAGAGAGAGACACAGAGAGAGACAGAGACAGACAGAGACAGAGACAGAGACAGAGACAGAGACAGAGAGAAGGCAGTTTTACCCAGAGAGGTTACACAGACAGGTGGCAGAGAGAGTACAAACTAGACACAGGTAAAGACAGATTGAGGCAGAGAATGAGGAAGCAGAAGATTAAAATAGATTCTAGCAATTCTGCTAGAGGATAGGAGAGAAGCCAGATTGAATCAGCCAGTTTGTAGAATAGTTTGAGCCAGAATAGTTGAGTTGAACCAGACTGCCAGAGTTCAGAAAGAACAAGGAAATGTGAGCTTATTCAGCAGCAAGTCTCAGAGGCTGAAAATATCCTAGGCCTAAATAAGATAGTATGGAAGCTGGAAGCTTCCAGTAGACCTGTTAGCAGACGGAGGCAGTAAGCCTTGGAGACAATTGCCTCTATCTAGTGACTAAAAGCTACTTTTACAAAAGGATGAAGTATGGATTGAGGTAAGGAAATGGAGAAGAGTTAATACAAGCCATTAGAAACCCAGCAGCTCACCAAAACAGAAGCAGAGACCCCCACCAAAGCATTAGATAGAACTCAGAGTCTTGTGGAAGAGTTAGTGGGAGGAATTGAGGGACCCAGAGGTGATAGGGACTCCACAAGAAGACCAATAGATTCAACTAAACTGGTCTCTTAGGGCTCTGAGAGACTGAGTCATCAATCAAAGAGCACACATGGACTGGACGTCGGCCCTCTCACTTATGCAGCAGATGTGCAGCCAGGTCTTCATGTGAGTCTCCCAACAACTAAAATAGGAGCCTAACTCGGCTGCCTTTCTGGCTGTAGTATGAAAGGATATGTCTAGTCCCGCAGTCACTTGATGTACCACGGTGGGTTGGTACCCAGGGGGGCCTCCCGATTCTCAAAGAGGAAAAAAGGAGGGGAATAGGAGGGGTCATAAGAATCAAATTTAAAATGGGAGCAGGGAACTGAGCAGGGGGTGCTTCCTAGTAAATATCTTCTCAATACCAATTGCTGTCTGAGATATTCAGGAAGGTTTCTTCAGGGATTATCTTTTAGATCTATATAAAATTATTTCTTCTTGTCTGTTGTGTTCATTTATAGATAAAATAGTCCAAGTTTTAGCACGAATTTTGGATAATAAACTGGTCATAAAGTCACAATTGCCTTCAGAAGGATGGTTCAGAATCTGCCATCCACCTAAGATTGCCCATTCCTGATAACATTGTGTGAAAATTCTTAAATCCTTAAACTATTGCAAATTTTGTTTTTTTTTTCCATTTAGACAAAACTGTAAATTTACACATAAAGGGGGGAATGTTGCAGAATCTTAAATATGGCTGTTTTACAGACTTAATATCACTAACAAGGATAAAAATAGCTGTAAAACTGTTAAGACAGAGCTGACGTAAAATGTTGCTTAAAAGATTTTTAGAAGGATAAAACTGTGCTAAGTAAATACTGTAAAATATTAAAAGGATCCCTGGAATTATTATGACATTTACATGAAATGTACATGTAGAATCCTAGTGAAATTGTTGCACAAAATGTAAGCATGCAAAAAGCTCTATGTTTTAATTATGTTATGATATTGTAGAAGTAATAGCTATCTTAATATATGTAATTGAATACACAAATTAAAGATGTTTTTCTGCAAATTAAGTCAAGCTGGCCTCCCTTGTTATTGCTCAGAAACAAACTCATTCCTTTTTAAGTTCTATTTCTGTAAACATCCCCCATCTTGACATGTCTATGACTACTTTGACCTTTTATCTCCTTGATTGTCCTGAACTCTTTGGATTGATTTCGGCACTGTGGACATTCAGATATACAAAACAGTTGCAGAACATTCACTGTTGGTCAAACTGTATAATTCTGTGGATGTTTATTACCATAACTTAAGGTTGTAGATAACAGAATTCAAGGATATGGTGCATGAATGTAAACATAAAATTCTCATTGAGCTTCAGTGCTATGAAATGAATTAACTTTACAATTGGGATAATTCAGGTTTAAATTGAAAAACAAGCATGAGCCATATATGAAATGCATTTTATCGTATTCATGAACTGCCTTTTAATATCTCCGTGTTCTTTGCTATTCAGAAATGTTTTAGTTTTGTGTTGTTAGGTCTTAATGCAACAAGTACACTATCAGGGGCCTGTTCAGAAAGTCCTGCTCTGTGACAATGAATTCAAATATCACTTTCTCTCTTTCTTCTATCAGATTTAGGACATCAGGTCTTAATCCTCCATCAATTTGGAGCTAAGTTTTGTGTATGGTGAAAGATAAGAATAAAGTTTCGTTCATTTACATCTAGCTATCCATTGTGACCATCATCATTTATTGAAGATGCTGTCTTTTCTCTATGTTATATTATTGGGGTCTTTGCCCAAAATTGGCTATTTTTAGGAGCATAGGATTATACATTCCCTATTCTCTTTCACTTATCAATTAAGCTGTTATTATGCCACTATTGTGGTGTATTTATTACTACAGCTCTGGAAATAGGAATAATTTTAGTTTCTCTCTATCGATTGATGCCCCCTTCATACCTATCAGTTGTATATTGTAGCAATGATGTTAAGTGCTGGGTTGAACAGAAGCAGGAGCAGATATTCTTATCTTGTTTCTGATTTTAGTGGAAGTGATTTGAGGATTTTCTTTCATTAGGATGATGTTGCTTGTGGCTTGTTTTAAATTTTGGGAAACATTTTACTTCCTTTGCAATTATTTTCAGTAGTAAATTGTTTTCAGTTGTTTCTGCTGTTGCTATTCAGCTTTAATCCATAGTGACCAGATAAAATACACGGTGCTATTTCAATTTTCCTATATTTGCTAAGGCATGTGTTATCTAATTTGAAGAAATAGCCATGCTGGAATGTTGAAAAAAATGTATATTGTTTAGTATTTTAGTAAGCAATTCTGTAGATATCTGTTAGGTCCATTTGATTTTGATGCCATTTAACTCTAGGGTTTCTCCATTTAATTTTTTTTCACCTGTCTATTGGTGAGACTGAGATATTGAAGTCATCCATTATCTTTTATTTTTGTTAATTTGTGGTTTTAAGTTTATTAATGTTTCTTTTTGTGAAATTCTGTGTTCCAGTGTGTGGTGTATATATGTTTAGAGTTGCAATATCCTGTTATTGGGTTTTTCTTTTAATGGTCATAAAGAGTCCATTTTTATGTTTTCTTTGTATCCTATAACTTTCCTAAATTCATGTTTTGGTTCTATTATCTTCTATAGATTATTGAGGGTTTTCTATATACAAAAATCATATCAAACTTACTTAGATATTTTGTATTAAGTCTTAGGTGAATAAAGGAGAAGGATAGATAAAATATGTGGATGAAGTAGTGAAAAAATTCATGGACATTTATCTTTAAAGTGCAGAACCCAAATGACAGAGGGATGACTGGCTAGAGAGCTCAGGATTCATGACAGGTACAATGGCAAATTTGGGGGTTTTCTTTGGACCTCACAAATGCCAGACCTGTAATTAAGGAAATCAGAAAACTGGAAATTCCAGTAGACCAAGTAATAAAGTACCACCAAAAGCTTTCTCTTTCCTGAGGACCAGAAAAAAAGACAATATATTGAAACTGAAAATACTTAAGCTAACATTTTTCCCTTTCAACCAATTAACTCATTAAAAACAAACAAACAAACAAATTAAAACTATAGCTCACCTACATCTGTGTTTCAAAAGTAAGTGACAAACTAGAATTTTCATTATCAGCATGCTATGATGAAGATTCTCAACCTGCCCTGGGATGAGATCAGAGAACATTAAGTTTCATACTAAACAGAACAGAAATGCGCTTTATTTTTGTTCTAGTGGACATCACATAGCAAGCCTGTGTTAAATTTCACCTGTCAGGAACAAAGCATCCTTGAATACATAGTGAGTGTAGCAGTATATACCCAAGTCTAGATCCTAACAGAAAGGTTGGATTTTCACATGTATCAAAGGTAACTTTCACATACACACATACACTCCTGTAACAGCCTTGTCTCTACAAGAAGCTATAGAAAGATGTTCCTATGCCTTGTATACAGGGAATCTGTGGAAATATTGAGGAAGCCAATTTTATCCTACTTCACTGAATTGAGCCAGAATGGAAAGCATGGATATACATTTATTTCTGTAGCATTGATAACACAGCATATGCTTCTTTCCTTAAAAACAAATGAGAAAGTCAGGTAAAATGATTGATCTAAAGAAGGCCAGGAATCTCATATTAAAAAGTCCAGGTTTCAAAAAATGTCTTGTCTTAAAAAGAATGACAGATATAACAGTTTGTATAAAAAAAAGATAATCAGTATGAACTGACACTAGAGAGAGAAATATTAGAATTATTCCACAAAGATTTCAAGCAACCAACATGAAAGTACTCCAGTGAACACTTAATGACATGGTTGGAGAAAAGTGGAAAGTGATGACAAAAAAATTAAGGAATAATCAAATGGTAATTTTAGGACTAGAAATAGTCTCCAACAAACTTAATGGTTTCCAAAACATAACAGAAGGATATGAGAACAAAGAGTCAAGGAGGTTAAAGACAGAACAGTGAACATTTCTCAATTATGACAGAAAATAAAAGCCAGATCCATGGAAACTGGTGTAACAATAACAATTATAACAATGTGACTATTGGATTAGCAGAGTTTTAGAAAATGCAAGACAGTAGAACAAAGAAAGTTCTCTAAGAATTAAAAATATCTTTAGAAGGCTAATGAAAATGTGAGATATATACCCATATGTTCATGTGTGTGTGTGTGCATACACACGCACATGTATAAAGAATTAAGCTTCAAATCAAAATGGAATTTTTAGAAAGGTAAGTTAAGCAAAATGACTCAAAGTTGGATGACAGTAGTATGTTCTTTTTTATATGCAGATCTTTATACAATGTACATGTGTAGATATGTAAGTCTATATGTTGATGAGTGTGGATTAAGTATGAAGAACACCATTGGATAAAAGTATTTAGAAAATACAGAGGGCAATGAAATACATGAGACATGAAATGGAAGAGGTTGAGTATAAAGCAGAGAAATCAGAGGAATGTAGCAGAAAGAAATGGCATGACCCTCTTTAAATACTGAAAGAAGAAAAGAGATTCTACTGAACCACAGTTCTATACCTAGCAAAAATATCTTGAAGCAAGAATCAAGAAGAAATTAATACCTTCCCAAATAAAGAAAAATTAAGAATTTCTTTTGCCAGAAAATGTATTCTAAAATGTAAATTAAAATATTTTCAAATGGGTATTTTAGAGCTTATACATACATATTCTATAATGATAGCAATAATTTAATATAGAAAATATGATATAATAACACTGTCAAGATTAATAATGATGGAATTTTAAGACAATAATTAGAGGCTAGGGAGTAACATGCAACAAAACTCTGTGTTCAATCCTCAGCATTTACAGGGACAATAAAACTGTAAACAATATGCACTTGAAGTCCTTCTCAAAACAAAAATCCAAACCATATTTGCTAAGACTCTGATAAGTATACATTTCAGTAGATGTAGTCTTGTTGGTGGAGGGTGAGGGGTGAGCTAGGATAAATTTTTCTATAGATGTTGACCTCCAAGGGGTTGTTGAAAAATAATTATACTAAAGATTTTTGGTAATAAAATAAAAAAAGGGACAGAATAAATATAATTCAAATGATAAATTGAAATATAATAAAAGCAACACAAAAATGAAGAAAAGTACTAAAAATAAAATTAAATATCAAGGCAGCGAAGCAGAATTATATTCAATTCAAATGATCTAAGGATACTAATTAAATGACAGAGGTCCACAGAGCCAATTAAAGAAAAACTAAAACACTGGTTTAAGAAAGATAGTTCACTGAAAATTGAGTCATGTGGATAGGTTAAAAGTTAAAAGATTGAGGAAAAACACTCATGCTTAATTAAATGAATTAATTAGTGTATTTTAGAAGGCTGTCCCACAGCCCACTATACACAAATCGCACCCAGAGAGGTGGTCTCTCGGGAGTGCTGTCTATCTTAAATTCTCAGGTGGGACCACCACTTTTGTATCCATAATGGGCCAAAGAGGAAACACCAGCAGCATACAGGGCACAGGAACCCCAGAAATGTCTGGAACAGGATCCTTCTGGTTTCCCTCAGTAGGCCAGAGTTAACCCTGTGACACAACTCTTCACATCCAAACCCCGCCCCGGAAAAACTGGTCTCCTAAGAGTGCTGGCACACCTAAGATCACTGATCACATGCCCACAGGAGCAACAATCTCCAGTCAGAGACAGCAAGACCAACTAACACCAGATAGCAAGAGGCAATGCAAGAACTTAAGCAAGAGAAACCGAAACTACTTGGCACCATCAGAACCCAGTTCTCCCATCACAGCAAGTCCTGAATACCCCAACACATGGTAAAAGCAAGATTTAGATTTAAAATAATATCTCAAAATGATGATGAGAAGTACATAAATTACTCCCTTAAAGAAATACAGGAGAACACAAGTACATAGGTAGAGTCCTTAATGAGGAAACACAAAAATCCCTTAAAGAATTATGGGAAAACACAACAAAACAGGTGAAGGAATTGAAAAAAAAAAAACTATCCAGGATCTAAAAATGGAAATAGAAACAATAAGGAAATCACAAAGGGAGATAACACTGGAGATAGAAAACCTAGGTAAGAGATCAGGAGTCATAGATGCAAGCATCACCAACAGAATACAAGATTTTGAAGAGAGAATCTCAGGTGCAGAAGATTCCATAGAAAACATTGACAAAACACTCAAAGAAAATGCAAAATGCAAAAATCTCCTAACCCAAAACATCCAGGAAATCCAGGACACAATGAGAAGACCAAACCTAAGGATAATAGTTATAGAAGAGAGTGAAGATTCCCNACTTAAAGGACCAGTAAATATCTTCAACAAAATTATAGAAGAAAACTTTCCTAACCTAAAGAAAGATATGAACATGAACATACAAGAAAACTACAGAACTCCGAATAGACTCGACCAGAAAAGAAATTCCTCCTGTCACATAATAGTCAAAACACCAAATGCACCTGTTTGGTTGTGTTTTCCTGTAATTCTTAAAGGATTTTTGTGTTTCCTCTTTAAGGGCTTCTACCTGTTTACCTGTGTTCTCCTGTATTTCTTTAAGGGGGTTGTTTATGTCTTTAAAGTTATCTATCATTATCATGAAAAGTGATTTTAGATCCAAGTCTTGATTTTCTGGTGTGATGGTGTATCCAGGATTTGTTATGGTGGGAGAATTGGGTTTTGATTATGCCAAGTAACCTTGGTTTCTGTTGCTTATGTTCTTATGTTTCCCTCCCACCATTCGAATATCTCTAGTGCTACCTGCCCTCGATATCTGACTGGAGTCTGTCCTTCCTGTAATCCTGGTTCTGTCAGAACTCCTCATAGTACAGTAGTCTCTTGTGATTCTGTGCTTCTGGGATCCTGTGATCCTGAGATTCTGGGTATGTCAGAGTTCCTGGGAGTCAAGCTGCCTCTGGGACCCTGAGATCCTATTGTGACCAAGCTCTTGGGATTATGGGATCCTAGGCGCCCAGAATCCTGGGATCCTGGGATCCTGGCTGTGTTAGAACTCTCGGAATTTGAGCCTCCTCTGAGTGCTGTGGGACTAGCTGCAGAGTCTGTGCCCAAGGTAAATCATTGCAGGCTGAAAGGAATCTAAGCCACTGGTCAGGTGGGGTTCCTGAGTCTCTGGATCCTGCTGGTCCCAGTTACTCCAGGTGGTATTGGAACAGATGTTGTGTCCTACTCACCCCTGATCCTAAGATTCTGGGTGTGTTAGAGTACCTGTGAGTAGAACCTCCTTTGGGTGCTGTGGGACTGACTGTAGAGTTTGCACCCAGAACATCTCATCCTAAAGCAAAAGAGTATACCTTCTCCTCAGTACCTCATGATACCGTCTCCAAAACTGACCATATAATCGGTCACAAAACAGATCTCAACAGATATAAGAAGATTGAAATCATTCCATGCATCCTATCAGACCACTACCGACTAAGGCTGGTCTTCAGTAGCAAGATAAACAACAGAAAGCCCAAATACACATGAAAGCTGAACAACACTCTACTCAATGATAAATTGGTCAAAGAAGAAATAAAGAAATTAAATACTTTTTAGAATTTAGTGAATATGAAGGTAAAAATGACCATCTTGCCAAAAGCAATCTACAGATTCAATGCAATCCCCATCAAAATTCCAGTTCAGTTCTTCATAGTTAGAAAGAGCAATTCTCAAATACATTTGGAAAAGCAAAAAACCCAGGATAGTGAAAACTATACTCAACAATAAGAGAAGAACTTCTGAGGGAATCACCATCCCTGATCTCAAGCTGTATTACAGAGTAATAATGATAAAAAAAAAAAAATATATGGCCACTTGATCTTTGACAATGGAGCTAAAACCATCCAGTGGAAAGTAAGACAGCATTTTCTTTTTTTTTTTTTATAATTTATTTTTATTGAAATGCCACTTGAATATGCACAATGAAAAATTTGTTTTACAACAATAAAATCGAATACTTATAAGTTGCAGACACATTAATAAAATTCAGG
>NC_034595.1:48022790-48032638 GCF_900095145.1 Mus pahari | reverse complement strand
ATTAGGCCATCTTCTGCTACATATGCAACTAGAGACACAAGCTCAGTGGGTACTGGTTAGTTCATATTGTTGTTCCACCTACAGAGTTGCAGCCCCCTTCAGCTCCCTGGGTACTTTCTCTAGCTCCTCCATTGGGGACCCTGTGTTCCATCCAACGGCTGGCTGTGAGCATCCACTTCGGTGTTTGCCAGGCACTGGCATAGTCTCACAAGAGGCCGCTATATCAGGGTCCCCTCAGCAGAATCTTGCTGGCATGTGCATTAGTATCTAGGTTTGGTGGCTGATGATGGGATGGATTCCCAGATGGGGTAGTAAGACAGCATTTTCAACAAATGGTGCTGGTTTAACTGGGGGACAGCATATAGAAGAATGCAAATCAATCCATTCTTATCTCCTTGTACAAAACTCGAGTACAAGTGGATCAAGGACTGTCACATAAAACCAGATACAGTGAAACTAATAGAAGAGAAAGTGGGGAAGAACTTCACCCATATGGGCACGGGGGAAAATTTTCAGAACAGAACCCCAATGGTTTATGCTCTAAGATCAATAGTCAACAAATGGGTCCTCATAAAATTGCAGTTTCTGTATGGTAAAGAACACTGTCAATAGGACAAAGCTGCAACCAACAGACTAGAAAAAGATCTTTACCAGTCCTACATCTAATAGAGGGCTAACATCCAATATATACAAAGAACTAAAGAAGTTAGACTACAGAGAATCAAATAACCCTGTTAAAAATGGGCCACAAAGCTAAACAAAGAATTCTCAACTGAGGAATATCGAATGGCTGAGAAGAACCTAAAGAAGTCTTCAACATCCTTAGTCATCAGGGAAATGAAAATCAAAACAACCCTGAGATTCCACCTCACACCACTCGGAATGGCTAAAATCAAAAACCCAGGTTACAGCAGATGCTGGTGAGGGTGCAGAGAAAGAGGAACACTCCTCAATTGCTGGCAGGATTGCAAGCTGGTACAACCATTCTGGAAATCAGTCTGGCAGTTCCTCAGAAAATTGGACATAGTACTACCTGAAGACCCAGCTATACCACTCCTGGACATACATCCAAAAAATGCACGAACATATAATAAGGACACATGCTCAACTATGTTCATAGCAGCATTATAATAGCCAGGAGCTGGAAAGAACCCAGATGTCCTTCAACAGAGGAATGGATACAGAAACTGTGGTACATTTACACAATGGATTACTACTCAGCTATTAAGAACAATGACTTCATGAAAGTTGCAGGTAATTGGATGGAACTAGAAAATATCATCCTGAGTGAGGTAACCCAGTCACAAAAGAATGCACATGGTATGCACTCGCTGATAAGTGGATATTAGCCCAAAAGCTCAGAATATCCATGATACAAATCACAAACCAAATTCAACTCAAGAAGAAAGAAGAGCAAAATATGGAAGCTTCAATCTTTAGAAGGGGGAACAAAATACTCACAGGAGGTAGAGGATGGGAGGGACTTGTGTGGAACAGAGGAGGGGGAGGGGGAAATGGTGCAAGATCAAGTATGGGAGGAGATAGGTATGATTATACAGAGGGTCAGGAATTTGAACATAGGTGTGTAGCAATGGGGAATGAGGAACTGGAAGTAGCCACCAGAAAGTTCCAGATGCCAGGAAAGCAAGAGGCTCCCAGGACTCAACAGGGATAATAATAGCTGAAATGTCCAACAAAGGGGAGGGAGAGTCTGTAGAGACAATATCCAGAGGTCAGGCAAGGCCCCAGTTGAGGGATAAGGCTACCCACTCATCTCCAAATTTTTAACCCAGAGTCGCTCCTGTCTAAAGGAAATACAGGGGCCAATTGTGGAGCAGAACTGAAAGAAAGTCCGTCCAGAGACTGTGCCATCTGGGAATTCTTCTCATATACAGACACCAAACCCAATTGCTGATGCTAAGAAGTGCTTTCTGAGAGGAGCCTGATATAGCTGTCTCCTGAGAGGCTCTGCCAGAGCCTGACAAATACAGAGTTAGATGCTTGCAGTCAACCATTGGACTGGGCACAGGGACCCCAGTGGAGGAGTTAGAGAAATGACTTAAGGAGCTGAAGAGGGTTCCAACCCCACAGGAAGAACAACAGTATCAACCATCCAGATCTCTCGGTTTTTCCAGGGACTAAACCATTAATTAAAGATGGACTGTGGAGAGACCCATGGCTCCAGTTGCATATGTAGCAAAGGATGGTATTGTCTGACATCACTATGAAGAGACCCTGTTGGTCCTGTGAAGGCTGTATTTCCCAGTGTAGGGAAGTGCTAGGGTGGTGAGGGGGGAGTTGGGGGATGGGAGGGGAGCACCCTCATAGGAGCAGGTGGAGGAAGGATTGGACAGAGGGGTTCTGGGAGGGAAATCAGAAAAGGGCATAATAGCATTTGAAATGTAAATACATAAAATATCCATTAAAAAGAGAAGGAAGGAAGGAAGGAAGGAAGGATGGAAGGAAGGAAGGAAGGAAGGAAAGAAAGAAAGAAAGAAAGAAAGAAAGAAAGAAAGAAAGAAAGAAAGAAAGAAAGAAAGAAAGAAAGAAAGAAAGAAAGAAAGAGTATTTTGTTTACTAATTAAGTTATTTGTTCTTCTCTCATATATTTCAACCCAACTGTTCTTTTCCGTTCCTTCTCTCCTGCTAGTTCCTCCCTCCTAGATCTCCTCTCCCCCAGAAATTGGGAGCTTTTTGTCTACAAAAGTCCTCAAGCACATTTTCTACATAAGATAAGTGACACACTAGGACTCCTTACCACACAACCAGCCTGTGATATTAGAACAAGGAGCCTGGGGCACTTAGTCTGAAGCCATGTGTTCAATCTATTATTGCTGTTGTTGTTGTTGTTATCATTATCATTATCATCATCATTACTATTAGTATTATATTTACACTCCAGCCATAGCTTCCCCTCCCAGCTACCACCACAGTTCCTTCTCCCATTCCTCCTCCCTCACCATGTCTCTGAGAAGATGCTTCCCCCACTCCCAGGCCTCCCACCTTCCTGGGGTTCAAGTCTCTCAAGGATTAGGCACATCTTCACCCACTGAGTCCAGACTAGGCAGTCCTCTGCTAATATGTGTCAGGAACAGCTTGTGTATGCTGCCTAGTTGTTAGCTCAGTGTCTGGGAGCTCCGAGGGGTCTGGATCAATTGAGACTGTTGGTTTTCCTGTGGGGTTGCTTTCCTCTTCAGCTTCTTCCATCCTTCCCTTAATTCAACCAGAGGGGTCTCCGACTTCATTTCAATGGCTGTATGTAAATATCTGCATCTGTCTCAATCAGCTGCTAGTTGTGCCTCTCAGAGGACAGCCATGAGAGGCTCCTGTATATTGCTTAACTTAAATGGCTAAGGATGAGATTTGACTGGTGGAGCTCATGCTAAATGGGTTTAAGATATGATCCTGACAGTTCTGGGAGACTTACCAGGGGGAAAGTCCTGAATAAGCCTTCCAGACAGCTTTCTCCATTCTCCCTTGCTCTTTAATGATGCTTATTTTAAGTTTTCAGAATTCTGGGATTTATGATTACCTGAAGCTTATGTGGCAGTAAACAGCTAATTGCTTTTTTAAAGCAGAGATTCAGCCTCTGTACTGTATCTATCCCTTTCAGTCTGATGTCAGCCCAAGTCACACAGGCCTTCTAGCTATCTCTACCCTCCTGCCAGGGTTAATGAATTTTACAGAATCAATTACATCAGAGGCACTGACTCTGAATCCTGGTTTGGACTCATTTCCAGGTATAAGTCTCAGAAACATATTTAGATCATTTAAATGACACGGGCAATATCTGGAAGCAAATTTTAATCTAGTTAGGAGTGACTCTTTATGCTTACAGTCCCAGAGTTTTATGTAGGCTACAATTTTTAAAAAAATAGAATAATTTGCACATTATTAATAGCTGCAATGAATTTGTGGTGCATTATATGTTTCTTTTATTTATTTAAAAGCATGAGTTCATAAGCATACTCAAAAAACAAAAATACCTTATCATGATCACTGGGTGTTAGTAGTACCCCAACTCTTCATTGAAAGAGAAGCAAATAAGAGAAAATAGCAATTATATGGCTTGTAGTTTCTGTGCCAACCATGTTTCGATGAATGACATCAATAGCAGCGCTTGGGATCAGAGCGGAAGCCATCCGAGGCATGCACTCAACCACTGACCACACTGAAGACTCTGGAACAACTTATTTTGAGTCATAGTTTTAGTGAAAAAGTACAAGAGGCCTGAGAGAGTATCAGTCTTTTGTAATCCATCATGAGATGACCACAGGCATTAAGTCACATTTTCTGGGTGAGGGTGGGCACTTTGAGTGTAGAGAAATTGGACTGAAGACTTCTGAAACATTGCGAAACCAGGGGGATACATTGTAGTTCCTTATCTTCTGCTGTATAGCATATATCAAATACATACGCTTGCTGAATTGTTTATTTCATACAAGGGTGTTGTTTCTGTTTTATGTAAATTTTGCAGTTCAAAGGTGATATAATAAATAGGTTTATGAACATAGTTTTACCAAGAAACAAATTGGAACTTTGAAACCAGGAAGTTTTAGCCCTCAAATCAATTCCCTAAGAAATTTCAGAATTATGTTGAAATAAAAATAAAAGAACTAAAATATTTTAATGCCTTTGAATAATTTGCCTTTGAATGCATACCATATATGGACTTAAGTGTTTGCATGATCATGTGGCTGGGTTTGTGTATGTGTCCTGTGTTTCTATGTGTACATGTCTTAGTGTGTGTATATGTGTATTTACACATGTGTATGTATATGTATATATGTATATTTATGTGTGTGCATGAGTGTATTTGTCTGTGTATATGTGTATGTGTCTTGGTGTATCACTGCTATAGTGTACCTTTTCTTGTATCTTCTGTTTCTGATCCCTTCATTTTATACTTTACCCTAAGCAGCTAATTTGTTTTGTTTTCATTATTTTTGTATATATTAAAATTAATGTAAAATGTAATCTTGGGTCCAAAACATTACTTTAATTCTTAGCACGATCCCATACACTATTATCAGTTAGCTCTCTGCCTCATACTTGTGGATCAAGATGTAAGATCTCAGTTAGTGCTCTAACACCATGCCTGCTTGCCTGCTTCCATGCAATCTAACATAATAGTCAAGAACTCTAACCCTCTGAAACTGCAAACCCCACCACCCCATATACTTTCTTTTCATCACTGCAATTGAAATTTAAGTAAGACAGAATTTGGGAACAGGAACTGGGCTATTGTTATGACAGAACTGGCAGAGCTGTTTTTGATAGGAATGGAGAAGTCTACAATTTTGGAATAGGAAAGCAGTTGAATACTGTATACAGGGATTAACAAGCCATCCTAGTAGGGGTTTGGAATAAAGTGTTACTGAGATCAATATGAACTATGGAGGATAAGTACAAGATGTTTCAAAGGGGGAAAGTTACACAAGTATTAGCAATAGGACTAGAGACCATTTTTTTAATATTTTGTCAAAGAACATAGCTACTTTCTATCCTCTAACTAAAACCTCCCTAGGGTTAAATAGAAACATAATGGACTCATTTCTTTGGCAGAATTTTCAGATACCCTAATATTAACTTTCTTTTATGATTATTAATAATCTACCTTATTGCAGGTTTACAATGTAAAAAAAAAAAAAAGGCAAGTGTAACAAAAATGAATAGTGTATAGTTTGAGGAAAGAAGCACACCAGAAAATTTAAGATTGAAGCCAAAACTTATGCTGAAAGAGAAGAAAAGAGTTTTAAACAGCAGGCTGCAAAAATGGAATAAGAGGAAGTGTACCCTCAGGGCTAGATCCCACTCAACTTGCTTCTAACTTGTAAACAGGAAATGCCTGAGGAATTTTCTGCTCCTAAAAAATGAACATTTATGCAAATGTGATTCAAGGAAGTGGGCAGGCTCCACCCCCAACCTGGCAGTAGAACTTGATGCTTTTCTATTTGGTCCTAGCTTTAGAGTCATAGAGGAGAAGGGGTTGTAGGATTTCCCTCCATGGTTGAGGAAAGTCACTAAGGTCCTAAGTGTGGTAGAGGAATCTCTGCATGAAGGTCTTGAGAAACCATCATGTGAAGTTGTGAAACTGAAGCCTAGATGGTGGAGATGCCAGAGCCATGGGACCTTAGACAATGAGAACTGCAGAGAGAAGGAATGGAACCAACCCAAGAAAGAGAAGTATGTTGCAGTCAGCAAAGCTAGCCAGGGTAAAGCCAAGTTTTTGACATCAGACATGATGCTACAGATTTGGAGTATGTCCTGCTAGGCTTCAGTATTTCTTTCGTCCCATATTTCCTCACTATGCATCAAATCATCCATTTTCTAATGGTAAAGGTTATTCTCTGTCATTTTATGCTGTGATTATGTCTTTCCTTTTAGATTTTACAAGGGGCTACAATTAAGAGATTCCCTTGAGTCTGAGAAAAAACTGTACTTTGAAATTTTGCACTGTGAGAGAATATGCACTTGAACTGCTATTGTAACAACTCACTATGATAGCACAAAAATTCAGTGATTAGGCATCATTCTCTATCTGGATTATAAATTCTAACTAGATCCAGATTCAATATTTAATAAGAAACATTTTTCTTCTTTAATTAAAGAATACTGTAGCGTCTGGTATGGTGCATCCAGGGCATAAAATCTGAAACTATCATGTGTGGAAAAGGAAGCAGAGTCCTTTCACGTCACTATCTTTGCCCATTGCCACATTTCCTTCTCCATGTTTGGAGCATAGTTACATGACTTGGGATTGCAGATATTGATCAGTCTTTAGGAGCATTTGCTGTAATTGCAGAGGACAACTGTTTAGTTTACAGCACCCATATTGGAGAGTTTAAGCTACCTGCAACTCCACCTAAAGAAGAACTAACATCATCTTCTGTTCATTGGTACCCACATGTGTGAACACAGATATACATGCATAAACATAATTAAAATGTAAAAATAAATATTAGAGAGAAGAACCATAGAGCCAGGTGGTCTGTAACATTCCACTAATCCAGACACTCACATGTTATTTACAGTGAATTGAACTGGCTACTTTCCTAAACAGTATTCCCCAATTTCAGCAGCTACAACACATATTTGTTGTTATTTATGCTTATTTTATAAAAATGGAAGACAGCTTAGCTTTATATGTAATCTTATTAATGAAAAAATTAATAGTATACTTAGACATAGAATAACAACTCAGAATTCTGAGTGGAATTAAGCCAAACTAAAGTCAAGGAGAACCAGGTATAAAATAAATTATTTCACTATAAAATGATCCCCTGTATGCATTGCTTTTTTCCTTCTTGTGGTATCTGAAAAGTGCTAAGTAAATATATTTAAAAGAGAAGTCAATTATTGTTAAAGAAAATAACTGTATTCTTTGATGATGTTCTAGTTTGTTTCTGCTGGTGTGATGAATTGCATGACCAAAAGTGTCTTGGGGGAGAAAAGAGGTTAATTATCTTAAAGATTACAGTTCATTTTTGAGGGGAGCCAGGGCACAAACTTGAGGCAGAAACTAAGGGGCAGGAACTGAATCAAAAAAAATCTTTCTGTCTCAGTCTCTCAGTATTATCTACCTATGCATTTATAAATCAGTCAATCTCTACCTACCTATCTATCTATCTGTCTATCTATCTATCTATCTATCTTTCTATCTGTCTGTCTGTCTGTCTGTCTGTCTGTCTATCTATCTATCTATCTATCTGGATAACTCATCTACCTTCCTCATAAATTGTAAGTCCACCTTCCTAAACTCTCTTTTTCCTGCTTTTCTAAGTTGACAACTGAAGTTAGCATTTGAAATGGTAGAATACTGAAAATGCAGTAATAGATTATGAGTTTTGACTTGCATCTATTTCATTAGGTTGTATAAGACCATTTTATAATCGATACAATCAAACCCACCAGTATATAATTCTGCTTCTTTTTATTCTGCTATCTTAGTAAAGGTTTCTTTCTTTCTTTCTTTCTTTTAAGATTTATTTATTTATTTATTTATTTATTTATTTATTTATTTATTTAATGTGAGTACATTGCTTTCTTTAGACACACCAGAACAGGGCATCAGATCCAAAGCAACTCTTAGGAAGGAAAGTGTTTAACTGGGAATGGCTTACAGTTAAGAGGTTTAGTTTACTGTCATCATACCAGTAAGCATACTGAGAACTATCGCAGGATGCATAGAGTCATGGCACTGGAGAATGAGTTGAGAATGCTACATCTGAATTGGCAGACAGAGGAAAAGAGTCAGACACTGGGCATCTGAGACTTTAAAGCCCACTCAGTGTGATACACTTCTTCCAAGAAAGTCAGACCTACTCTAACAAGGTCATACTTCCTGATAGTGCTCTCTGTGAATATACAGTGGCCATTTTTTGTTTGTTTTCCTTTCTTTCCTTCTTTCTTTCTTTCTTTCTTTCTTTCTTTCTTTCTTTCTTTCTTTCTTTCTTTCTTTCTTTCTTCCTTTTTCTATTGATTTATTTATTCACTTTACATCCCTACCTCAGCCCCCTCCCTCCTCTTCTCTTCATTCCACCCTTACAAATCTCTCCCCATATTACCCCCTTCCTTCCTCTGCAAAAAAGAGGAAGTCACCCTTGGGTACCACTCTGTCCTGGAACATCTCTCCCTCCCTGTGTCTTCCCAACACTGCCATTGGAGACCTGTGTGGAAATCTGTGTGCTCCATAGGTAATCCCAATCTCTGCTCTCTCTGCCATTATAAGTACTTCCTCTTCAATTGAGATCCAATCAAGAAGTTATGAGTAAGAAAACTGAGATGTAGAGAACTTTCATAACATATTAGTCCACATAGCTTGTGACTGTGGTTTACTTAATAAGCCTGTCAAAAGTATATCGAATAAAGTGCATACATTTAATAGGTTTTATTCTGTACAGCAAATGATGTCTCACAACAAATTGGTATAGTTGTCACAATTGATAGTTACATGGTGTGATGGTTTGTATATTTTGGGGCCAGGGAGTGGCACCATTTGGAGGTGTGGCCTTGTTCAAATAGGTATGACCTGGTTAGAGTAGGTGTGTCACTGTGGGTATGGGCTTAAGATCCTCACCCTAGTTGCCTGGAAATCAGTCTTCCACTAGCAGCCTTTGGATGAAGACATAGAATTCTCAGCTCTGCCTGTGCCATGCCTGCCTGGATACTGCCATGCTCCCACCTTGATGATAATGGACTGAACCTCTGAACCTGTAAGCCAGCCCCAAGTAAATGTTGTTTTTTTATAAGACTTGCCTTGGTCATGGTGTCTGTTCACAGCAGTAAAACCCTAACTAAGACACATGGATTCAACATTATTACCCAGAGTCTACAGTTTACATGGATGCCTATTGTTTTGTGCATTCTACAAGTAAGGAAAAATACATAAAATGCCTAGAGATGTTTCATTGTCCCCCCAAAAGTCAATGTGTTCCAGCTCATATTTCTCCTCCCCTGTAATTTGTTTCTCTTTTTAGTGTCCTCATTGCTTTGACTTTTTCTGAGTGCCAAACAGTTGTAATCATACATATAGAGTTTTGTATTTGTATCTTTTAATTGAACCTGACTCAAATCTCCATGTCATTTCTTGTCACAATATACTATTTTCTGCACTGAATATCAGCTACAAAAATTCCATAGTCTAGATATACATCAATTTATCTATTAAAGATATCTTAGTTGTTTTTAAATCTTTATAATTATAAACAAATCTGCTTTATATATCAATCTGAAAGATTTTGTATGAAAATACAACCTCTAACTTGTGTGTTAAACACTAAGAGAAAGAGAGAGAGAGAAAGAGAGAGGGAGAAAGAGAGAGAGAGAGAGAGAGAGAGAGAGAGAGA
>NC_034595.1:48012466-48022730 GCF_900095145.1 Mus pahari | reverse complement strand
AAAAGCCCAGCAGAGACTTTGTTCTCTGGTTAAGTCTCACAAAGAGAATTTTGAACAAGCATAGCAAGCTTAGAAAGNAAAAATATAAAATATATGGTTCCAGTATTCAAGGCATAACAGGAAGTGAAATGGAGCAAAATCCTGTGTGAGATAACAAATTAAGGGAGTGGGACCTTGGGGCAAGATCCTATCCAGCTAAATTTAGATCCAGGCATGGTGGTGCACACCTTTAATCCCATGAGATAGGCATGCTGATCTCCGCATTCAAGGCCAATCTACAGAGCAGGAACCAGGATAGCCAAGCTTAGGCAGTGAAGGATTTGGAAAGCATAAAGCCAGTGACAGTGTAATAGTACAAGGGGGTCATGTTCTAGTTCCTGCAAGCAGCAGAATTTGGCAGCTTCAGCCACGTGGCTCTGGTTCTAGAGTTAAGAATGGAAGAACTACTGGGACAATTGATGCTGGTTAGCTGGAGCTAAGAAATTAGCAATGATTAAGAGACCAGCATCACTGAATTGAAATCTGGGAATTGTTTTCTGGGAGCACAACGAAGTTGTGTTCCAGAGATAGCTAGGGTTGTACCTTGTGCTGGGGCTGGACTTGGTAATGTGTAAGAGTCACCCAGGTGGTACTGGTTTTGAAGGCATGAAGGTGGCATGAAGAACAGCTGAGTCTTGGTACTGTGAGAGGTCATGGAAGGCCATTAGAGAAGGTGTAGCCTCAGCTCTAGTTGATGGCCCAGGACTGAAGGGGTCATGCAAAGGATTTGAGGCTTGGCACCATGAAGAGAGCCTATGANAGNCTATTGGTGAAGCCTAGTTGGAGTGGAACACCCTTGTGTATTGGCGATGTCAGTACCATGGGATGATCACCAAGAACAGAAGCTGTAGTGGAGTGGATCAACCTGAGTTTAGAGTGCTACAAAGGGCAGAACTGGAGAAGTGATGCCAGCCCTTAGGAGGATCCCAAAAGATCAAGTGGAATCCCAGACATTGAAACAAGAAGCTGTAACATTGAAATTGCCTTGGAGACTCAGAGATGTTAAAGATGCCAGAGCCATGGGATACATGGTGAGGAAAGCTGCTAACAGGGAGTGGAACCAGCCCAGGAGAAAGCAGTTTGTTGCATTCAACAAAGATGAAAAAGGAGTGGAGAACTGAAGACCACTTTGACATCAGCCATGGAGATGCAGTTTGGAATTTGCCCAGCTGGTTTCCTGTCTTTCTTTGAGGATTACAGTTTAGTGATTGGATAGATATCAGAAGAGACCTTGAACTTTGTACTTTTAACATTGTTGAGACTGCTATAGACTATGAGGACTTTGAAAGTTGGATTTAATATATTTTGCATTATGCTATGTTTAAGTATGGCCCCACATAGACTCATGTGTTTGAACAAATCTATGGAGGCCAGGGAGTGGAATGTGATGGTTTGTATATTCTTGGGTCAAGGAGTGGCAACATTTGGAGGTGTGGCCTTGTTCAAATAGGTGTGACCTGGTTAGAGTAGGTGTGTCACTGTGGTGTGGGCTTAAGATCCTCACCCTAGTTGCCTGGAAGTGAGTCTTCCACTAGCAGCCTTTGGATGAAGACATAGAATTCTCAGCTCTGCCTGTGCCATGCCTGCCTGGATACTGCCATGCTCCCACCTTGATGATAATGGACTGAACCTCTGAACCTGTAAGCCAGCCCCAAGTAAATGTTGTTTTTTTATAAGACTTGCCTTGGTCATGGTGTCTGTTCACAGCAGTAAAACCCTAACTAAGACACATGGATTCAACATTATTACCCAGAGTCTACAGTTTACATGGATGCCTATTGTTTTGTGCATTCTACAAGTAAGGAAAAATACATAAAATGCCTAGAGATGTTTCATTGTCCCCCCAAAAGTCAATGTGTTCCAGCTCATATTTCTCCTCCCCTGTAATTTGTTTCTCTTTTTAGTGTCCTCATTGCTTTGACTTTTTCTGAGTGCCAAACAGTTGTAATCATACATATAGAGTTTTGTATTTGTATCTTTTAATTGAACCTGACTCAAATCTCCATGTCATTTCTTGTCACAATATACTATTTTCTGCACTGAATATCAGCTACAAAAATTCCATAGTCTAGATATACATCAATTTATCTATTAAAGATATCTTAGTTGTTTTTAAATCTTTATAATTATAAACAAATCTGCTTTATATATCAATCTGAAAGATTTTGTATGAAAATACAACCTCTAACTTGTGTGTTAAACACTAAGAGAAAGAGAGAGAGAGAAAGAGAGAGGGAGAAAGAGAGAGAGAGAGAGAGAGAGAGAGAGAGAGAGAGAGAGAGAGAGAGAGCTGTTTCAGTCCTCTGTAGATTGGGTGACAGTACTGTATCTGATATGTTCATTTCAATAATTTGCTCATAGCATGTGACTTATGTATTCATTCTTATTCTCTTAACAATGCCAAGGAGCAGCCTCAGCTTGGAGCCAGATTCCTGAGAGTAGGGGTATCTGGGATCATTAAAACAAATGACCTGAAGTCAAATCCTGGGTTATAAATTGACATCTCAACTCTACTTGGGACAGGTTTCCAAATTGCTCTATGTTCTCCTTTCTCTGGAGATCCCCAGTGGGATATCTGCTCCTGACAGCTTTTTTGCCATTCTAAAAACCCCTCTGGATAGAGGATCTCTTGCAAATCAAAAGCCTAGTCTTTTATTTACATATCAATTCAATCTTTACTACAGGTTCCCTTTTGATTATCCAATGAATCAGCCCTAGGCAATTGATTCTTAAAAAGAGAGCACAAGCATAAACACTGACAATAAGATGGCTGGGTGTGATACTGCCCTGCCCTGATATTAGCATTCTACCATGCCTGACTCTAGACCTAAACTTCCTCTGTCCCAGGCAGACCTTGAATTCAGGAATTGGTCTGCCTATGCAATCATAAACAAACAAATAAGCAAGCAAAAATCTTAGCTTGATGTTGTCCTGTGATCACTGTTCCCTAAACCTCTTTATCTCCTTCCTTACTGTCATTCTGACAAGGTGGCTCATAGTGTAGCTGCCTCTGTTCCTTTAGATCTGTGAAGACTCTTATTCAATTCATATTGCATCTTTATATTTTGTAGGATAGAGAAATTATATATTTTCAAACTCCTGTATTTAGAGTTATTTCCTACAGCCTTAAGAGCTGTCATGTAAGTCAAAGCAGTCTATGTTTGGTTGAGACATAGGTATACCCTAGACACACAGACTCAAGCTGTCTCTAATTATGAAATTATTAACCTTGGAAGAGAGGACATTCCTCGAAGGAGGAACATGAAAATACAAAATACATGTTCTATTAAACAAACAAACCTTATGTTTGCATGGACCATCAACACTTGTGCAGGTAGGTGCTCTTCTGGCTCTGTTCCAGGGGTAGGAACCATGTCATTCTGTCCCTTACACAGCCATACTGGAATTGGCATGACAATGTCACTTGAAGAGTATAAACTTCATTTTTACCAAGTATAGCTCATCTATTCTTTCTTTCATGGATCATAATGTTGGTATTTGTCTTTGCCCATTTCATGATACTATTACAGAATATTGTGACATGTATTTTTAAAATATTAGAAATATATTGATTATAATTCTGGTGACAGGATATCAAGATTCTGGGATCTTAGAAGAATATTTTGCTATGACACATGATTTAATCAAATACATTATAGTAATTTCCTCACATAGAATTTTATATATTTTGTTAAATTTTACCTAAAAATTTTCCTTTTGAGGTGGTATTGAAAAATGATAGTTTGAGTTTAATTTCAAGTTCCACTTGTTGATTTTTGATACACAGTAACAAGATGGTTTTGCCTATAATAATCTTATCTCTTTGCCACTCTGCTATGGTCTCCAGTTATTTCTCATTCTCTTTTCATTTATTTGCATTTTCTATACAGAGATCCAGGTCATCTGCAAAGAAAGATGGGTTTTATTCCTTCCTGATCATGCTACATATTATTTGTTTACTTTCTGTTTTGTTGTAATCTCATGTTGGAACCCAGGCCAACTCAAGATACTCTCAGAGACCCTCATGAAATGACAAAGAGGAAGTTAGTTCTATGTCCTTGTCCAAGGGGAGATTTGAAAAGGTGCAGTCTATGGCTAATGACAGGGCTTCCTGAAGTCAAGGTTGCAGTTTCAGGGAACCTAACTCTTCCCCCTGAGCTGTGGTTATCAATCTTAAGATAGCTGTGTCTGAGGTATTCTGTGTTCTCTTTGTCAGTATGGCTTAATTAGTCCTCTCCTTACTCTGTCTCATTTTCCCTTGTGAACAGTTTATATGACGCTTTATTTCTTAATAAACTTGCTTGGCATAAGATATAACTTGTTCAAGACCTCATGACCCCAACCTTCTTGTCATTATTTCTGATCTTCTAGTCCTGCTCAGAAATGTGTCCCTGAGGAATAACCTTCTGGTCCAGGTCAATCCAAGACTTCTAATGTATTGTGGTAGAGCATTGGTGAAGAAGAACACAAAGTCATGCCCTTTGTTATTAGTCAGAAATATTTCAACTTTTCACTCTAAATATGAAAATAACTGAGGAGAGGGTTGTAGAGATTATAATGAAGAAATTTCTCTCTATTTTTTTATTTTTTTTAATGATAGATAGGCTTTTGTTCAATGACTTTCCTTCATCTACTGATACAACAATGTGGTTTTATTCTTCATAACTCTGTTAGAGTAATGGGTATAATAATAATTATTTTTTGAGTGTTGAACCAGATATATTTTTCTTGCCTGCAATTAATGCCGCAAGCTTGTTTGGGTGCAATCCACTTTATGAAATTAGTGTTTCAACATGATAATATATTACTCATGACTTTTGCATCTATATCCATATTGAATGCTTGTTGCACTTTGGATTCTTGGATTTTTCTTAATGTTGTGACCTGCCATTTACACTATAGTTATGATGGTTTCATAGAATGTGCTTTTCTATCCTGAAAGAGACAACATAGACCTACTTCCTTAATTTCTCATTTAAATTCTCTCTCTCCCTCTCTCCCCTTCTTTATTTTTATTCTTTTACAAATAAATATTCATTCATTCATTCATTCATTCATTCATTCATTCATTCACTTTACATCCCAATTGGTGCCCCCTCCAGGTCTCACCCTCATACAGTCCCTTCCCACACTCCATCCCATTCTCCTCTGAGAGGGTGGCAGCTTCCTCTGTATATCTCCCCTGACCCTAGCAACTAGGTACATCTTTTCCCACTGAGTCCAGACAAGGCAACCCAGTTAGCGGGAGTGTATTCCATAGATAGGCAACTGCAGAGGATCAGATTCATCTTGGTCAAGGGTTCTGAGAGAGGGTTGTTTGGGAACAGTGGAAGAAACAACTCGAAGTCAGTGATGGAGTGCAAGCTGATAGCTCTGTAGTAGGCTAAAGATATTTCTCTAGGTATTTCATGGGTTTTCCGAGCAAAATCAGAAAACCTGCTGGACAAAATTGGAAAAGAACTGTAATAATTTTCTGGATAGCTTTGGGGTTTTCTGACCAAAGTCAGAAAATCTGCAAGAAAAATTCTAAAATAGTTGGAATAGTTCTCTGGATAGCTCAGCTCTTACATTCCAAAGCCCTGTCTTTTACTTACATATCAATTCAGCCATTTACCCCAGGTTCCCTTTTGATGATCCCACAAAACAACACAAACAATAAGCTTTGCTGGGTGGGATCCTGCCCTGAGGTCACCACTCCCACCATTCTTGGACCTATACTCACACTGTCCCAGGCTGACCTTGAACTCAGAAGTCTGCCTGCCTTTGTAAACACAAAAAATAAGCTTAGCTGGGTATGATTCCACCCAGAAATCACAGCTCCCTTACCTCCTGGCACCACTTTAATACTTGAGCCATGAGTCATGTTTATTAACTATTCCTTTCCCTTTATAGACTCCATAGTGCAGCTGCCTCTATTCTTCTAGGTCCATGAAGCCCCTCATACAATTCATATTACATTGTTATATTTTTCATAGTTAAATATCCTGTTTATTGTTGAACTCATGTTTTCAGAGCTCCTTTTCACAGTCTTAAGGAATATCCTGAAGGGTACAGTATTATCTTTTTGCTGAGGAACATTAGACAAATTCTTGCTTCTTAGACTCATTCTAATTGTGATAGAGTCATTGACCTTGGTACAGAGGACAATCCCTGAAACATGAAAAATGTTTACATTATTATGTAAACAAATCTTGCATTTACAACTACCTTCTACACTAGAGGAAACTCATGATCTGCTGACCCTTATCTAGGGGTTGGAACTGAGTCACAGCCAGACCACAGCAAGGCAATAGCCTTAGGGATAGCTCTGCTCCAGTTGTGGGAACTCACATGAAGACTGAGTGGCACATTTGCTACATATGTGGGGCGGGCCTAGGTCCAGCTCATATATGGTCTTTGATTGGTGGTTCAGTCTCACAGAGTCCCCCAAGTGTATAGTTTAGTTGAGTCTTGGTCTTCCTGGGGAACTCCTATCCCCTTCAGAGCCCTCGTTTCTTCACCCAACTCTTCCATTAGAATCTCCCAACTCCATCCAATGTTTGGCTCTTGGTCTCTGCATCTGTTTAAGTCAACTTCTTGGTGGAGCCTCTCAGAGGACAGTTATGTTAGGCTTTTGTCTGCGAGCATAACAATATTATTTATTAATAGTGTCAGAGACTAGCATTTGCCCATGGGATGTGTCTCAATTTGGGATGATTATTGGTTGGCTATTCCTGCTGTCTCTGCTCCATCTATGGCTCTACATTTCTTGTAGAAAGGATAAATTTGAGACCAAAAGTTTTGTGGGTTGGTTGGTAACCCTATTGCTCCACTGGTGTTCCTGCCTGACTTCTGGAGGTAGCCTCTTTAGGTTCCATATTCCCACTGCTGTGAGTCTTATCTAAGGTCACCGTCATTTATCCTTGGGAGCCTCCTCCTCTAAAGTCTCTGACATATCATTAAAATGCCTCCTACCTTACCACCCCTGTTGCTGATTTCCATTCATTCTCCTGGCCCTCAGACTCTTTGGCCCTCTGGCCCTCTTTCCACATGTGATCACTAAGTTACCCCATTCCTCTCCCATTCCCCTCTCTCACTCAGTTCCCTCCCTCTATCTGCCTCCTATGATTAATTTATCTCCCCTTGCATTCAAGCATACTTGTTTGGACCTTCCTTCTTCTTTAGCTTTATTTGGGTTGGTAGAGTGTAGTGTAGGTATCCTTTACTTCATGAATATTATCCATTTATAAGTGAATTCATACTATGCATGCAGGCTTTGGGTATGGCTTACCTTACCCAGGATAATACCCTCAAGTTCCATCATTTGCCTACAAAATTAATGACATCTTTATTTTTAATGGCTGAATAATATTCCATTGTGTAGATGTACCACATTTTTGTTATTCTTCAGTTAAGAGGCATCTAGGTTGTTTCCAGTTTCTGGCTATTATGAATAAAGCTGCTATAAGTATAGGTGAACAGATGTCCTTGTGTAATGGTGGAACATCTTTTGAGTTTATGCCCAGGAGTATAATAGCAGGGTCTTGATATAGAAGTGTTCTCAGTTTTCAGAGAAACCACCAAATTTATTTCCAAAATGGTTATACAGGTTTGCACTCCCACCAACAATGGAGGAGTGTTCCTTTTGTTCCACATCCTCACCAGCAAGTGCTATCTCTTGAGGTTTTGTTCTTAGCCCTTCTGACAGGTGTGAGATAGGATCACAGAGTTGTTTTGATTTGCATTTCCTTAATGATTAAGGACTTTGAACGTTTCTTTAATTGGATCTCAGACATTAGAGATTCTTCTGAGAATTTTATGTTTAGCTCTGTAACCCATTTTTAAATTGGGTTATTAGGGTTTTTATTGTTGTCTAACTTCTTAAGTTCTTTATATATTTTGTATATTAGCTCTCTGTCAAATATAAGGATGGTAAAGATCCTTTCACAATCTGTAGGCTGTCATTTTGTCCTATTCATAGTGTTCATTGCCTTACAGAAACACTTCAATTTCATGAGGTCCCATGTATCAATTGTTAATCTTAGATGATGAGCTGTTGGTGTTATATTCATGAAGTTATCCACTGTACCAATGAGTTCAAGGCTACTACTCAGTTTCTGGCCTGTTAGATTTAGTGTATCCAGTTTTATATTGAGATCTTTGCTCTACTTGGACCTATTTGTATTTTTTCACATGCATGCATCCAGTTAGACTAGCACCATTTCTCAAAGATGTTTTCTTTTTTCCATAGCATGCTTTTTGCCTTTATCAAAAATCAAGTGTCTATAGGTATATGGGTTTATTTCATGGTCTTTGATTCCAAATCTTTTGATCAACCTATCTGTTCCATAAGTACCATGCAGTTTTTATTACTATTGCTCTGTAGGGCATCTTAAGGTTAGAGATGGTGATACTTCCAGATGTTCCAGATGTTCTTTTATTGTCCAGGATTGTTTTACATATCCTGGATTTTTGTTTTTCCATATGAAGTTGACAATTGCTGTTTGCACCAGGATACTCCAAGCCCTGGCCTAACCATGTGACCCTTGACCTGTGTTGCTAGGACAATGACCTTCAATCCCACAATCCACTTGGCTCAGTTACCGCCCTCACTGGTGTGACATCATTTTATGTATACAATAGGAAGCCACTCCCTACTCACTCTCTTCTCTTCACTTCTCTTCCCCCTCTTCTCTTCTCTCCTCCTCCTCTTCTTTCTTCTCTCCTCCCTCTTTCTCTCTCTCTCCTCTTCTCTTGAAGAGAAATGAAACTGAAAATGAAATTTAAGGCCTGGGATTAATGTAACTTATGTCCAGAGAGTTGTTTTGTGAGCTTAGAAGCCTGAGGCTGGGAACCTAGCAGGCTCAGGCAAGTCTGAGCAGCCCCAGATGTTCCACTGACCCACCCCTCAGGTTCCTGACATCCTAACTTGCTGATCTGTAATCATTCTGCTTAGCCAATCGTGTGTAACTGCGCCAATTCTTGCTAGCCCTGACCCCTCCCCCTATAAAAACCCCTAGCTTTCCAGCCACATGGTCGGTGCCTCAGCCCCGAGTTCCGCCATTAAACTACCTCGTGTTTTTACATCAAGATGGTTTATTCGTGGTTTTTGGGCGTCGCCTTCTCGAGACTAAAGTGGGGAGGGCTCTCCAAGAAAGTCTTACACTCTACCCTTCTACCTGCTTCACTGCTCCCCCCATTCCCGCATAATAAACCTCTCTCATGTGGAACACCTTGGCCTGGTCTGCTGCTTGGTTTATCTGCTCAAAAGATAAAATTGGTGTCGAAACCTGGGAATGGATAAGCGGAAAAGCCAGCAGCCACCAGCACCTGGTGTGCCTGAGGGGCACCCCAGTGGATGCAGCGGCGGGTACCGAACACGGCAGCAGGTACCAAACACAACATCCACAGTAAGATTTCCACTGCCTTGTAGCCGTGCGCTCTCTCTGCACACGCACAGCGGCTCTGCTCCAGTGGCTCAGCTCGAAACTTCCCCTTCCCCTCTCTGAGCCAGAACTCTTGGCGACCCCACCTCCTGCTGGGTTTTTAAATCTCAGTCAAAGGGGATCAACCATCATTAAGCCTTTGTCCCCATTCTAGGGTCACCTGAGAAATGACTGGGGCTCGCACAAAGGCCAGAGGGGAGGGAGGACCTGCTGCCATTTCTACCATGTATCCCGCTACTGTCCCAGGGCACAGCCCCCGTGCCTTATAGGCCAGCTTCCACACTCCCATTTTACTGGTTCGCTAAAAACTCTCATGCAGACACCAGCACACTATCAGCAGGTCCTGTTGGTAGGGAGTAGCCTCCAGGTCACAGAACAGAGCCTGGCCAGCTTAGCCCAAGAACTAGGGGGCTAGACCCAGCCAACATAGCAGAGACACCGCCCATGATCTTGCTCTCTTGGAAGCTGCTCTTTCCGTACAGGCCCCCAGAGGGTCGGGCCCCCAGCAGGTTGGTTGAAATCCCTAGCCAGTGTGGAGCACTTCCCACAGTAAGTCTGGGACTTACTGGGTAGCCACTAGAGTTCCTCATGATGACTTGGGCAATCTAGCCTGGCTGATTTCCTTTTTGGTTTCTGAGTTGTTCTCGGGATGCAAGTAGAACATACCAGGAACTTCCAGAGCATGGGCAACCACGTGTCCTCAGACATACCCCCATATACACCTCTGGGGTGTCGCCTAGAAAACCTTGAGTCCTTAAAGTTCACGCCTCCTTTAAAGGCATCAAAATTGATATCTCTTT
>NC_034595.1:47986274-48012455 GCF_900095145.1 Mus pahari | reverse complement strand
GCCCTGGGAGTCCCCTATTCTGGGGCAAATAACCTTTTAGGGACCAAGGGCTTCTCCTCCCATTGATGACCGACTAGGACATCCTCTGCTACATATGCAGCTGTAGCCATGAGTCCCACCATATGGTTTCTTTGCTTGGTGGTTTAATCACAGGGAGCTCTGGTGGTACTGGTTAGTTCATATTGTTGTTCCTACCAGGGGGCTGCAAATCCCTTCGGTTCCTTGGGTACTTTCTCTAGCTCCTTCATTGGGGACCCTGTGTTCAGTCCAATGGATGGCTGTGAGCATCCACTTCTGGCACTGGCAAAGCCTTTCAGGAGACAGCTATATCAGGTTCCTGTCAACAAGCTATTGTTGGCATCTACAATAGTGTCTGGGTTTGGTGGTTGTTTATGGGATGGATCCTCAGGTGGGGCAGTCTTTGGATGGTCATTTCTTCAGTCTCTGCTTCACATTTTGTCTCTATAACTCCTTCCATGGGTATTTTGTTCCCCCTTCTTAGAAGGATCCAAGTATCCACACTTTGGCCTTCCTTCTTCCTGAGGTTCATATATTTTGTGAATTATATCTTGGGTATTCCAAGCTTCTGGGCTAATATCCATTTATCAGTGAGTGCATATTATGTGTGTGTTCCTTTGTGTTTGGGTTACCTCACTCAGGATGATATCCTCCAGATCCATCTATTTGTCTAAGAATTACATAAATTCATTGTTTTTAATAGCTGCGCAGTACTCCATTGTTTAAGTGTTCCACATTTTCCGTATCCATTCCTCTGTTGAGGGACATCTGGGTTCTTTCCAATCTGGCTACTATAAATAAGGCTGCTATGAACATAGAGGAACATGTGTCATTATATGTTGGAGCATCTTCTAGGTATATGCCCAGGGACACACTTACTTTTTAAAGGCTATGCTGATAAGGCCACATCTCCTAATTGTGGTACTTTCTGTAGGCCAAGCATGTACTTGAAGGCACACACAAATGAGTATCAAAATGTAAATATTTTAAAAATGAGAAAGAGTTAATTTTGGATGACAATTTGAGGAGATAGTTCTATCACACACACTGAGTATTGCATGGGATTAAGAGAGAAGACATGAGAGTGAAAGCAGAAGGCTAGAGTCAGAAAACAGAAAGTTACTAGGAAATAGGATTAGGCTTCAGTACTAGAGGAGCTCATCCACAGTGACTCACTTCTTCCAATGAGATTAATCTTTTTGCATGTTACACAACCCTTCCAAATAGCGTCTCCAGCTGTGGATATCACAAATATTGTATTAATAATGTTAAGCTAACGGATAAAATTCTAAAGTGTTTTTATTGTTGTTTGAGATTTCTCTTTTCAGACTGAGGACCTATTTTTAATTGGGTTTATTTTATTTTTGTTCAGTTTTCTTTGTTCATGTGTATTTTAGATAGTAAGCCATTTTTGGAGATAGAGCTGTGTACTGGCTAATTTTGTGTCAACTTGACACAGCTGGAGTTATCACAGAGAAAGGAGCTTCAGTTGGGGAAATGCCTCCATGAGATCCAGTTGCAGGGCATTTTCTCAATTAGTGACCAAGGGGGAGGGCCCCTTGTGGGTGGTGCCATCTCTGGGCTGGTAGTCTCGGGTTCTATAAGAGAACAGGCTGAGCAAGCCTGGGGAGGCAAGCCAGTAACGAACATCCCTCCATGGCCTCTACATCAGCTCCTGCTTCCTGACCTGCTTGAGTTCCAGTCCTGACTTCCTTTGGTGATGAACAGCAACATGGAAGTGTAAGCTGAATAAACCCTTTCCTCTCCAACTTGCTTCTTGGTCATGATGTTTGTGCAGGAATAGAAACCCTGACTAAGACAAGCTGACAATGAATACTTTCTCCATTTTGAGTCTTTCTCTTTACTCAGTAGAGCTTCCTTTGATGTACAAGAGCTTCTTGTTTTTATGACATCTTTATTTCCTTCACCACCAGATTGTTATTCACAACAAACTTTTCTTTTGTGTTGATGAATGCTCCCTACATTTTCACAGTACCCAGTCCAACGTTCAGATTGATTAGATTTGAGTTTTGTGAAGAAGGAGAAATAAGCTTCTTTTATTCTACATGTTGAGAACAGTCCCCTTCTCCCCCAGAGCCATTTGATGTGTTTTGGGATATAATTTTGGCATTTGTGTCAAATTTGGACACAGTAATGTGGAGGTATATCCAAGTCCTTAATTCTATTCCATTGACTTATGTGTCTGCTCCAGTATCATCTGGCTTTTATTACTATGGCTCTAAAAATAAATAGAAATTAAATCTGGTGATACTTCCCAGAGTATTAATTTGGTTCAATGTTATTTGGGTGGTTCATGGCTTTCTCTGTTCCCATATAAAATTTTAAGATTACTTCTTCTATGTATGTGAAGTATGACCCTGGAATTTTATTAGAGTTTCATTAGATTTAGATTGCTTTTGGTAGTAGAGTGGCTGTTTCACGACATTAATTCTTTGAGTATTGAAGTTCTTTTCATCTCCACATGTCTTCTTATACTTTGTCCTTCACTGTCAAACCTTTCAAATTAGAGATTTTTCATTTTTTTGGTTAGATTTATCCCTAGGTATTTTATTTTTATGGCTCTTGTTAGTTGGATTACTTCCATGATTTCTTTTTATATCTGTTATGTTTTTTTTTTTAACCTTTTGAAACTAAAACAGTTACATAATTTTTCTCTTATCTTTCTTTCCTCCCTCTAATATTTTCCATGTTTACTACCTTGCTTTCTTTCTCAAAAATGACATTTTTCTTTAGTTGTGATATATATTGAATATATATTATTTAACTATATGTACATACATTATTTATTATATGTACATGCATTTGTATATTGCTAAATATATAAGCAAATTGTACTTAGTACATATAGTTACTTGTATGACCATAACTCAGGGAAGGACTTTTGGTTTTCGGTAACCAGTCCGTGTGATCTTCCATGGGGATGAAGACAATTTGTCCCATTCTCAGCATTCTTTAGTCATCTGGAATTTTGTGGTTTGTTTTGTTTTGTTTTGTTTTTGTCTTAAGTGGAGCCCTGATGTGCTTTTTCTATTAAAGGTGTCTATACAAAGATATCTATTGGTTTTATCCTTATTTGGGTCTTGTTTAGGTAGCCATGTTCATGAGATTTTATGGGTCTAGCTTCTTTGTGATTTCTAGGTGACATAATCTCATAGCAACTTCTATTTCTCAGAATTTTATAATATTTCCAACTCCCTCTTCTGTTATAATCCCTGAGCCTTAGGTGCAGGGCCTACAATTTCAATGTATCTGTTGGAGATGGGTACTAAATAGTCATTTGCTTTTTGCCATTTTATCAGCTGGGTTTTCAGTAGTCTTCTCTGAATGTTGAAATGAGTCATAATTCTTTATGACACTCCTATTCAGTGTATTTGTCATTGTTATGTATGAAGGCTTCTAAATTCTATGTGCGAATTTTGTACCTTGCCACTTGCCACTTAGCTAATTTTTTAAAATCGGCACTGAGTCTCTTACATATAGACTCATAATCTGCAAATAAAGATACTTTGACTTCTTTTTCTATTTATACATCCTTTTTGAACTCTTCAATGATACATTCATTATTTAAAGTGTGTTGTTTTATTTCTGTGCTGTAATGGTTTGAATATGCTCAGCTCAGGGAGTGGCACTATTAGAAGCTGTGGCCCTGTTGGAGAAGGTGTGTTGCTGTGTGTGTAGGCTATATGACCCACATCCTAGCTTCCTGGAAGCCAGCATTCTGCTAGCAGTCTTCAGATGTAGATGTAGAACTCTCAGCTCAGCCCTCGCCATGCCTGCCTAGATACTGCCATGCTCCCTGCCTTGATGATAATGGACTGAATCTCTGAACCTGTAAGTCAACCTCAACTAAATATTGTTTTTTTATAAGAGTTTTCTTGGTCATGGTATCTGTTCATTGCAATGAAACCTACCTAAGACATGTGCCTTTGTATAATTTCTGTAATTTCTAATGCTGTTGATATGTACTTCTATTCCACTGTGGTAAAAGAAGACTTAGGTATTTAATTTTCATATATTTCTGGAGACTTGCTTTGTGTCATAGTATGTGTTCTATTTTAGAGAAAGTTACATGGGTTTCTGAGAAGACTATTTATTTTCTCACATTTGGGTGCCAATCTAGAGATATCTGACAGGTCTGTGTGGTGTCATTCAATGTCCAAATTTCTCACTTAGTCTACTATTGAAAGCAAAATATGGAATCCATTCACTCTTACTTTTTCTGTACTTATCTTTGGCTTTCTGTCTAGTAGCACCTCCTATATAAAATTGGGTACACCTGTGTTTTGAGTATATGTGTTTTGAATTGTAATGTCTTCATGATTGATTGTTCCTTGATCAGTATGCAGTGGTCTCTATCTCTTTTGATTAGTTTTGATTGGAAGTCACTTTTGTCAGATATTAGAATAACAACTCCTGCTTATTTCCTGGTTTCATTTGCCTGAAATACCTTTGCCCAACCATTCACCTATGGCAGTACCTATCTTATTTTGTAAGATGGTATTTTATGGGAGCAATAAAACTGGATCCTCCTCTTTAAAAGTCCAGTTTACGAGCCTGTGTCTTTTGATTAGGGAGTTTAGACTATTGATATTCACAGTTATTATTGAAAGAGTTGTATAATTTTTTATACCTTTGTTCATATTTTGGGGTTTTCTGCTTAGCCTACCTTTGTATAACTAACCTAGAATTGTTTATTTTTTTTCCTTTAGCATTTTAATCATGGTATTTCATCTCTTCAGTCTGAGAAATTCATTTAATTTCCTCTGTAGAGTTAGCTTGATGAACATAAATTCTTTAATTTACTAGGAATTACTGTGGAAAGTTTTTTCCCTGCAATTATGATACTTTTCCTAGCTGTAATCATCTGTTTAGGCATGTGATTTTTAGAACTCACAGGATATCAGCCCAATATGTTCTTCCTCTTAATGTCTTCACTAAAAAAAAAAAATCAATGAAAATATCTAATATTTCTATGGAAGATCATAGAAATATATAATATTTTCCAATAATATATTTATTAATTCATTTTACATTGCAATCACAAATCCCTGTTCTCTTCTCCTCCCAGTGCCACACTTGTAAATTCCTTCCCACACTACTCCCCCCCCCCCCACCTCAGAGAAGGGGAAGCCTCCTTTGGTATCACCCTGCCCTGGGACATCTATTCCCTGCAGGACACAGCAAGTCCTCTCTCACCTGGACCAGACAACCAGGCATTCAGTTAGGGGAAGTAGATCCAATGGCAAGCAACAGAGTCAGAGACAGCCCCAGTTCCAATTGTAAGGGGTACCACAAGAAGATCAAGCTGCACATGTACTACATATGTGTAGGGAGCCTAGGTCCAGCCCATGAATGCTCTTTCATTGGGGGTTCAGTCTCCATAAGCCCCCATGGGCTCAGGTTAGTTGACAATGTAGCACTTCTTGTGGTGTCCTTGACCCCTCCAGCTTGCTCACTTCTATCCCCCACACTTCCACAAGACTTCCCAACCTTCATCTGATGCTTAGCTGTGGATCTCTGCATCTGTTTCCATTTGCTGAGGGATGAAGCCTCTCAGGAGACATTTTCTGACTGCAGGTATAGCAGAGTATCAGTAACAGAGTCATGGTTTGGCTTTCTTCCATGGATTGGGTCTCAAATTGGGCCAGTCATTTGTTGGTCATTTCCTCAATCTCTACTCCATCTTTATCCCTGCACATATTGGGAACACGGTAAATTTTGAGTTAAAGAGCTTGTGTGTAGGTTGATGTCACCTTCCTTCCACTGGAAACTACCCCTGGCTATACAAGGTGGCCACTCCAGTCTCAATATACACCACTGCTAGAAATCTCAGCTAGGGTCACCCCCAAAGACTCGTTGGAACCCCTCTATACAAGGTCTCCAGGTAGTATCAGAGATGTCCTCCACTAATTTCTGTTTTCACTCTCAGCCCTCCCTGTCTACTCTCTCCCTTCACCTGATTTCCATTTCAGTTTCCCTTCTCACATCCTCTCATACCTGGTTCCATCTTTCCATCCCTGACAATTATTTTGATTCCCCCTTCTAATTGAGATTCATGCATCCTTCCTTGGGCCCTTTTTATTACCCAGGTTTTGGGGGGTTTGTATGGTTTTCCTGCACTAAGGTCCACTTATAAGGGAGTACATACCAGACCTGTCCTTCCAGGTCTGGGTTACCTCATTCAGAATGATACTCTCTTGATATTCTGTAGTTCCATCCATTTGCTTACATGTCTCATGACGTCTTTATTTCTAATAGCTGAATAATATTCTATTGTGTAGATGTACCACATTTTCTTTATTCATCCTTTAGTTGTGGAACATTGCCATTGTTTTCAGTTTCTGGCTATTACAAATAAAGTGCTAAGAACATAGTTGAGCAAGTGTCCCTGTGGTACTGTAGGTATATTTTGAGTATATGTCCAGGATTATTATAGCTGGGACTTGAGGTAGACCTATTCCTAATCTTCTGATAAACTGCCAGATTTACTTCCAAAATGGTTGTATACTCCAGGTTAGATCCTTATCATTACCCCCAACTCCCCTGCCCCAGAGTCCCCTGGAGCATACCCAGCTCTCCTGAACTGTGGGAGTATGCTCCCACCAGCAATGGAGCCATGTTCTTCTTGTCCTATGTCCTGGCCTGAATAAGCTATCACTTGAGTTTTTGATCTTAGCCATTCTGCCAGGTGTAAAATGGAATCTTTTTCGTTGCCTCCCCCAACCTGGAAAGGCTGACTTTGACCTTGCTGCCAGGGAGCCTCAGACCACCTGGAGTGGGGCCTTCTGACCTAGATGGCTCTATTGTTCTACACCTGCCTGCTCTTCTCCAAGACACTACTACCTGCTGAGAGACTCTTGAGATATTCTGGAGAGAGCATCCTGAAGATGCCCCTACAGGCTCACACCTGTAGCACAGGCAGGAAGAATGGATTGGTGGGGGATGGGCCTCCCCCTTCTTTATAAGCACAGAAGCTTAGTAAAATTTAAGAAGCTTTGAACAGAAAATCATATCTCAGCATCCATTATTTCTCTCGCCGTTTTCTCCCATACAGCTCCTGTCTCCCACTCAGGAACCCAGTCAGTATAGCCACAGGCGGCTACATTTTTTTTTTTTAATGTAAGATGGATTTTTGATTTGTATTTCCTTTTTCCTCTGTCAGTGAAGATCTTCTAGTGAAGATCTTTTCCAATTCTGCATGCTGGTGTTCTGTCCGATTAATGGTGTCCTTAGTCTTTCCAAAAGTTTTTCAGTTTTATGAGGTCCCATTAATTAATTGTTGATCTTAGTGCCTGAGCTATTGGTGTCCTGTTCAGGAATTTGTCAATGTGCTCAAGGCAGTTTCCCACTTTCTCATCTATTAAATTTAGTGTGTCCGGTTTTATGTTGATGTCTTTGATCCACTTGGACTTGAGTTTTGTGTAGGGTGATGTTTTTGGTTTTATAGGCCCAGTAAAGGCAGGTAGAGCAGTGGCTGAGCAATGGAGCTGGGGATAGTGGGCAACAAGTAGTACAAGGCAGCTGGGTCTGCCCCAAAGGACTCTAGGACAGGGGAGAGAGGGTTAGTGAAGGAATCTATCCTGAATTTTCCTGGTACTGAGGGTCTGGTGAAGGTGTGGGTGTTGGAGAGGAGGAAGGCAATCCAGGTACCATTCTGTTTATTAGCCAGGCTTTAAAAGTGACATGGTTCTTTTCTCTTGCAGCCTTCAATAACTGGTCTGTCTTTTCATACATTTAGTGTTTTGACTGTCATATGATGTGTGGGAATTTCCTATCTTTTTCTGTTTATTTGGTATTCCGTATGTCTCTTACACCTGAATGAGCATCTCTTTCCCTAGAATTTGGGAATTTTTTGTTTGTGATTTATTGAAAATATTTTCTGCATCCTTGAATTTCTTCTTCTATACCTATGACTCACAGATATGCTCTTTTCATAATGGCCCAACTATTTGCCACATTTTATTAATAGTTCTTGTGTGAGGTTTTTATTTGCTCAATTTTAACTTGTCATTTTCTATACTGGGTAATTCAATTCTTTTCCCTTGTTTTCAAGCCTTCATGCTCTGTCTTGAACTTCATTAATTCTATTGGTGAGGTTTTCCAGTGAACTTCCTAGGCTTACTGAATTTTCTAATTCAAGTCATATTTTGGTTTGGATTCTCATATTTCTCTTTATTAATGTTTACTTTCATATGATAAATTGTCTTATTCATTTCATTTAATTCTATTTTCTTTTTTTTTATTAGATTTTTTAAATTTACATTTCAAATGTTATCCCCTTTCCTGGTTTCCCCTCTGAACACCCTGTATCCTCTCCCCACTCCCCCTGCTCACCAACCTACCCACTCCTGCTTCTATTTTCTTCTTTATTTCAACATTGCTTGTGAGTGTCTCTAGCATATTTGTAATAGTTACTTTGAATTCTTTCTTTTTGCTTGTTTGTTTGTTTTTTTGCTTGGTTGCTTGGTTGCTTGGTTTTTTGAGACAGGGTTTCTTTGTGTAGCCCTGGCTGTCCTGGAACTCACTCTGTAGACCAGGCTGGCCTCAGAATTCATTCTTTTTAAGTGTTAGCCACTTTGCTGTCACTTGGGGCCATTACTGGGAAATTAATATTTTTGCAGGAGATATTTTGTCTTTTTATGTTCTATATAATACAATGTGAGTATCTGGACTTAGAACATTGGTTGTGTTCTGTGGATAGGCCCACCTTCATTCAGTAACTATTTGAATATTATTTGCTTGAGCTTGACTTGACAGGTTTTACATCAATTGTGTAATGCTTGAAGTTCAATCTTGGGGTCCCTCAGTTTTGATTATGGATTAAGGCAGTAGAGGTCATAGTTCCTCTAATTCCCACCACAGGCACTCTTTAAACTGAGCAAGCTGTCCTCATGGTTCCTCAAAAGCCAAACTTAGAATGACAGAAAGAGCAGAGATGAGGAATACCTATGTAGCACACAGATTTCCACACAGGTCTCCAATGGCAGTGTTGGGAAGACACATAGGGAGGGAGAGGTGTAGGTAACCTGTGAAGTGAGCAGGCCCTTAGTAAGTATGCAGATGGTGATATTAGGGTCCTAGGTAGGATATGAGGGGAGAGTTAACTGAAGGTTGAGAAGGTGTAGCAGAATTTTAAATATTAAATATTAATACAAGAAGAAGCCTGTGATTGGACAGGGATAAGGGATGCATAGGGAAGAGTTGCAGAGATGCAGATGGAGGAGACAGGTGGGAGGAGAGGAAAGAAGATGTAGCAGGAGGAAGATGGTCCAGATTCTGCATGGCTTAAATAGCCATAGGTAGATATGAATATCATAAAAGGATAGAATAATTGGGATAACTTGTCTAATCTAGGTCGGCAGCTTGTAACATTATTGTATGGGCATCTTGTGAATTAATAACTTATTGATACATAAATCTGAATAATTAATTATAAGCTTCAAGAGTTTTTTGTTTGTTTGTTTTTGTTTTTTTTTGTTGTTGTTGTTGTTTTTGGTTTTTTGAGACAGGGTTTCTCTGTATAGCCCTGGTTGTCCTGGAACTCACTTTGTAGACCAGGTTGGCCTCGAACTCAGAAATCCACCTGCCTCTGCCTCCCGAGTGCTGGGATTTGATGTACTGGCTTACTGGACTTTGGGACCACCAACCAAAGGGGGTGTATGGCTGAGAAGGTACTGGTGGCTAGGAAATAGGTGAAACAGAAAAGGGAAGACTGCCAACTGGGTCTAGCTAGAGGTGACAAGACTTCTGGGCAGAGAGGATGAAGCGTGGGAACTTGCAGTTCATTTTAATACTTCTTGCAACAAGAAGGCACTCATTATAACCTCTCAGATGGTGGAGTCTAGATCCCAGAGGAAGAAAGATAGAGGGCAATCTGTGGGTAAAGCATGCATTTAGTGTAGGTAATATGGTGGAGCTTATGGTCCCAGAAGGAACCACCTTTGGAGTGAACAGGCACATGGCAGAGGCAAAGGTCCTTATATAGCAGAGTTAACATCCCTTTATTGATCTGTGAAAAGTGTTTAGTTTAAGTGGTTTTATACTGATTTTACATATCCAGTTTAATTTATTTTTGTCCTACTTTTTATTACTTACATTATTTTGATTACTGTGAATTTAATTTTCTCTACTTTTAGTTTCCTATGGTTAAATCAATTGATTTTAGGTTTTTATCCTTTTTTGATCGATGCATTTAATATTCCAATTTATTTCTGATCATTGTCTGTGCTATATGCCACATCTTTTGATATATATATATATATATATATATATATTTGATATATAAGCATAGACATACACATTTCTCTGTTACTCTATGTGGCTACTTTTCCTCTGTACTCCATTCATTGATTCATATTAAGTGCAATGGTTGAGAATATGGATGTATTTATGAACTGATCTTCATTATCAAATTAACTATCATTTTCTGCTGTTCCCCCATATCATTTCGATATTATACATCCATTGACCTTGATTTCCTATCTTTAAAACAAATTTGTTCAAATGACCCTCTTTCTTTTTTTTCCAAGTTTTATTAGGTATTTACTTCCTTTACATTTTAAATGCTATCCCCAAAGTCCCCTATACCCTCCCCCTCCTGCTCCCCTACTCACTCACTCCCCATTCTTGACCCTGGTGTTCCCTTGTACTGGGGCATATAAAGTTTGCAAGACCAAGGGGCCTCTCTTTCCAATGATGGCTGACTAGACCATCTTCTGCTACATATGCAGCTAGAGACAGGAGCTCTGGGGGTGTGTTTAGTTCATATTGTTGTTCCACCTATAGGGTTGCAGACCCCTTCAGCTCCTTGGGTACTTTCTCTAACTCCTCTATTGGGGGCCCTGTGTTCCATCTGATAGCTGACTGTGTTTGCATGACCCTCTTTCTTATGAGTATCCTTAGTCCATTGAGGGAATGGGCCTATTTTCTTAACTAAATAGTTCAAAATATAATTTTAAGATCATTAAGAGAATGATACTGAGGCACAAATCAAACCTTAACAGAAGTCCCAGTTACCCTATCAACTGGCATTTTCTTCATTTAGTAATATTATCATAAATACAGGAAAATAATAGCTGACATTTCAGGTATTTTTAGGTTATAGCAGAAATTTAAAAACTTTGAATAATGTGGGAGTTTGGTATCTGCAGATGGGATGGATCCCTAGGTGAGCTGTTCTCTGAATGGCCTCTCCTTTACTCTCTGTTCCATTTTTTTGTTGATATATTTCTTTTGGACAGGAACCCATGCAGCTGGGTTCTCTCAACAGGGGGTCATGCCTAACTAATGGAAGAGTTAGGGGAAGGACTGAATGAGGGGAAGGGGATTGCAACTCCATAGGCAGAACAACAATGTCAACTCATTGGAACTTCCAGAGTTCTCAGATATTAAACCATTAACCAAAGAGTGTACATGGAGGGATCCTTGACTCCAGATACATATGTAGCAGAGGATGGCCTTATCTCATCAGTGCAAGGGGAGGCCCTTGGTCCTGTGGAGGTTTGATGCTTCAGCATAGGGGGATGCTAGAGTGGTGAGGCAGAAGTGGGTGAGTGGATGGAGGAGCACCCTCTTAGAGGCAAAGGAGTCGGGAAAAGAGGATGAATGGAATGGAGGGGTTGTGGAGGTGTAACCAAGAAGGATGATATCATTTGAAACGTAAACGAATAAAATGATTAATTTAGAAAAACAAAAAGTTTGAATAAAGTAATGTTTTTATTGAGTTGTCCAGTGTTAAGTTTTATCAAAACATTGATCAACTTTGCTTCATGATGTTGTTCACATCAGTATACAGCCAGCTACTCTGAAAACATTCCACCCAGTGTTGCTAAGCTAGTTTTGTATGTGCCTAGATTGCTGACAATTGAAGACTCTAAATTGTATCTCAAAAGCTCTCTCTTCTACAGTTAATGCAGACACTGATGTGCTCTCTCACTGCAAGCATAGCTTCATACACTGTACCTTATGGCTCTTTGTTTATCTTGGTTTTATTTGTTTTTGCTAATAACAATTAATTGGAGTTCTAGAAAGCTTATGTTCACTCAAGAATTGGTAAACATTGTACCAATAAAAATATAAATGAGATATGCGGAATTATATCCATCATACCTGATACTATATTAGAATTGAACTGGAGGTCTGATGTCATTCTATTTGTAGACTTGATTCAGCTGCAGGATGTTCCAGTGCCTGGTGAAAACTTTGTCTGGAAGTGTTTGTGAAGAATTTTCTGAAAAAGATAACACTGGATAAGAAGATTCTGCCCCTTCCAATGTGGGACACTGTCATATGATGATGCACTGAGAATCTGAATGTAACAGATTGGTAAATGGAGTTTGAATGAAATCTCTAGCTCTTATGGTTGGTTATAATTTCCCAATTTTATCTTCCTATAGCATGTTGTTCTCCCAGGTTTATGAACTATTCGAACAATTCATTCTTCTGAATACTTCTTTTACTCTGTAGCCATTCTTGAATCTTCTGGTGAGGCTTCATGAGCTCAAGTTGAAGAAGTTGCTATATACAACATTCTCACTGAAGTCTCAACATTGACTTATATAACTTTCTCTCTGAAGTCTTCCTTTGGGACCATAAAAAGATGAATAAGACAGTATATAACATCAAGAATCTCAAAATGTACATAAGGATTTACTTTATCTAAACTCAGCATTTACAGGATATGAACTCAATAGTAGGGTGTCTGGTACTTGTGGAAATTTCACCCTTTTGGGGGGCCTCCTACTGTGTATGATCTGAAAGGGATGTCAGAGACAAGAATGATCTAGGAGCTCCTTTCATTCTTAATGCTGTTAATTTAATACTCCAAACATCTGAGTTTACAGGAAGATGTCAGGGCAATGACTTTGTAATACTTTAAAATATATAAGTGGTCTTGGGATATTTTCCCTTGGCTTTGGGTACACATCATTGTGTAGAACATTAGGTCTGCAGTTTCTGTTGCTGCTTATTCCAAAGTTGTTGTTCATCTGAGAAAATAAAGTTTTCCACAAACATGAAAACTTTCTCAATTTTTCAAACTCTTGAGAACATTATATGTTAAAGAAATACTGGTAGCTATTCAACAGGAACACACATTAAATAAATATTGGCATTCACAAAATGATGAAAACCTCATCCACTGGCATTTGATTTCTCAATTTAAGTATGTCAAAATTTAAGTATGTCAAATTTAAGGGTCTCTATTTGTGGTCCTATGACTCCTAAAGAATCCTACTTCCCTTCCGTCAAAATGTATCTAATCAAGAAGAAAGAAATGTTCACCCTTTTCTTCTATAATCTAAGAAGTGACATTTTCAGAGAATATATATTTTTGACAATTGCAATTTTAGGAAGATAAGCACAAATTCAGGAGTAAAAAGATCTTCGTTCATTTTCTTTGGAAGAATCTACGGTTTTAAAGTTATTGGACTATTTTTTTTCAGGATTCTTTGTTCTGTGTTTATATCATGAGTCATTGTTTATATAATTTAATTAACATCGGCCAGAGCCGGCACACTGAAGCACTGTCTTAAAGCATTTACTTGAAAAGTCTCCTTGTCCCTGAGCTGTCATTTCTTAGCATGATGGATAATGGATAGAAATGATTATCCTGAACACGGGTAGACAGCTTAAATGATTAGAGCTTCAAAGAATTATCAGCCTTGACTAAACATGTTATTTTTCACAATGCATTATTAAAGGAAAATGCCATAGAGACTGGTATGAATATGGAAGCTCTCTTAAAACAGTTCCATTGTCTATGACAGGTGAGCTGTCACTTAAATGAGCTTGCCACACAATACCTCATCAATCTTTCTACCAAAGTGACTTAAAACATCTTTGAATGTTCAATGTCAATGCAGAATACATGTAAGTAGAAATATTGTGGGCGGTTTTATACATGCCAGGGTCTTGATTCATTCCTGACACCCAATATCGGGTGTCTCCCCATTATATAAATATCCATAGGTTCTCTAATTGTTGCTTTCTGACAGTAAGGGCTCAGTATCATCCCACAGTTGTGGTTGTGTTATGCTAGTTAGGCCCTCTCCCTGGGCCTCCTGAGGAATGTCATTGGGCTGTCTTTTAGAAGAATTTACTATCTTTGTTTTATAAGGACAATTTTATTGTTCAATAAATTGTTTTACTTTTATGTCCAATATTGTAAATGGTGAGAAGAGGATGAAAAACTGCAAGAACAATCAAATATCCAAAGAATAAGCAAATAAATTTAATATAAGCTGCATGTTTTCAGAGCTACTTCTCACACAGTATGCATAGCTACCAAGATACAAATGTGCTGATGTATTTTAATCTCTCTGCCTAGGACCAGAGAAGAGGCTCCATCTTCTTATGATTAAATGAACTCCTCTTTGTTTTTCCTCTAAAATTCATTTTAACTCCATGTTGGTGAATAATATTTTATAAATGTTTAAAAGGAATTTTATGAATGCAATTAGAATCAGTTTAGAGAAATTGCTACTATTAAGTAAGATGTGTATGGCTTACCATCCTATTGCGGTGCATGTCCCAGCATGTTCCACCTTTAAAGTGGAGGAAATATAACTTTACAATGATGACTTGTGGGGTTCTAATTAGATTACATATGAAAACACTTGGCATAAGGCAGCAGTCTCTTCCCTATCTAGAGGCCAATCATCTATATTTTTACTTACAGCGAACATGGTTGATAGTGTGGAGAGAGAAGAAAGAAGGGTGGTGTTAATACTGTATTAATTTTCCATTATATTGCTAGTTGTTTATTACTGCTATACCGTATTAATTTTCCATTATGTTGCTAGTTGTTGTTGCTCTTATATTTCTGAACAAATTTTGAAAGTTAAACTTTATCTTAAACTTTACACACACACACACACACACACACACACACACACACACACAATATTGGAACATATATCTATAGATAAGGAGAGACTACTGCATCTAGTATATTATAAAAATAACCAAAATCAAAACAAAATTACAATGATAGAAATCAAGAATTGTTGCCTCTGCTTTATGGTTCATGATATCATGTACCTATTTGAGATACGTAGGGCTCAAAACTGTTAAAAATAAACGCAACTCATGGTGTATTCTCTGTATGTTTTTCCTACCTCTACATGCCTAACACAAGTCCTCCGAGAGTCCCCATCATCTGCATGCCTTACTCTTGTGCAGTAATGTTCAATATTTAAATCTTATTTTAGCCATTTCACATCCATCCAGTACATATCTCATTTGTGCACACATAGTAACTAATTCAGGATCTGACTCATGTTTTTTGTTTGTTTGTTTGTTTTTATCTTTTTCTTGTTTTGTCATTTCATATGTTTGTATCATGTATTTTAGCCAAATACATCCCTGTAACCTTCCCTTGTAATTCCCACTCTATACCCACCCTGCCACCATTTTATTCCAATTTTATGTGTGCTTTTTAAAAATCCTAGTTCATCAGCTTGGTTCTGTAGGAAGTATATGTGAGTAAGGGTATGTATTAGTGAAGACTCCTGAAGAACAATGACTCCCTTGGCCCAGTATAGAAACCATAATTTGACAATATACCAGAATCTTCTGAAAACCAAAAACTGATGCAAAGATACAACTCACCAATATTATGTTGTATGCGATCTACGGAAGAGATTAACCAACAGGAGATGTTTTTTTTTTTTTCATGAAAATATTGTTGAAAGCTCCTGCAGATGAGAACAATGCCTTATAAATTATATATCAGGAGAACACTCAACCAGACCAAGTAGTTTCCACAATTAAAATTATATCAGAATATTTTGGGTTGATTTTTTTGAAGTACAAATTCACATAACATTTATAGATAACATTTATATATAACATTTATATATATCTCCAGTATATATATCCACACACATTACCCATTTCCATATTTAGCATACCACTCTTAAGTGATTCCTACACAACCTGAACATCAAACTGCAATAAAATCAGATTCAGTGTGATCTAAATATAAATCATATTAAGTGCTGAATATTGTTGCTTCATAATCTTTGTCCTTCTACTCTAGCTGCTAGGAGCTTACAACAGCTCAAAACAAAAAGCATTGTTTTGAGGGAAAAAAAAAAAGGGGAGATACCTATATACTGTTAAAATTGTCTAAACTTTACAAAATGCTTCTCACAATTAAAGCACAGCAGCAAGAAATACGTGTGTTCTATTTTGTTTAGCCCATAGGTACATGTTTTAAACTGGATCATTTTATGGTAGACAAGGCTGAGGTTGAGGCTCAGGGTCATGAAGTGGAAGAGCTAGCTAGCATAGGAAGCCAGCCTGCCCAGCAAAGCTACTTTGTGATTTCAAAAGAAGAATGCCAAAGGAGCAGTGAGTGCCAGTTCCAGTGGGAAGCTGCCCAAAGCGTTTTGAACCCTCCTCTAATAGTTGGCTTAGTTTTTGTTGTGGTGGTGGTTTTTCTTTCTTTCCTTTTTTTTGTTTTTGTTTGTTCATTTCGTTTTGTTTGTCAACTTGATTTAAACTAGAAGCACCTGGGAAGATTGAACCTCAATTGGGAAAGTGTCTCCATCAGATTGAACTGTAGGTATGTCTGTGGGGTTATTTTCTTGATTAATAATGGGTGTTAGAGGGCCTAGACCACTGTGGGCAGTGCAGCGCCCGAGCAGGTGGCCTTTGTTGTATGAGAAAGCAGGATGAACAAGTCATGGGAAGAAGGCCAGCATGTATCATTACTTTATGGTTTTTGCTTCAGTTCCTGCTTGAGGTTCCTGACTTGAGTTTCTGTGTTGATTTCCTTCAATAATGGCCTATGGTATGGAAGTGAAAGGTAAATAAACTCTTTGTTCCCCAAGTTGCTTTTGGTCACATTTTTTTTTTTTTTAATCACACTAAAGAGTGGATCTAGACTAGATCCACTAAATCAGGCACTCTACAGTTTCCATCTAGCTCCCTGTGTTGTACAAGCTGTCCAGGTGATTCTGATCCTAATGACCTTAGAATCATCAGCTACATTTTATCACCTATTCATTGAAACTGGTATTCATTATCCAGGGCTCTGTCATATGGAGCTTGTGAATTCCTAGGAAATGAGAAAGGAAAGATGCTGAAATCATAAATTCAGCTTCAGGTAGAATGCTTTATTTGCTAAGGGACAGTTGAGAACAAAAGGAAAATGAAGCTGATTAACAAGAAGGAAACTGATGAGAAGACCAAAACCATTTCCCTTTCTCCTTTGTCTTGGGCCCTCCTCCTGGGCTGTTACCTGACTCCAGGAATACTGGTGAAGACATATTACACATAGATATATTTATTTTGTCACAATTAAAGATTTAGTGTCATTATAATAATTATATTCTAATCACCAAGGGCATAATTACAAAAGTACTTCATTATTTAAATCCTTCTTGTGTATGTATAGTCCACTCTGGTTCTGAACTCTTATTATTTAATCAATTGCAAATGAACAGTGCCACTAAGTTTGATTCTGGGCTACTGATTTTTCTCTTTTTTCCATGCTTAAAGGAATCTAATCAGGAGACCAAATTCTATTTCATTATCCTATTTAAAGACTGCCCCAATCATTTTAAGTGTTTATGGGGAAAAATACATACAAATATTACCACCATGTGTGCATTACTTTCCTCTGGGTTTCAAATTTATAAGACACCTATTCCTCTTGGCCTTGCATTTTAAAGTTCTTTGCTCCAGTGTAAAGTGATAGATTTCCCACATATCTTGCAGAGAACTGCTTTATAGCTACTGTGACAGCATAAAACTGAATGGGTGGTGATATTTCAAGAGTGGGATGTGGGAGAAAGCAGCTTGCACATGGTAATGGATCTTGGAAACACTACTCTTGCCTCCTTCCCCAGTGTCCTTTTAATGATGAAGTCACTGAATAAGTCAAACACTCTAGGAACATTTTAAATCTGTGTTTGTTTGAGGAGTGGCTGAGCAATGTGAAATGGAAGGCAAAGAAGGATCATAAGCATAAGGACAAATAAAATGTAACTTGCCAGAAGTTCAGATTTGATTTCCTTCCTTTCTCCTTCCCCTCCCTCCTTCCTTTCTTTCTAATTAAGTGTGTTTGAATGTGGTCCAACATGAAAGGTTGCCTTTGAGGAAAAAGGACATAGTACATTGTATGGGGAAAGCAGTTGACAATTGGAAACCATGATCATTTATATTATTTTATTTGAAATTACCTCTCATGGTAAAATATACTTTAATAAACGGATGTATATGTATCTCTTACTAAGCTTTACATTTTTACTTAAAGTGCAAAATTTAACTTATAAGATATAAGAAGTCACCAATCACCCTGATATAGCGGCCTCTTGTGAGGCTATGCCAGTGCCTGGCAAACACAGAAATGGTTGCTCACAGTCAGCTATTGGATGGAACAGAGGACCCCCAATGGAGGAGCTAGAGAAAGTATCCAAGGAGCTGAAGGGGACTGCAACCCTGTAGGTGGAACAACAATATGAACTAACCAGTACCCCCTGAGCTCATGTCTCTAGCTGCATATGTAGCAGAAGATGGACTAATCAGCCATCATTGGGAAGAGAGGCCCCTTGGTCTTGTAAACTTTATATGACCCAGCACAGGGGAAGACCAGGGCCAAGTAGTGGGAGTGGGTGGGTAGGGTAGGGGAACAGGGGTGGGGGGTGGTTATAGGGAACTTTTGGGATAGCATTTGAAATGGAAATAAAGAAAATAATAATAAAAAAAGAAGTCACCAATCTTTTTCATTCAACATAGAATTCAGTAATTAAATGTAATCCCATTGCTTTAGTCCTCCTCCTCCAACCCTGCTTTACCTTTGCAATGTGAGAGAAATGAGATCAATGTGGTTGTTACATATCTTCATCAGTGTGGTTGGTAACAGTGTAATGATGGATGGCTTGATTGTTTAGCAAATGTCTATTTCTCACACAAGATGGCAGACTTCCATGGAAGGCCACCTCTCTTCACATTCTCTAGGAGTTAACATGGAAACTAGCACCTGGAAGATACTACAGGCTTTTGTGAAATAAATCAGTGAGGATACCATGAAATAATTCATCACCAAAAATTAATTGTCATTTTATGCAATTTCCCTCAATCATTCATGCAACATTTTCAAATGTCTAATATATCTCAAATGATGGGCTTTGTGATAAAGAAGGGGTTTTCTCCCAGATCATTTACATAAAATTTCCCAAAACACTGTTGGAATACTTTGTCATTAGGCTCAGTAAGGGATTTTTCCATGAACATACAAATACAAGTGAACAAATGACAGAGTTAATCATGGTAATTTAAATATAATGTATATGATAAGCACTTTATATCATTAATTTTACTTGATCTGCACCAACAACCAAACCAAACCAAACCAAACAAAACAAAACAAAAGGTGTTGTAGCTGTTACTATTTCTTCAGCTTTCAGGTTACTGTGTCCCCACAACACAAGAGTGAAAGTTAAGCAGTTTGTCTCTAAACTGAGACAATACATAGCAGAAAGGGAATTTGAACACAGATGCTCTGACTCCAAAATCCAAGCTTTTTACCATGCTTAGACATTGAAGAAATCTATGTATTACTCAAATCCAGCTAACTTTCTGTTGGTTGGGATCAGTTAAGATAGAGAGTGGGAAACCAATAGAATTAATCTTTAAACAGAGCTCTGACTTCAAGGTCATCTGGTTTTACATCTTGGTTTGTGCTACGACGATTTGATGGTTATATATGATGTACGCTCAACAACCAATAGCTGTCTGTATATATTGTGCTTGAAGTATGCCTAGTCAACATAAGTTATATCAAGAAATATACAATCTATATATATATAAACAGTTTTATGGTTATTTTATTTTTTATTTTTATGGGTATGAAAATCATTTCTTTATTTATTTTATTAGTATTTTATTTATTTCCATTTCAAATGTGTTCCCCTCCCATTATTCCCTCCCCCTGCTCACCAGCCCACCCACTCATGCTTCCTGGCCCCCGGCCTTCGCCTACACTGGGGCATAGAACCTTCACAGGACCAAGGGCCTCTCCTTCCACTAATGACCAACTAGGCCATCCTCTGCTACATATGCAGCTGGAGCCAAGAGTCCCAACATGTGTACGCTTGGGTTGGTGATTTAGTCCCAGGGAAGTCTGGAGATACTGGTTAGTTCATACTGTTGCTCTTATGATGCTGCAAACCCCCTCAACTCCTTGGGTTCTTGCTCTAGCTCCTCCATTGGGGACCCTGTGCTCAGTTCAATGGATGGCTGTGAGCATCCACTTCTGTATTTGTCAGGCACTGGCAGAATCTCTCAGGAGACAGCTATATAAGGCTCCTGTCAGCAAGCTCTTGTTGGCATCCACAATAGTGCCTGGGTTTGGTGATTGTATATGAGATGGATCCCCAGGTGATCCAGTTTCTGGATGGTCATTCCTTTAGTCTCTGCTCCACACTTTGTCTCTGTCACTCCTTTCATGGGTATTTTGTTCCCCCTTCTAAGAGGGATTGAAGTATCCACACTTTGGCCTTCCTTATTCTTGAGTTTCATGTGATTGTGGTATCTTACAACTGTTAATACTCATGTTGAAAATATTTTCTTTCCTTAGCCACACTTAACATACAGAATAAGGATTTCTATAGACGTTTCCTTAATATTTGTCTTCCACATTCAAATTCAATCCATTTTATGTCTGTCTTATACAAATGTTAAAATTTTCCACCTAAAAATAATTGGTATTGCTTAAAAGGGAAGATTTTTAAAAAATGACTCATTCTGTAATATTGATAAATTCTTTCTTCTAACTTTGGAGAAGTGGTAGAATTTGGAGGATGAGCCTCTGAATTAAATTTAATGTCTAAGGACATTAAATCTAGTGTCTAACACATTGAACTTTGAATCATACTGCTGATTTTAGGTTATGAGTTCCTATTAAACAAAATGTGAGTGTGTTTGTCAAACTGCTGAACTCCCTATGCCTCTAAACTATACTGGCATGAAGCCATGAGGCTTCAACCATTTTTAGTTCTAAGCATTTATAAAAGAAAATTATGTCAAGCCCCAGTCTCCTCAGTGAGGATGAAAGTAGAGAAAGTATTTGGGCCATAATGAGCAGTAGTAGCTTTTAAAAATTTTTTCATTTATTTTGTTTTACAAAGTACATCATTTTGGCCAGTTTTATTAAAATGGCACTGGTGATAGCCCATTTATGAAGATTTCAAAAAGTACAAACTTTTCTTTGGTTAAGGTACACTAGAGACCAACTTGGACATTTTCAAAAATGTCTCAGAGTCAAAGTTTCCTTTGATAACTTGTTTTCCCATACTCATGTTTCATTTCCTCAAATTAGATTATGATTTTACCACTGTACAATTAATTTATACATCATTGTGTTTCAATGCATTCATTCATTTCACAAATATGTATAACATGTGTGGATGGATAAGACACTATGCAATTTATATTAACTACTCTGTTGTTATATGGAAGGTATTTATTGCTCACAGTATAAATGATGCAATTTTTACATATTATATCAGGTACACTCATCATTTAATAAATCTTTATTGGTGTCCCTTTTGCTTTATGACAAACATTGAGGACAAACAAGAATCTAACATAAGTGGTCTTTGCTTCATAAAGAAGTTTGATCCAAACAACTTTTATCAACTAATATGAACTTACTACAATGGAGATAGTCCCATAATTTTGGGTAAGCAGAGGTTGTTGGCTAATTGAAGACTCCTAAGGAACAATATTTGATGTGAGACACCAAAAATAAGTTTTCTAAGTATCTTTCACAAGGTAAGGGCAGGACTCGAAACATCATTTCTGAATTTGCCACCTATTATGGAGTGATTGTTCAGGACTTGGATTGTAGATAGAGAAGCAGAGAAATCAAAATCATTTGTTCACATACAAAGTAGTAGAGAGAATTTCAGGCAACTCCTGCAGGGAAATGCTGGACCGCATGCCTTGTCTATAGCAAGGTAACTGGTCTTTCAAACTCCTTCATTTAGGATCATTGAAGACCACATAGGGGAGGAAAATCTTAACACTTCCAGATACCTCCTGTAGCAAAGAGGCTACAGAAAACAGATAGCCAGCTTCCATAAAGAGGCTAAGGTGGTTGGGTATAAAGCTCACAGAAGGGGAATGCAGAAAGAATTGATAGACACTCCCAGGTGATCAAAGAGAGCATTAACATTGTCCTTTGTACTACAAAAGGTAAACTTAGAATATATGTAATCACTCCTGTGGGTCTACTCTTCCTCAGAGGTTATTTGCCACTGGCCCACAAGAGTGAGGAGAACAGAGACAGGGATGGAATGGCTTCTGAGCTCAGCTTCAGTGAGACAGCTCAAATTTATTCAGGGTGAAAAAGGGCAATATAGATCTTGGGGAGTGGATAGGGATTTCAAGAGTGAGGGTACATTATTGGCTAGGGCACACATGCTGTGCTTGAAATCCTTCATTTACATGAAGATGAATTCCTGGTGCTTGTAGGGCAGGTTCTTATTGTGAGAGAGGAAGATGAACCTGTAATCTGGCTATAGTCTATATACCTTTCCTCAGAGTTTTTTGGGTTATTGGTGTGAAGGGCTTATTTGTCATAACACACTACCTAATTATCATACAGTGGGATGGGCTGATGTGTTGAACTGTGCAGCACTTGAAGGTAGCTCTGTGAAGGTTCATCCTCTTAGACAAGGTCAGGCACCTGTGGTTACAGACGCTCTCTAATTAAGATCAGGCAGAGCCTTGGAAGTCTCACTGAGAAAGGGAGTCCTTCATGTAGCACCAAGCTGAGAGAACTATATGGGCATGATGGACTATGATCTTAATATCATAATCATTCAACACACTCTTGGCATTTTGAAGAACTTAAAAAAAAAAACTAGAATAGTAAGAGCAAGTAGTGATTAAGCTACTGCCAGTATGTTAGTAAGGGATGGAGCTCCAGAGGTAGATAAAGGCAGGCCGCAGGTAGCCTGCAGGTCACTGTACTCAGGCTGTGACTTGTATTAAAGAGCAAAGGAAACCCAGTGAAAGCAGTTAAGTGATACACATGGATTTTACTGTAGAAGTTTATACCCAAACCAACAAGGATTATGAAGCTCTCTTTGGGTGGAGGTAGGCAGAGCCATTAGAAAGCAGACTAGAAGAAAGATGATGGAACAGAGGTCATGGGGAAACTGAATAGGTGTGATAGAGGGATGTTAGGAAAACAAGTCAGTGATAATTTATGATGGATTAGGTAGAAGAGGGGAGTGCTGAGAACAGAGTCTGAGATTTCTGGATCCTTTGAAAGGTAGATGGCAGTTTCATAGCACATTGTGTTATGCTGTTATGTGTTAAAATGGAATGCTAAAATCTTAAGCTGTAGAACTATAGAACTGGAACACTTACACACACCTGTAGGAAGAGACCCTCCAGGTAGTACTTACCATCCACTTTAACTCTGACTAGACATGAGCTGATTAGGTGGAATTTGGGGACTAAGAAAAGAAGATAGCAACCACTGGCCAATGTCAAATGAGAATTTGGTAAATCTAAGTGTCATGGAAATTATAGAAAAAGAGTAGAGCAGATGAAGGAATCACAGCACAAGGAGAGAGAATATAATTACTGTTCGTGCGAATGATTTATCAATAAGTCACGAATCTATCTTGTGGACAGGTATCAACTGGTTTCAACTTTCTGTATTGTAAATGTTTCTGTGATGAACTTTAAAGGCAACAGCATCACTCATTGGGGTCCTGGGAATATAATATAACCTCAATTCTCTTGTCATGTACATGTTAATTGGCTTTTAGCCACTTAACTATATGTATGTTAATTTAATTTTCATCTAGAAGGATGTGTACACTACTTGAGCTTTATTTTTGGCTTTGAATTACAATAGTTATTTCTGGCTTATCTTTATTTGATCGTTGTGCAATTAAAATGTTAGACTTATGCTTAAATATTTCTTGAGTTACTTAGCTTGCATGAATATCTGCTGTGATATTAATGATTGTTTTATCACTCAAATGAAAGTATATATTGTAATATATACTTATTTTATTTCAAAATTTTATTTCATCTTATTTTAATTCAAAAATATTTTATTAAAGTTTTACTAAACTAAACTAGTCTTCTTAGCTAAAACACTTGTACCTATATGGCAATAAATTGTCAAATAAAACTCAACTTTTAGAAATATGTAATTAGACTTTCAGAATCTAGATCCTGAGTACAAATCAAAGCACCTAGATTATAAAGTTAAATACAAATTCATAAATCATTTTCTCAAGGGCTGCCCTAAAAATTATAATGGACATCTTTTTTATTTTTTGTGGATTTAGTAAATTGGTATTATATTTGTGCCACTTCTATGCTTTCTTTTCCTTGCTCCTTGGTATGCCAGCAAGATATACTGTTTTAAAAATTCTTAAGAGATACAAAAGAGCTAAGTAGCTAAAGGAAGCAGAAGAAACATCTGGTTCAATTTCCTGACTCTGGGTCTATTATTCCCATCTCTCCCGTACCCAATCCTGGCCCTGCTTTTTCCACTCTCCCTCCTCTCTTCCTCTAAAATCCCTCCCACCCTCTTCCTCCTGTGAGTATTTTTTCCCACTTCTAAGAAAGACTGAAGAATCCACACTTTAGTCTTCCTTCTTCTTGAGATTTATATGGTCTATGAGTTGTATAGTGGGCATTCTGAGATTTTTGCCTAATATCCACTTAACAGTGAGTACATACTATGTGTGTTCTTTTGTGACTGGGTTACCTCATTCAGGATGATATTTTCAAGTTTCTTCCATTTGTCTGTGAATTTTATGAAGTCATTGTTTTTAATCGCTGAGTAGTACTCCATTGTGTGAATGTACCACTTTTTCTGTATCCATTCTTCTATTGAGGGACATCTGGGTTGTGTCCAGCTTCTGGCTATTATAAATAAGGCTGCTATGAACATCGTGGAGCATGTGTCCTTGTTATATATTGGACATCTTTTGGGTACATGCCAATGAGTGGTAGAACTGGGTCCTCAGGTCATACTATATCCAATTCTCTGAGGAACACTGATTTCCAGAGTGGTTGTGCCAGTTCGCAGTCACACCAGCAATGGAGGAGTGTTCCTTTTTCTCCACATCCTCACCAGTATCTGCTGTCACCTGAGATTTGATCTTAGCCACTCTGACTGGTGTGAGGTAGAATCTCAGGATTGTTTTGATTTTCATTTCCCTAATGACTAAGGAATTTGACCTTTTCTTTAGGTGCTTCTCAGCCTTCAAGCTTCCTCAGTTGAGAGGTGTATAACAGTGGGGGATGGGAAACTGGAGGTAGCCAACAGAAAGTCCCAGATTCCTGAAACAAGAGGCTCCCATAACTCAACAGGGATGACAATAGCTGAAATATCCAGCAAAGGGGAGGGAGAACCTGTTGAAACCATATCCGGAGTTTAGGCAAGATCCCTGTTGAGGCATGGGGCCACTCACTCATCTCCAAATTTTTAACCCAGAATTGCTCCTGTCTATAGGAAATACAGAGACACAGTCTGGAACAGAATCTGGAGGAGAGGGCATCCAGACACTGCCCCATCTGGGGATCCATCCTATATACAGACACCAAACCCAGACACTGTTGCTGATGCCAAGAAGTGCTTGTTGACAGGAGCCTGATATAGCTATCTCCTGAGAGGCCCTGCCAGAACCTGACAAATACAAAGAAAGGACTGAAGGAGCAGAAGGGGTTTGCAACCTCAAAGGAAGAACAACAATATCAACCACCCAGACCCCCCCAGGAATCCCAGGGACTAAACCACGAACCAAAGAGTACTCATGGAAGGACCCATGGCTCCAGCAGCATATATAGCAGAGGACAGCCTTGTCGGCCAACAGCAGGAGGAGAGGCCTTTGGCCTTGTAAAGGCTAGATGCTCCACTGTAGGGAAATGCCAGGGTGGTTTGGTAGGAGTGGGGTGTGGAGCACCCTCATAAAAGCAGGGGGAGGGACATGGGAGAGAGAGGTTGGGAAGGGGAAACCAAGAAAAAGGATAACATTTGAAATTTAAATAAAGAAAATATCTCCTCTTCTGCCCAGGAGGGGTGTTCGCCTGGCGGCTGTCCGCAGGCTGATACAGCACCCAACACCTTGCCTCCCCGACCGAGGAGGGGTGTCC
>NC_034595.1:47968772-47986263 GCF_900095145.1 Mus pahari | reverse complement strand
AAAAAAAAAAGAAAATATCTAATAAAAAAGAAACAACTGGTTCAAAGAGTCTACAGTTTATGGAAAAGAACAGACACTTGAGTCTTGCTTAAGAGACTAGACAGGGGTTGTTAAAGCATAATAGGAAATAGGAAAGTTGAGTTTTGAGGCCAAAGGATTATATCATTGGCAACATCAGCTGTGTTCCTGTGGGGTCCTTTGAGTTGGCACTTTTAGGAAAGTTAGACCTATTTCAAGAAAAGTGTAATTGCAGAGACCAGCAGCTGGCACCTTAAGCACGAGAGGCTGGCATTATTTCATAGTAAATGCTAGTGACAACACTTAATTGTATATTTACAAACACATGTTGTTTCGTGGAAACTCCTTGATAATTACACAGTTACAAGTGTGACTGCAACCAAGTTATCTCTGATAGCTGAGTAATTAACTCATCAGCTGAGCCCACAGGGCAGAAGCGGAGGCCTCGGTGACACTGACTTCTATTCCTTATAAACATCTGTGCACGCAGCCAGCACGTTCTGATCCTGTTGGCATCCTCCTTTCAGTGTCTTGGCTTTAAATGTCAAGCCTGAAACTCTCCTTATTTTCCTAAAATTTCTGAGCTCTTTCCACCTCTGTGGCCTTTTAACACTTTGGTTCTTCTGGAAATATTTGAGTGACATAGTAGATAATCCCAGAGACCCTACTGTATGCGTGGACCTGGGAAACTTCACTGCTACGTCACGACCCAAGACTCTTGCTTCAGGCTCTGAAATGGTTGCTCTTCAAGTCTAGGATGATCAGCCCAGCTTTATACCTTGCAAGGGAACTGATTATGCCTAACAAGGTGATGGTTAGGATAACAGATAATGACAAGGTTGAGCTAAAATGACCATTTAATAAATTGGAAACCACCACATCCCATTTTCTCTTAGGTCCAAATTGTCTTAACTAATTCATCTCTACATCAAGACAGCCAGGTGATAAAATTTATACCCAGACAGAGATGTAAGCAATGTCTACCTCTCCTTCTAAAGTTACAACAACAAACTGACATATGATCCCACCAACGTTTACGCTGAAAAAAAATTAATGAGTTTACTGGGATTATTTATAGAGCACAGATGACGGCCTACATAGAGTAATATGTATACTACCCTTCAAAATACCACACTAGAAAGTCTCTATCTCACAGGGATGAAGGCTTTCTTATAGCAACACATGGAGCACAGGCACACCTCATAGTTTTTTGCCAACCTAAATACTCTGCCCCTTCCCTGAAGCCTTGTGAAATTAGGATAGAATTTAATGGAACAAGTAGTGTGGAGTAATTGAATATACAAGAGAGGGCCCCATGATCTCCTTACCCCTTCTTCTATGGAAGGGTGCTTACAGTCAAGAAATCCAGCATGTGGCTGTAGCTAAACTACTAAAGATGAAGGTTGTTTGGTTCAGAGGAGTGTCTTGCATAACAGACCTCAAAAAGAATCCTCTACTTTAAAATTTTTAGCAATCTAGATACAGATGAAATTAAAGTAAATATGTTTGGTTTAAATTCTCAAAAATAAAATTCAGATGAATTTACTAGATCAACTGGCCTTTGTATAAAAAAAAGTATATTGAAACTGAGGGGCTTTGCTAAATATCTCCCAAAATAATTAAAACGGTATGGGCATGTAAAATGGAAGCTGTTTTTGTTTAGAATTTGATAAAATAAACACCCATACTAAATCTTGGGTCAAAATATTCATACTCGATATGTGTAGGGTACAAAAGTTGGGAGTCAGTGTTCCTGCATTTGCGTGTCACACTCCCTCCCACACACTTACAAAACCTCCATTCATCTAGCTCTTTATCTAGAGACCTGCATGCTGTGTAAATGTAATGGTACTAATAAAACAGTTGGGGACTGTACTGGCTAGTTTTGCGTCAACTTGACACAGGCTGGAGTTATCACAGAGAAAGGAGCTTCAGTTGCGGAAATGCCTCCACAAGATCCAACTGTAAGGCATTTTCTCAATTAGTGATCTAGGGGGGAGGTCCCCTTGTGGGTGGTGCCATCTCTGGGCTGGTAGTCTTGGTTCTATAAGAGAGCAAAGCTGAACAAACCAGGGGAAGCAAGCCAGTAAAGAACATCCCTCCATGGCCTCTGCATCAGCTCCTGCTTCCTGATGCTTGAGTTCCAGTCCTTACTTCCTTGGTGATAAACAGCAACGTGGAAGTGTAAACTGAATAAACCATTTCCTCCTGAACTTGCTTCTTGGTCATGATGTTTGTGCAGGAATAGAAACCCTGACTAAGACAGGGACAATTCATAGATAACAACAAGAAAAAAGATGAAATTTCATGGTCTGAAACAGAGTAAATGACATTCATGGTACTGACAGTAAAAGAAACCAGAACTACTGAAACCAAGCCTTTGGACCTCTGCCATGTATTTAGTAGCACTTCTTTGTCTCCTTACACCAAACTATGCTATCTGGAACCTTCAAAACTAGTCATCCATGGTTCAGTTATTTTTCTATAATAACTATCTGGCTAACATGATGATAAAAGCATATGCCTGAGAGGAATATGAAAATTATCAGCATGTGTGCTATTGCTATTGTCCTTGTATTCTCATTATACCAACATGGTAAGACCCTATTTTAAAAGATACCACTCACATTGGATGCAGGACAATGAGAAATCAACCTTGAACTTATTATAAAATTCTTCCCATCTGGCCAGCTTTCATAACGCCAGAAAATGGTGTGGTAGACAAAAGACATTCGTGATCTTATCCAGCTCTGGACCCTAAATGCTACAATATTGACCGACCAGACAATATGTGCCCATTGGTACAAGAGTGGCGAGACTGTTATGTGCTACCTTCTGGTTGGAATTGAAATTTGCGCTACAGAAAGGATCTCATATTTGGAAAGTCCAAAAGCTAACAGGTAAGGCGGTCATAGGCCCTAGATTAAAGCCAGGTGTCTTAGCTGTGGTTTTACTGCTGTGAAGAGACACCATGAGCACTGTAACTCATAAAGGAAAACATTGCATTGAGGCTGGCTTACAGTTTCAGAGATTATTGTCATGGTAGGCAGCAGGGCATTAGTCAGGGTGACATAGTGCTGGAGGCACTGAGAGTACTACGTCCTGATCCAAAGGCAGCAGAAGGAGACTATGGCCTCCACAGTGTCACACTTCCTCCAACAAGGCTACACCTACTCCAACTAGCACACATCTCCTAATCATGACACTCCTGAAGGTCAAGCATCTAAATACAGGAGTCAACAGAGGCCACTCCTGCTCAAGCCACCATACCTGGCACTGTTATTTTGCTAAAAATAAAATGTTTCCAAATTGAATTCTTGTTGTATATGTTTATTCCCACAGATCTAGGTCGTCAGAGAGCTTGCTTTCTATGGTAGACAACAGTTAATGCATATTCCCAAGCAATCAATTTCCCAAGAATAAACCACTGTGAGTGCTCAGCTCTAAACAGAACACCTTTACCAACCCTCCAGCCCCTGACCAAGAAAATAAAAACATGAAAGAGGATTTAAAAAAGAAAAAAACATGTAAAAGCTGGAAAACAGGGTGAATACCATGAAATGTTATCTTTTGGACAATTTACCCTGAACTCACCCGAACTGTGATCACATCCATAAATACTAAGATCAATCGAGCCAAGGTTTCAGCATGAATGTAGAAGTGTTTGTAAACAGCTGGTCTCTACTAGGGAAGGGAGAATAAATTTTTAAGAGTGCAGCCACTAGATGTTACCCATGGTTTAGTGGATGGCCTGACACCTATGTAAAAACAGCACGAATTGTACTCTGTGAATTTTTGGTTTGTTTGTTTGTTTTTAAGGAGGATGTGAAGTTATGAAATTGGGAGGAAGGTAAGATGTGTTTTAAGAAACCAAGAAGGAATTGGAGGAGATAAAAAGGAGATAAAAAGATAAATATATGATCATATTAGTATTTAGTCAAAGCCTATTTATAGGCATACTTTTTGATTGCACTAATAACTGTATTTTATATTTGTATCCTTTAAGATATATATATATATATATATATATATATATATATATATATATATATATAATCTATCCCTACTATCTTTCTTTTTTTTTTCTTTTTTTCTTTTTTTCTTTTTTGGTTTTTGGTTTTTTTTGACCCTACTATCTTTCTGATTCCCCCATTGCCTCCCACCCCATCTACCTCTGTACTTCACATCCTCTTATTGTTATTAACAAACTACTGAGTCCAATTAGTGATGCCTTTATGCAAATGTATGTGGTAATACTCTGAGTATAAGCAATCTATTAGTATCCATATCTTCAAAGGGAGTAGCTCTACCTCCCACAGTAGCAAATAGTTCTTTCAATTGGGGATATACCACCAGAATATATCCCTTGCTCCTACAAAATTTTAATTGGTTTAATATTCTGCAGGTCTTGTGCTGGTCACTGTAGCTAATGGGAGCTAACGTGTGCAATAGCTATGTCCTATTCAGAAGCGTTTCCTAGCTATACTCCCCATCACTGACTTCTACACTATTTCTGCTTCCTCTTCTGCAAAGTTCCCTAAGCTGTGAATGGTGGGAGCTGAGCACAGCTGAGCACTCAGGTATTTACACTCAGAGCTTTCTATTGTTGTGATGCTCTACATCAATGACTTCCCATTCCATAAAGAAGCTTTCTTGAAAAAGTCTGATGTCCTCAATATTATGCTTTTGACCAGGTTTACAGTACCAGATGGGAAATCCTTCCTGTGGACCCACCCTCCAATTCGATCATATAGAACTTATCATGTCACTTTTGTACTGTGGACACAACTTGACGGCATGTCAGTGTTGTAACATGCAGGGTCCAGAGCTGGGTAAGACTACTGATGTTTTCTTCTCTCACTCTTTATTGTACTTTCTGACAAGATGTAAACTAGCCATCAATGAGAGGGTTTCCTGTCAGTTCAAAATTGGCTTCTCGTTCTCCTATATCTAAAGAGAGGGCTAACTTCAGCAGTGGGGTCTTACTATCTAGTTATGACAGATAAACAAAGCAGTGGCAATAGCTTACATTGTTTTGCATGACTCTGAGGTCATCCTGATGAATAACAATTAGGGAGGTACTTAAAAAGACATACTTTCTAAATTCGCTAAACATTTGGGTATGTTAATAACATAGATAAAGCAAAACTGTTTACCTTACTTTGTGCATGGGGAAATTTAGGCATGGGTAGCTTATAGAATTTGCCAGAACTCTCACCCCATTAAGTAATTCAAATGAGATCAGCATCTTAGCTGACTGACTCCAAAATCCACACTTTATGTCAACAGGCCTGTTCTGTGTTGGGCAAGAGCTAAAATTAGAGCAAATATGCCTTTTCAAGCCTGCACAGGAAGATGTACAGTCTAACAAGGAAGAGAGTCAGAAGCGATACCATTTAATATGCTGTGGGATGTGCTGTGTCTTTGTGAGAGAACCTGAATACAAAGTCCTTGCTTGGACACCTAAGAAACTTAAGAAAATAAAACCTGACAATAGAAACTGTGTACACTTTGCTTGTTCTCTGCCAGAATTTCAGTCCTATATACTTGTGGGACAGTGGACCATGCCAGGAAACTTGGTTAGGTAGAATGGGTTTGAGACCCGGGAAACTGGGGTACATAACCAGATATGGTAGGGACTTCTCTACTCCCTGCCAGATTCCTGGCCTAGAATATGTGTCTACACTCCCCACAAAGGTCACATAGCCCAAAACAGAGTTCCCCATGCTAATGAGGTACCTAGACACCCTGAGGGTTTAGCCAACAAGCTTCCCTTCCTGAATATTCCTCCATGCAAAAGGTTTTAACCTCTGGTTCACCCTGAGAAGTTCCTATCATCCATTTTACCCAGTGAACAACCAATAAACAGTTTAGAACCAAGAACTAACTCTCTCTCTCTCTCTCTCTCTCTCTCTCTCTCTCTCTCTCTCTCTCCCTCTCTCTCTCGGAGTTATTTTATTTTATTAGATATTTTCTTTATTTACATTTCAAATGCTATCCCCTTTCCTAGTTTCCTCTCTGAAAAATCCCTTATACCCTCCCCTCCCCCTGCTCCCCAACCCACCCACTCCTGCTTCCTGGCCCTGGCATTCCCTGTACTGGGGAATATAATTTTCACAAGACCAAGGACCTCTCCTCCCATTGATGGCTGATTAGGCCATCCTCTGCTATATATGTAACTAGAGACACAAGCTCTGTTGGGGATGGGGGTAGGAGGAGAGGGTACTGGTTAGTTTATATTGTTGTTCCTCCTATAGGGTTGCAGACCCCTTTAGCTCCTTGGGTACTTTCTCTAGCTCCTTCATTGGGGGCCCTGTGTTCCATCCAATAGATGACTGTGAGCATCCATTTCTGTATTTGCCAGGCAAATACCCATGGAAGGAGTTGCAGAAACAAAGTTTGGAGCTGAGACAGAAGGAAGAACCATTCAAACACTGCCCCACCCGGGGATCCATCCCATAAACAACCACCAAACCCAGACACTATTGCATATGCCAGCAAGATTTTGCTGTCAGGACCCTGGACTCTCTCTTCCAAGGAGACCACCATGGGGGGGGGGCATAGAGAAGGCCTTTGCTTACAGAGCAGCAGCCTGAATCTCCTGTAGAAGGCCTCTCTGAGCTCCCAGAAAACCACCTCTAAGCTAAGGAACATTTCCAATGACCTAAGCTGGAGTTTCCATCTCCCTCCCCATCCCGCCCTGGACTGGTTGCTGTCCTCAGCCAGTGGGCTCTGGACTCTTCTCTCAGCTCCTTGCTACTCAGTGGCACCTACATGTCCAGAAGTTTGAGAGCACCTGGTTTGGGCCTCATCGAGTAGCCCATGGACCCCACCTCCCCAGCACTTGCTTCTGACTTCTTAACTGGAGGCCCAGAAATAAGGGAAGCCCAATTTCAGATCCCCACCTCTTAGACTACACCTTCCCACACCATTTGAGTGGAGTCTATTCGCTTCTCTAAAGCTCAGCACCCGACTGCTTTGGCACAGGGAGATGAAGTCAAGATCTCCCCCGTTTCACTTCCCTGAGGGCCATGCCCAGTGGTGGGGCAGAACATGAATCCACAGATACTCTGGAAAAATGGGAATAAATCCCTGTAGAACTGAGCTCAGAACTAGTCTCCAATAATTTATCCTTTCACCGACTAGGTGTGCTCAGTCAGTCTTCTGTCTTAGGTAATTGCAGGAAATACACTAAGCCTAAACCTTACATTGTACCTGCAGGTAAGAAAAGTACAACACAGGAATTAGTTAACTGTTTGAATCCCTCTGTTGCTCCACCTAAGTGCTCTTCATGCATTTCCAGAATGATGTTTTTGCTTAAAGATAGGAGAATAATTTCCCATTACCCATGTCAACAGTTGGTTGGCTACACTAGTCTTAAAGGAGAAAGAAATGATTGCCAGAAGAGAGAGTGCTTAAGAATGAGTCTGATTTGCCAAGCATGTGGAACAAAAATGCATGACAGCAAGAGTATTTAGAGGCAGAGAGTGACAAACAGCAGGAATTTCAAAGTGCACCTCAACATCTGGACAAGGACCATGGAAGAAACTATGGACATGGAGGCAATCAGCAAAGATAGTAAAGAATGTTGCTTGTTCTAATTCTTCCTAGGGCTCATGGGTGATATCCAAACAAGAAACCCACATGATTTAACAAAGTCAGGGACAGAAAGACAAGACAAAGAACCCATTAGAATTATCCAGAGAATGTGAGAATGTGAAGGAGCCACAGGGAAATGGGGAGCTAGTTATGAAGAATAGTCCTCAGGGCTTAGAGGAAGAGCATGCCTTAAACTATGATGGGAAAGAAGAGTAACACATATGAACACAAGCACTAAAGCATAGAAACTAGTCTTGGAGAATTATAATGGCACGTGTGCAAACTACAGACAAGGCAGTTGTTCCCCTGGATTTCTATGGTGTGGGAGAAAGAAGGGCTGTTCAATTCGTATTCCAAGCACAGCTCTTCTGTTTGAGTCCTAGTGCCCCTCCAGAAGGTCAGGGAAAAAAGCATGAGTTGTGTGTGCCAGAGTGCCTTACCACCAGCATATTACCTTTATGTTGATCAACCAAGGCATTCATCAACAAAAAATACTGGAATCTGATCTTTGACTCCAGGCATTATAAAAAGAAAAGTATTACTGACAATAACAACTCATTGCAGAAGCCTCAATAGCAGCTCTTTACTCAGAATGTTCTTTGTTCTCAGCTCTGTGTGGCAGGATTTATATTTAGATGCCTAATGCAATCCATGCTGTCATAGAAGTCTGAGGCTTAGGTGCCTGTGCTCTTCCCAAATTTGTTCCCTATAATTCTCCACAGAATTATCAGCTACCATGGGAGCAAAAATGGGGTCCATTGGTTATTTGGGCCAAAACATAATAGAACTTTTATGACTGAAATGGGATGCAATATGGTGTAATGGAAACCATTTGGGTCTTTGAAGTCACAGAAAACTGGCTTCAGTTCAGTTCTCTTAAGTGCAAGAAAGATTTCAAGCATCAACTACCAGAGTGTAACAGACATGAGCTTCCCATAATATGAGCACCGTGTGTATACTGGCATGCCAACACAAATGAGGACAGTGCCACTTTACCAGAGATGACAAGTTACTAGGAAGATGATTTGCATGCATGATACTTTTCTTTCTTTTTTTCCCTTTTAAAATTATGTTTATGTGTGTTTTGTTTACATATATGCCTACGTACCATGTGCTTTCCTGATGCCTGTGGAGGAAGGTTGAGTCCTCTAGAACTGGGGTTACACATGCTTGTAAACTGCTATGTGGGTGCTAGGAATCAAACTTTAAACCAATGAAAGAGAAGCTAGTACTTTTGTTTAGTGAATCATCTCTAATCTGTCATACACAACAGTTTCAAACAAAAGGAGATAAAGAGGGTGTGATAGGGTCACTAAATAGGAATCCCCAGCATATCTGAAGCAGTTTGGGGGCTCAGTCCTAGGAAATCTCTAGGCAAGAATGATGACATCCTTCCCAAACATAGATTTCATTATAAATGAAGACAGAAAAGCATACTGGAAACATACATATATAATAAACATCACATAGAAATTCAAGGTGAGGTGTCTATATGAGCCCAAGGAAGACTGTTTTACTTTCTGAGCACCTAACTTTACAATATACAATGATACCACATAGTGCCTAAAACAATGGATTATTACCACGATGAAAGTTAAAATGCAATAAAATACCCAGGACAGTGTTTCTAACTTAGAAAATTTCAAGTGTGTAATATGGGTCTCAAAATACTTAACCTATTGGATGTTAATGTATGCTTTGCACTTCATGGTCAGTTGTAATCTAAATGTATACAGCTAAATCAACACAAGTTTTGAACGAATTCATTCAGAATCAGAAATTTTAATGCAGTGTTTTTTGTTATGTATCTTTAGAAATGTGAAAGAAAGGAAGAGTATGTAACATTTTTCAGAACCTGATGAAACATTCCCTAAGAGACTCATGTTCTATAACTATGGTTAGAACTATTGGCCAAGACTGGGCTAACACATGAGACATGTTGCACAGTTTTAATCCATCTACATTTGTGTTTCATGAGTTCATTACATTTGAAGATCAGAAATTCTTTATCCTATGACAGTCTGAGTTTGTGTCACAATGATTCATACTGATGATAAAGAGTTCTGTGAGTATAAGTCACTGTAGTCTACCACAGTTAGCTTTGTGAAGGGCTATGTTCTAATTTTATCTGTCTTTTAGGTATCAGGAGTTACAGATGGTTGTGAGCTGCCACTGAACTAGGTTAGGTTCATTGAATTCAACTAGAGTGCTAGGAATTGAAACCAGGCCCACTCTGAGCAATATCATATTGATTTACAAGTGATGAGTCAACCTGATGTGGTGGCTCAGAGCCATTCATAGGTGTGGAAACAATTAGAGATGATGGGTTTCCAACCATAGTATATCAGCATCCCTCTAGGATTTTACCACATCATGTCATATGTTAGTCTAGAATCTACTGTCTCAATACCCTCAATTGGTAGGTCAAGGAACCATGGTGTAGGGTGTAGAATGTTACTGCCAGGCAGATTCCACATTCAGTGATATTTACACAATAATATAAGGACACCCAGCAGGAGTGAATGGACCAAGTAAGGTCGTTTTCTCCCTAGAGGGTCTAAAAGTTCCACCTTTGAGCTCAGGAAGGAGAGTCAGAAAGATGTCCAATGATGTCTATCTGAATGCAATAGATCAATGGAAGTGACTCCCAGATCTTCAAGCAGAGTTCCTCCAAAACAACGCATCATCAATGCAGCAGCAGTTCCCACACATGGCACATGTCTTGAGCATCTTCCTGCATCTGTTGACAGTCTAAACACATGGACACTTTACACTTCCTGTGCCTTTAATGCTACTTTGATACTCTGTCATTTAATCTTCAATTGGAAACATTAAAATTAAAGTGTTGTTATCTCCCATCTTTACAAATGATGAAAGCAAAACTCCAAAGGGTAAGTGACTATTCTCATTCATACAGCTAGTGAGTCTAGGAGCTTAGTTTTCAACCTGCCCTTGACTCCAGCTTCCTGGGACTTGGTCTATCTCTACCTCTGGGAGTGTGATGGTGTGGGGACAAGGGTCCTAGAGCACAAGACTGTGAGTTGTTTCAGGGGAAGATACTAATCTTTCCTCAGCATTGTACTGCCTATCATGAGTATCCCACAATGCTGCCTGGCACCTGAACAAAGCCGTAGAGTTGTCAGGTTGAATGAGATGCTAGGACCAGTGCAGCAGCTGTGTCAAATGTGTCAGGAGCACTTCAAATACTTTGATTCCTGTGTATCTGAGTACTATAGTCATAGGCTAGCTCTGTATCACTCTCTCAAACCTTTTCTCTCATCTGTACACATAATTCTACAGTGCCCCATCAGACATTGGTAAAAGCTGCAAAGTCTGATTTTATACTTAAATGTACAGCAATTATTCCTCATGTGTGTTCAATAATTGCCATCCTATATTGAGTGCCAATTATGAATTATATACTATAAATCAAACTCAATTAAAGCATCACAGAATTTTTCAGAAATTGATTTCATGGAACTTGAAAACTGAGGCACAGTTTAAAAATTGTTTTAAATTTTAATGTATAAATTTTGATTGTTTGAATGTTTAAATTTTGATTGGTGTTATACAGCTGCTAAGAGTACAAGAGTAGGGAGAAAGAATTCAATAAAACCCAGGAGATCAAACATGTACTCAGTAGCCTTGACTTTCTCAGTGGCTTCTGGGAGGATCCTGGATCATACCAAGAATTCTCTAGCAAGAGAAAATCATCTTCTAAAAGTATGATTTCTCTCATTGCCTGGAACAACAACAGCAACAACAATTCAGGTTTGGATATTAGAATGTAAAGGGGCAGTGAGGAAGGGAGAGAGGAAATTGGGAAATGCATATAATAGAGCTCTCATATATCTTCTCTCTAGGGTAGGAAAGTGCTCCCATGGGTGCTATTGCACCCTGGTTCACCTGAGGGATATGGGGAGGAAGCAATGAGTATATCTTGCTACCAAAGAGGGTGCCAGGGTCCTTCTGTCAGTGCTGCAAGACTGACACCATGTGGTCACATCAGCCTCCCCAGAACTCCCTAAGCCACCTGCCAGTGAGCCTTCAGGTGGAAGTTCACCAGCCTCTCAGACATTCTCAGAAAGGAGCTAGTAAGATCAAGGAGCCCAACACAAGCCTGGGAGCTATGAAAGAGGGGCAGGGAGTGTGTGTCTTCCACTCTATAGAAATCAAATCCTCAGCAAGTTGCCCACTCCATGGGGGTGGGGGTGGGGTGGGGTGGGAAATGTACCTTTTAAATAGTTATGTTGTGTTTGTTAGTTTATAAATCCCTTTAAGAAAGGCAACTTTAAAAGGTGTATGAAATTCTGTTAGGAAGTCAATTTTTATTCTATGATGCAAAGAGTTTCAAAGAGAAATACTGGTAGACAAAAGTACAGATTCAAATATGAAATAATACCTATCTGTGTACTTCTTTTGTACAAAGATAAAGTGTAATCCAAAGAATAATGGGACTGCACCTAATATTAACAGAATTTGTGAAAAAATATCTGATGTCCTCATAGTAGGCAAGAAGTGATTGTCAAGAGGACATTTGTTCAAACAGAGCAACTGCCTAGCTCAGTTCAAGCTCAGTCAGCCAGAAAGGATGAACATGGAAGGCCATATCTGCACTGCTGCATTTCTAAATTAGGACAAGGTGAATTTCACCACCACTGATCGTGTGCGTGTATGTGTGTGTGTGTGTGTGTGTGTGTGTGTGTGTGTGTCCGTGCTAACATGTTGGTGCTTCCCCTTTAAATGCTGCCAGTTAGATTCCTTTGGCTAAAATGCAGGGATCCCATTTTAAGAAGTCAATTCTGGGCTTTTACTGGGGAACACAATAAATTAATCATCAAATCTATTGTATTGACTGAACCTCGTAAGACATGAAAAATTGCAGTGCAAGGAATATTTTGGTAGAAAGGACCTTAGCATCCCAGGGGAAGGTGAATGGCTGTTCTCATAGTACTGTATAACTTCTTCCTTGGAATTAAAGCTTAATTTATCAACTCTAAAGCAAACATGGTGACCTTTTAATTTCAAACATCCACCCTAAATGAGAGCTCCCACTTACAGTGAATTCTAAGAACTTGACACTGTGCTGGCTTCTTGCATTTATTGTCTCGAATTCTCCTAACAGTAAGCTAGGGAGGAATACATCCCATCCCCATTTTGTTGAAAGAATACTGAAGTTGATGGCAACCAGTAATGCTCAAGGTAATCTGCCTAATGAGAATGTGTATAAGCCCAAAGCACATACTAATAACACTGAATTATAGCTTAAATTAGTATAAGAATTTCATGCTTATCTCCTATTGCTGGGGCTACACATATACCCTCACAGAGTCTCAACCAACCTGCAGGGACGATAATAGGACGGTGGAGCCACCGTGGGGTTGATTTGAGAGCAAAAGAATATTAATTATCAGAGCCTAAAACACTAAGTCCAAGGTATGGGCTGAGACACACAGCAGACACCACTGTGTGTTACTGAGAGAGAACTAGGAAAGAATGCTCTTAGTCACAGGAAGTGGAACAAAATCACTGTTGACAAAAACTGCAGGGACCTTGAGAAGAGGCAGGTACTCTTTCAGTTTTAGCATCCACATCACATACCTTCTCACTGAAGATCTCTTGGCCTCAGTTTTCTTGTCAATAAAATGGGGACGACAACAACAACTCTTTTAAACTGTTTTGTGTGGTGAATGTGACAGTACCTGTGGAACTTTTAGGGGCAGATCTGGTGTGAGCAGAGACAGGTACAGCCTGGTCCCCTCTTCCCTCCTGTATCACCCTAAGCAGTCTCCTCTCTGGATTATCTGGACTAAACGTAAGGAGTAGGGATGCTGGTTTCTATGCCTAGCTATTTGCAGCAATCCCAGTCAGTGTTTTACAAGCATGTCATCACTCTTTGAAGAAGGGTTACACCAGCCTGACACTGGTGACCTAGGATAATAGTGCGATCTTCTGGGGGAGAGGGTTAGGGTCCTGGATATTGATGAATTGATGGCACTTGTACCAGGGTATCCACACCTTTCCCTTTTGTTTCTTTAACAAGTGAAACTAGAAAGACCTCTATGCTGACCTTTTCCATCACCTTATTCCCTAGAAACCTGACCTCTCCCTCACTTGGTCCCTCACTTGGTGTAGAGGTCTTCTTTTCAGGATGATTATTAGAAAGGATATTTTTTTCAAAAGGAAGAGAGAATTCAAAATACTTTTCATAGAGGGCAGAAAGGAAATCAAATAAAGTTTTACTTGTTGGGCAAAGTTTTGGAGCAGCAGCACAGCCATTGTCTGATTTAAAATAAAGGTTGGATTCAAACCCCTTGATCCCACCTTGTTACTTAGCTTCTTTGAGTCTGTTGGTTATAACATGGTTATTCTGAACTTTGTGGCTACTATCCACTTATCATCGAGTACATGCCATTTTTGTCTTTCTGGGTCTGGGTTACCTCACTCAGGATGATCTTCTCAGTTCTATCCATTTGTCTGCCAATATCATTATGTCATTGTTTTTAATAGCTGAATAATACTCAATTGTGTAAATGAACTACAGTTTGTCCATTCTTCGTTTGAGGAACCCTTAGGTTGTTTTCACGTTCTAGCTGTTATGAATAAAGCTGCTATGAACACAGTTGAGCAAGTGTCCAGGAGGGAGAGGCCTTAGTGGGGTAAAGGTGGGGATAGGAATAAGAGGGACCAGGTGGGAGGGGGCAGAGGAAAAGCCTGCTGGGAGAGACAACTGGAATTGGGTGAGCATCTATGGGACTAGCTAGAATCCTAGGATAATGGAAATTCCCCAGAATCTGAGAGTGATCCTAGCTAAGACTCCTAGCAGTGGGGGATATGGAGACTGATCAAGCCATCTCAAGTAACCAGGAAAGACTTCCAATGGAGGGAATGAGACACCAACCCAGTCACAAAACATCTGACCCACAATTTTTCCTGCCTACAAGATGTTTGGGGTAAAAGAAAAATGGGGCAGTATGAGGGAAGGGCCAACTCTATTAATGATATTCTGTTATGGTTGTAGACATGAACCTAGCATAACTGTTGCCAGAAAGGCTTCACCCAGCAACTGTTGGAAACAGATGCAGAGGAACACAGCCAAATATTAGACAGAGCTTGGAAGGGAAGACTGAAGGAGCCTGAGAAGCAAAGGAAACCCAAAGAAAACCAGAGTTAACTAACCTGGACCCACAGGAGCTTATAGAGACTGAACCACCAAGAGAGCAAGACCTAGGTGCTCTGCACATATCTTCATGTGGGACTCCTCTAACAGTGTGACTGAGAACTATCTTTGACTACATTGCTTTGGATCCCTTTCCTGTGAAGGGATTGCCTTGTTTAGCCTCAATAGGAGAAGATGCACCTAGTCTTATTGCAGCTTAATATGCCAAGGCTGGTTGATAGCCATCAGAGGCTTCCCCTTTTTTGATCAGAAAGGGTGGAAAGGTAGATGGAGTGTGAGGGGAGGGGAAAAGGGGCGCCTGGGAGGAGAGGGGGAAGAGGAAAAAGCTTTCAGGATGTAAATTAATAATAAAAACTTTAAATAATAATAAAATAAAATAAAGGTTGGTGTTTATTCCTGTCACCATGTCCTCATGCCCAGACCTTAAACAAGAACAGCCTCCACTACAGAACTTCAGTGGCCAGAGCACTGAAAGTCTAGCTAAGAATTTAGGGAGGTTTGCAATCTCAGTACTAGATACAGTGTATGATTCTAAGGAGGAACAGGAAATTACCTAGCTTGAATATTCCTTTTTGCTTCTTGAGTCCATTTCTTTTATGGCCTGCCTGCATGCCAAAGCCATCTGGAGTCTTTGAGAGTTTAAATAGCAATGTTCAATTAATAAGGCATAAAAACCCTATCACTTCCTCACCACCACACATTTAGTGAGCCCTTCTCTGTTCTGAATGACTAATTGATAGGAGACACTTAAAGTCTGGTGTCTCAGTATCATAACTGAGGATGGCAGTGCTGACAGCAGCCCCCAGCATGGTCCTATGTGTTTGGGAGCATTTCGCAGCTATATACCACAGAGTCATCTTATGAGAGAATTAGTCCTTTGTGGGCATCCTGACTATCACTGGAGCAAGATAGAAGTTCTAGAAGTTTTATTTCTCTCTGAGATTTTCTAGAATGTTCTAGCAGTACATTGGTTGATCTGGTCTGCAGATCCCTCACATTATTTTAATAAAATGAGGCAGGCTACTGAGGCATTTAAGAGATAGCACTGCACTTTTCAAAGCACTGGAAAAACTGTTGTTCTGGCCTGGGGATGCAGCCATCTCTTTTGAAATGATCATTTTAATGCTCACACTGAGGATTTAGACTTTACTTTTACTTGAGATGGGTGAACTGGAAAGTATTAATGTAGCAGCTTTGCCCAGAACAATTGAACAGAACAATAACATTTAATGGGAGTCTATGCAACTCTTTCCTGATGTTTCCTTTCTGTTTAACCAAAATTGGGCAGAAATAAGTATCCCTTATCCAATTTTGAAAGGATAAAAAGCTCTTCAGAATCCTGAGGGAGAGCTGAGCCTTTTATTTCTGGGGCAGAGGAGAGAGCAAACATTCTATTTCTTTCCTGTACACTTTGTAGCTTTCAAACACCCTGTACTTTTAATAGATGGGTTCTTGTGAGACAATATAAAAAAAATAAATGAATTGTCCTCTATACCCTTGCGAGGCAAGGTTAAGTTTACCCTTAAGATATCATCACATCAAGTGACTGACTTAACATATCAAGTAGCACTTGATGAGAATTGTTGACTTCCATTATGTGTCAAAGTAGTGCAGAAGATAAACCCTTTATGAGCATAGCTCCAGACATCTGCACATAGGTAGAGCATATGGAAGATGACAGAGGCCATTCAAGGTAAGTGATCTGGCTAAAAAAGCATTGTGAAGCCTGATTGTTGCCTGGCCATTTCGGTGTAAAGTGTGGTCATTGCTCTGTTTACATCATGAGTTTGTATCTAGAACAATTTCATATTCTAGTCGGTGCATGAATTTTAAAATACTCTTGTTTGTATGGAGGGTAAGAGGCCTTCAACTCTTGACTTAGACCTTGCAATATTTCCATAAAGAAAACTTGTCTTTCTCTCCAGAGCCCTTGAGAAAACATATGTTTGCTTTCCTGAAAACATGATTGTGGCAATTTTGCCTGATGAGAAAGCTGATGGAGTAGTGTTGGATGATTTGACCTAGAAGTTCAGCACTGTGGGTCATATTTGTATAAACCTATGTGCTTCACTGTTGCCCTACCATTCATAGTGATGTGCCTGCTCCACATCAGGCCTTCAAGTAACATCTGTGTTAATCTCAATCTCAGTTATCTCTTCTATTAAATGGAAGAGATCTTGCTCCTATTTGACAAGAGTGTCTTCTCTGTCATACTGGATCTTTAAATCCTGGTTCAAAAACTTTGCCTATTTCTTTTCTTTTCTTTTCTTTTCTTTTCTTTTCTTTTCTTTTCTTTTCTTTTCTTTTCTTTTCTTTTCTGCCTTCTTTTGTGACTCCACAAAGAATTAGCAATCTGAGTTTCCTCATATCACAATTAGAAGTCAAAAATTTGGGAGATCTCAACTTCCTAGAAAGCTACTTCTTCCTAAATTTGTGACACAAAATCAGTCTACCAGGTCCACTCTATTCATGAAAAGTCATCACTTTGCCAGAACTAGCTCTATAGTCCAGGCTGTCTTCAAACTCACTGAGATCTGCCTGCCTCTGCCTCCCAAGTGCTGGGATTAAAGGTGTATGCCACCAACACCCGACTGCCCCTTATTTTTCTTAATCCTCTCCTTTGATTTTTTCTAAGTCTTAAAGTACTTCCTTCTCTAACTCTTTTTTTTTCTTTTTCTTTTTCTTTTTCTTTTT
>NC_034595.1:47953736-47968585 GCF_900095145.1 Mus pahari | reverse complement strand
GGAACTCACTTTGTAGGCCAGGCTGGCCTCGAACTCAGAAATCCGCCTGCCTCTGCCTCCCGAGTGCTGGGATTAAAGGCGTGTGCCACCACACCCGGCTCCTTCTCTAACTCTTAACCTCATGTAATTTAAAATAAGCTCAGTAATGCAGACCATTGCTCTCTGTCCAACACTGCATGCTTCATCTCAGTCAATAATGATGTGTGATTACTCAGCTCCCATTTACTGCATAGTCTACACACATTCCTTGTGCTTCATTGAAACACTCCCAGCTAAGTTTTCTTGGAGATTTCCATTTGCTAAACACAATAGACATCTTGCAGAATGTCCAACCCATAGCTCAGGCTGCACATAGCCAAGCTAGCTATAAATGGGGCCAAACACAAAATCATAAGCTTACTTAAACACTGTAAGTAATTTTTGCTAATTTGATTTGAAGTTTTCAAGCATTAGCTTTGTAGATAATAATGGGCCACAGTATCAAAAGCCTATGTATCCCTGTTACTTTATTCATTGTGTTTCTTTTGCCCTTATCTTCCTAGGCTGTATCTCTGTATTCAGCATCATTGCATATGCAGGTATGCTATTTAAACAAGGGAAAATTTTCTAAATACAGAAAACAGGTTATCAATAGGAGAAGGCAGGACATTCTGAAAACAAACAAGAGAAAATATGAGTGATTTGATTTGATTTATTTCAGATTAAATGTAATGTTGGTTGAGGGGCTTATTAATGTTTTTCAAGGTATTAAATTGTAGGCTGGGAAATGGAGAATTAACTACATAATACAAATAATCATTTTATATTTTTCAGTAGAAACAGTCATAAATTCTTACAACACATCACATGAAATCACATGGTAGGAAAGCCAGGTCAGGCAGAAGGTTTCTTCAACAGTCCAAATCCATTGATTTTCTGCATCCTTATTTCCAAACTAAGAAGGTGTAGTATAAGATAAACAATTGCTGGATTGGAGATATTGTATTACCACTAATTTCATGAGCAAGGCTTCCACACCCATGCATGTGAGACTGGTGTCCTAATGAAAGGACATGAAAGTATGATGTGTACCATAGGAAGTCATTTTTATCTGTCCTTGAATCCTTTAAATTACTCTACAGAGAATGGTGTTCTGTATCATTAGCAACTCTCAAACACTTGCTAGCTTCATTTTATAATAGAGAAATTATGCCTTAGGCACAGAGCTTCCTGAGTTCTGTAAGAAGAATTATCTCAACTTTCTTTTCATTTATTTATTGTTGTCTCTACCATCTATTTGTGGAAAGTAATATTTCTTTTACATTATAGAGGCATTAATCTTCATTTAAAATACACCTATGTAAATAATGTTTAAGTAAGAAAGAAACTTTAAAAATGTGAGATAAAATGTACAAGGCCTGAGCAGGTTAATAAAAATCCTCAAAAATAACACTACTTAAAAGAGTTTTAAAAAGAAACTTTGGTAGGAAACTTTGCTATTTGGAACTGGATAAAAGTGATCAGTATTAAGGTCTATTGAATAATGTAAGATGATTTCGTTAAACTATTTTGGCTTTAGTTTGTTTTTGTTTTTGTTTTTGTTTTTGTTTTTGTTTTCATTGACAAAACTGGAGAAACATAATACTTTACTAAGATGTCTAAAGGAATGAAAGATGAAGTATCCAGAAAGTACTTAGTGCAGCACGGTGCCGATGAGAAAATGGGCACATTCAGGCATTTCTCTGCTCTTTCCTCTTTTACTTTTCAGACCCAGGAGACTAGCCACTGCTCTTGTTCTGGAAGTCCCTTCCTTTCTGCATAGGGTCTTAGCTGTCAACTGGCTCCACAATGAATTCTGTCTCCATTCTCCTCAACTTACCCTCTGGAACAAGAATGGATGAATCTGTGAGTCACTAATTTGTTCACTGGTTTTGCCTGCTTCCAGGCAACTTTAGATGTGCTGTTTCTCCAGCCTATGAGGTTCCAGTGAAAGGTTGCTTGCTACATTTGGATTTTCTGTACCAGAGTTTTTCTGTAACCACTGGTTAGTCCCACAAATCTCATTATGCTCACTGTGAAAGGAATAGATGCAAAGAAGACCCTGAAACCTTCTGAAAAATGTCCTAGGATTTCTGTCTGATGAGTGGACATGGTTACTAAGCTGGTGGGTGAGGAAGACTGATCTCAAAACCTAGGCCAAAGGGCTATTGAAGAACTAGAACCAGGCAGCAGAAAAATAGCATGGGGTAGAATGAAAGCAGAGAGTTGTGTGGAGCAGACCCAATCAGATCAGAATCAGATGTGGTAGCAGCCGAGAGGCTTTACATTTACTGTTTTATTTCTAACACCAAGGATAAAGTAGGAAGCTGCCACAAAGAAATGATGTGTGCACTATACTCAAATCAGGTTCTTCTTCTGTGACCTCTGCCCAGTGTTCTGCCCCTTGCACCTTACCATTGCTGTGAGTCCATTTCCACTCTCCTTTATAACAGTTTCCACAGCTACAGTGACCACAGTGAGCCCAGTTTTTTGATGTGCAGAATCCCCCCATCAAGGCTCCGAATACCATCAATCTGTACGAGAAAAGGATGTAAAACCCTCAGAGACAAGAGAGGAAACCAAGCTGGAAATGTGTTAAGTTATAGAGTGGTGGGACAAGTAAACAAAACAAAACCCTGTCTCCCCTCATGACTGCTGCCCTGGTAAATGTGGGGTGGTAGTGGTAAGAGTGTCTGCTTTCATTGAACAGTATAGCTTGCTGTGACCTGTATTCCACTGGTGCTCTTAATAATTGGTCCTAATAAGTCTATGAGATCTTGGGAGGCATGGAACATTTATCTACCCCTCAGGAGGACATAGTGGCAAAGCTAAGATTTAAATCCAACCAGTATTGTAAGCACCACAAGGCATGTTGCTTTTGAGACTCAATCACCCTTCAATGAGAAGATTGTTTACTATATTATTGAGAATGTAGCCAACCTCATTATTTTTAAGGTCCTTGGAAAGTATGACATTAGACAGCAAGGAATTTGAAGTAGATGTCCAAGTTCCACAGCATTAGACTAAGCTCAGTGAATTACAGCCTTGTATGAGTCCATGGAGACGGCACCTATGGCCCTGGAATCTACTGTTGTGATTAAGGGTTTCGTTCCCAGGGTGTCACTCTAGTGTGTTGGTAGAATCTATGAGAGGTAAAAATCTTAACTGGAGAGCCAGGCGTGGTGGCACACGCCTTTAATCCCAGCACTGGGGAGGCAGAGGCAGGCGGATTTCTGAGTTCGAGGCCAGCCTGGTCTACAAAATGAGTTCCAGGACAGCCAGGACTATACAGAGAAACCCTGTCTTAAAAAACAAAAAACAAACAAACAAACAAAAAATCTTAACTGGATATCCTGAGTGCACTGAGGGTTTGACATCTGTCACAACAGGAAACCTCTTGTAAGTGTTGTATCACCCTTTGAGTTCTTTCAATACTATCAGAACAGGAAGGAAACTAGTCCTACTCTCTTTCATTGCCCCTTTATATGGTCACTTAATTCTTTATTTAACACTTCCACCATTAACTTAAAGGCGAGAATGATAAGGCCATCTTTCTTTGCACTCTGAGTACTAAGAGCTTGATGTAAACATTGTGAACTAAATGAACATTTCTCATTATAAAGTTAGCTGATTCTAGTATTTCATTGTAGAGATATATAGATAATACAATTACATTGGAGACAAAAGAAAAATGCTGATGAAATCAATGCTATCCAGTAGCTGTACAATTATATTTAAACAAAACAAGTTAAGATTTAATCTTGCTTTAATTCCCATCTAGAAACTAAAGGCAAGGGTTTTCAATTCAAAGGGGAAAAGAAAAAGTTAGAGGAATACTTGTTTCATATCGAAAACAGCCATTCATTTGTTCAATTAACTATATTTAATTAATATGCATGATATACAAACAAGCTATCTATGATCCTTGAGCCTTTATAGAAAAACCATGATGGTACACTAAACATGATTTAGAAGAGTTTTATTGATTGACACAGACTTATTATCACCTATGTCTAAGACTCTGTGTCTTGTTTCAGAATTCACACATAAATAGGTGAAACAAAAAGATATCTTTGGACAATAGGCTCTGACAGTAGAGAGGAAAACAAAGTATCAAGCTCAGTGACTTCATCAATGATTTTCCAAGATCAATATTAATGTTGACAGAAATAAAAAAAAAAAAAGGTACCTAAATTTCTTTGAGTGAGAGCAGGAGTGAACTGTAACAAGAAGACACATCTCCTGGTCCCATGAGTCTTTGAAAAGTATCTCCAGACAGTTTTTCTGGGTTTTCTTTCCCCTTCCTCCTCTTTTGTGTGCCCATGTTAAAATTAGCACATGCTCTTTATCTCCAATAAAAGATACAAGAGAGTATTTTAAAGGCAGCATTGCCTTTACTCACAATAGGTTACATTGTTCTTGCATTTATTTCAGTACTAAGGAAGAGTTATACACTCTGGAAATAGGTTTCAGCTCAGTGTACATGTGTGTGTAGTGTGTGTGTAGTGTGTGTGTGTAGCATGTCTCTCTGTGTGTGTATGCACATGCAAATGTGAAGGATTACAAGCATATATGCCATGACATATATGTGGAAGTAGAATCCACTCTCTTTCAACCTTGTTTGGGACAGTGTCTCTTCAATTTTGAGTAAGTAAAAGTAGCTAGCCCACATGTCGCTGGAGATTCTACTATATCCACCTCTGCATCCACAGTTTCCTTGGTGGCTAAAGGAAAGGTTAAAGGAAAAAAAATATTCATCTGAGTCAAGATTGTTGAGCTCTGCTGGAATTGATATTTGCACAAGGTAATTCTTTCTGTAGGGGGATGTTCTGTACTACAACTCTTTAGAAGCAATTTCCTTCTACACTGTAAATATTGATGCTGATATTTACAGTGATATCCACCCCCACATACCAGTTATGACAATCAACCAAAGTCACCTCAGACACTACTAACTGTCCTTTTCGGGATGACAATCCCTGCACCTTTACTTTGAATAGGCTTCAAGTTCATGACAAGTGGGGCAAGTATAGTCTATTCAGAAATTCAGATGGAAATACCCATAAAATGTCTTGAAGATAGGCTGCCCTAAAGAGTAAGGAAATATATTATTCTGGAAGGTTTTATGATTCATTTTGGTGTCTGAGAGACCATGGAAGCCACACAGACAATAAAAAGAAGTAAAAAGCATGGAAACAGACATCAAGTCCATGGACCCTCTACTCTTCCAAACTGTGACTCTCCTAGGATTTCTCTGAAAAGCCAAACCATCTGGAGAGCTCATCTACCTGGCACTGGTGCTGATCCCACAGGTAGGAAGGCAGGGCCTTGGGGAGACTGGCTGTCTACGAGGAAGTCTGGAAAGTGAAAAATTACTTCCAGCGAATACAGAGTCTATTTCCTTTAGAACACACAACCAAGGGACTGGAATCTTGGAAGGTCTTCTGATATGTGGTGCCTGACTCCATCTTCACTCTGATTTCAATGGATCATGGAAAAGGGTGTAACTGCATCATCCTGAACTGATTGAACATGCAGTAAGCAGCCTTTGAGGTACGATAACTTTGCTTAAACTATTTTCATACACATGTGGAAGGAAAGCAGTCATGTTAAATAGAAATAGAATTTGAGGTTTATCTTTGATAAACTACCGTTATACCGCAGGCAGTAGTTCACCAAGGAAAGCCTGGTTTGCTGTGTTTTCTCATTCATCTGGCCGCCCAGGTTACTTATATTCAGATAACTGAATTCCTGACCCAGGGCACATACTGCTTTAGTGGAAGGAGAAAATAAAAATGCTGGGACAATTAATAGGTGACCAGATTCTTTTACTCTGAATCCTGTATTACTGCTTCATTATGTTGCTTTAGGATACAGTGAGAAAATAGATAACTCATCTAGCATAGAGTAGCATATATATGTGAGTATATGTATAATATATATGTATATATGTATATATATCACATATATGTGTGTATGTGTAGTTTGAGGTTTTTTTTTTTTTTTTTTTTTTGGTTTTTCGAGACAGGGTTTNGAGACAGGGTTTCTCTGTATAGCTCTGGCTGTCCTGGAACTCACTTTGTAGACCAGGCTGGCCTCGAACTCAGAAATCTGCCTGCCTCTATAGTTTGAGTTTTGATATGTAAATTTAAGATTGATTTATTTTATTTTATACCTATGAGTGTTTTGGTTGCATGTATATGTTTGTACCACATGTATGCCTGTTGCCTGTGGAAGTCAGAAAAGGGCATCAATTCAAATGGAACTGAAGTTAGCGTTAGATGTGAGCCACTGTGTATGTGCTGAGAACTAAACTAGAGTCCTCTAAAGAAACAATAAGCATTTTTAACAGCTGAGTCATTTCCCCAGCTTCTGATTTTTTTCTGAAGATGCGTTCTTCACAGGTTAAATGGACTAGCCCTGGACTTGAAATCCTTCCTCTGCCTCCCAAGCATTGAAATCACAGATGTATGCCATTATGTTCAATGTTTCTTATAATATTACTGACACCTTAGAGCTTAGTATATATTAAGTGTTCAAAAACCCTTACTGATAAAACCATAAAGTCTTGGTATGAGGAGAGAAAGCCAGCATCTGATTAGTGGCTGGCCTGTGCTTATCATATCAACATTAATGCTCTATCCATTGGTTATTAATTTTTTTGCAGAATTTAATTACATTTTTCAAAAGACGAAATTGTAGCTTAAACAACTTGGTTAAGGTTGCTTGACAAGAAGTTCGGACTTCACTAAGTTAAAAGGCAAGATCTGTTTCCTAAAGAAAATTTCTCTGAGAAGCCACGCTGTTAAGATTGGGGACAATTCCTTAATTCTCTTTACATTCTGATTTGAATTGTGTTACCCACAGAACACATTAAATTCCTAACCCCGAAATGTGAGTTGATTTAGGTCACAGCAGATCTAACTGGAGCCCTTACTGCACTGATTCTCACTCTAAACCAAGAAGAAGCCCAGCTAGGAAGATGGCCACGTGATGAGGAGGGAAGATGGCCACGTGATGAGGAGGGACGGGCTTAGAGGTCCACCTTTCCATCCAAGGAATGTCACAGGTGGCATCAAACAACAGAGGCACAAAAATGCAAAGGAGTCCTTTTCCCTAAAGCACGCTAGTCCTACAAGCATCTGACTGCAAGCTTCCAGCATCCACAGATGGAACAGTTGTTTCCCTTGTTTTAGTTCATGGTTTTGCTGTGCTGCTGTGAAGCCCTAGAAAGTAACCACAGTTCCTCTGTGCAAAAGGTGGCTTCACATGTTGAACTACAGAAAACGTCTCTGGGAAGAATAGTCTCTGTGACTAGGTGTTGAGGGTGGTACTAAAGCAAATACTGGAAAGAACGCTCTGTGGTGCTATTATTGAACAATCAAATCATTCCCAAGGGTCCCACCTAAGCCACATTCTATGATCTTGAGATCCTGAAAGCTTGAAGAAGGATGATTCCAGGGCTTGGAGATGAAACTTGATAGTGCTTCTGGCACACCTACCACCTACTATGAGCAGTACTCATCAATTAGCAAAAGGTCTTATATTTATTTATTTATTTATTTATTTATTTATCCATTCATTCATTCATTCATTCATTCATTTATTCATTCTACATCTAGATCACTATCCCCCCTCTTAGTCATGCCTACCACAAACCCTTCCCTATCCCTTCCCCTTTTACATTTAGAGGGTAGAGAACCCCTGTGTCTCCCCACACCCTAGAACATCATGTCTCTGCAGGCCCAGGTACATTTTCTCCTACTGATGCCAGACAAGGTAGCCCAGTTAGAAGAACACATCCTACAGACTGGCCAAAGCTTTAGAGTTAGCCCTTGTACCAGTTGTTAGGGACCCATATGAAGATCCAGGTACACATCTGCTACATATTCGTAAAAGCCTAGGTCCAGCTTCTGTATACTCTTTGGTTGGTGGTTCATTTACTAAGAGCCCCAAATGTCAAGGGTAGCTGACTTTGTTAGTCTTTCTGTGGAGTTTCTAACTCCTTCAGGGCCTTCAATACTTCCCCCAACTCTCCCATATGAGTCCCCAAGCTTCATCCACTGTTTGGCTGTGGGTGCTTGCATCTGTATGAGTCAGCTTCTGGGTGGAGCCTCTCACAGGACAGCCATGCTAGACTTCTGTCTGCAAACATAGCAAAGTATCATTAATAGTGTTTCCCGTATTAGTGCTTGTCCATGGAATGCTTCTCTAGTTGAGCTGGTTATTGCTTGTCTATTCCCTCGATCTCTGTTCTGTCCCCCATCCCTGCATTTCTTGTTTATAGAATAAATTTAGAGTCAAAAGTTTTGTGAGTTGGTTAGTATCCCTATTATGCCTATTGGGTACAGGAGGTAGCCTCTTCATGTTCCAGCCTTAATGCTGAGTCACAGCTAAGGTTACTCCGATTGATTCTTGGGTGCCTCCCCTATCCATCGTCTGTTGCATGTCTCAGGATACCCCCCCCCATCTCCATACCCATGCCAGTTGCAGATTTCTATTCATTCTCATGACATCTTCCATCTCTCATGTCCCTCCCCACTTATCCTGAATTTCCCCATTCCCTTCCCAATCACCTCTCCCCTTTGGTCCATCCCTCCTTCTGCCTCTTATGACTATTCCCCCTTCCAAGAGAAATTTAAGCATTCTTGCTTGGCCCCTCCTTCATCTTTAGCTTTGGGTCTATGCAGCATGGTTATCCTGTATTTTATGCCAATATCCACTTATGAGTGAGTAGACACTAGGCATGTATTTTGGGGTCTAGCTTATATCACTGAGGATGATATTCTCAAGTTCCATCCATTTTCCTACAAAATTTACGACGTCTTTGTTTTTAATAACTGAAAGGTATTCCATTGTATAGATGAACCACATTGTCTTTATCTGTTTTTCAGTTGAGAGGCATCTAGATTGTTTCTAGTTTCTGGCTATTAGGAATAAAGATGCTATGAACATAGTTGAGTAGGTGTCCTTTTGGGATGGTGGAGCATATTTTGGGTGTATGCCCAGGAGTGTTATAGCTGAATCTGCAGGTAGAACTATTTCCATTTTTTTTTTTTGAGGAACTGCCAGAATGATTTCTAGAGTGGTTGTACAAGTTTGTACTCCCACCAGCAATGGAGGAGTGGTCTCCTTGCTCCATATCCTTATTACCATGTGTTATATCTGGAGCTTTTTATTTTAGCCATGCTGACCAGTAAAAGATGTAATCTCAAGGTTGTTTTGATTTATATTTCCCTGATGACTAAAGATTTTGAACATTTCTTTAATTGCTTCTTGCCATTCAAGATTCCACTGTTGAGAATTCTGTGATTATCTCTGTACCCCATTTTAAAATTGGGTTATTTGGGTTGTTGGTGTCTAACTTCTAGAGTTCTATATCAATAAAAAGGTTTAAAAAACTATTCTCAACAATAAAAGAATCTCTGGTGGAATCACCATGCCTAACCTCAGAAAATTGGACATAGTACTACCTGAAGATCCAGCAATACCTCTCCTGGGCATATATCCAGAAGATGTTCCAACTGGTAATAAGGACACATGCTTCACTATGTTCATAGCAGCTTTATTTATAATAACCAGAAGCTGGAAAGAATCCAGATGTCCCTCAACAGAGGAAAGGATGCAGAAAATGTGGTACATTTACACAATGGAGTACTATTCAGAAATTAAAAACAATGAATTCATGAAATTTTTAGGCAAATGGANAGATCTGGAGGCTATCATCCTGAGTGAGGTAACCCAATTACAAAAGAACACACATGATATACTCTCTGATAAGTGGATATTAGTCCAGAAACTTAGAATACCCAAGATACAATTTGCAACACATATGAAACTCAAGAAGAAAGAAGACCAAAGCATGGATACTTCATTCCTCCTTAGAATGGGGAAAAATATCCATGAAGGTAGTTATAGAGACAAAGTTTGGAGCTGAGATGGAAGGAAGGACCATCCAGAGACTGCCCCACCCAGGATCCATCCCATAAACAGCCACCAAACCCAGACACTATTGCATATGCCAGCAAGATTTTGCTGACATGACCCTGATATAGCTGTCTCTTGTGAGGCTATGCCAGTACCTGGCAAATACAGAAGTGGAAACTCACAGTCATCTATTGGATGGATCACAGCCCCCAGTGGAGGAGCTAAAGTACCCAAGGAGCGGAAGGAGTTTGCAACCCTATAGGAAGAACAACAATATGAACTAACCAGTACCCCCAGAGCTTGTGTTTCTAGATGCATATGTAGCAGAGGATGACCTAGTTGGTCATCAATTGGAGGAGAGGCCCTTGGTCTTGAGAAGATTATTTGCCCCACTACAGGGAATGCCAGGGCCAGGAAGTGGGAGTGGGTGGGTTGGGGAGCAGGACAGGGGGAGGGTATAGGAGACTTTCGGGATAGCATTTGAAATGTAAATGATGAAAGTATCTAATTAAAAAAAATGGTCTCACATGATGATCTATTCATCTTTAAGTAGTAGTTTCCTTGATTCAAAGTGGTTACTTTGTTTCTATGTTACCTGCTTTAGGCCAATTGTGGAAATAAATATTTTAGACCCAAAATACCTGCCTATACTAAGACAAAGTTACTGAGATTCAGTGAATCCTCCAACCAACCCCCAAATACTTCATTTCTTCTTGAAATGAAGAGGAATTTAATTAATGTGACTGTGAAAGACAGCTAAGCTATACATGAAGCCGTCGGGGAAGTGATCTATTTCTTTTGCTGTGGATGCTCTGTTAGAAACAGTTATCATCTTTATTGAGATTCTGGTTCTTTTCTGATTATTCTCAATATTGAATATTGAATTATCATTTTCCTAAAGTTGCCCATGGCAATCTGACAACATACAGACCCCATGGAGGCTTTCACACGGTGAGTGGAAGGACAGACCAGTGCTCAAACTTCACTCATGTTCTAACTCCAAATCTTTCCACTGCCTGCTTTGCCTTTCTAAGAAGGAAGAGGGATTCCTTAAATTAGGGTTTCAAGGGGCAACATTCACTAACATCAGCTGTTTCATGTGCTCTTCCAAGCTTTGATAGATTTGCTTCTTGGAGCCATTAAGAAAAGCACTGACCCACAGGCTATAAATTACCATTTTCCTCACGCAGATGCAATCAGCTTTTTAAGGCCAGGCTAATACCTTTCTTAAAATAAGCATCAGTTTTCTGGGCATTTATATGCTAACACTTCTGGTTTCCATCCTTGACTCCATTAATAGAATTCTCTTTAATTCCTTTTCACTTTTAATGGCTTTGACAGGGACTAATTTGCAGGCACAATTGCTAATTTTACAGTGGCTTTTTGCTTTGTCAGCATGAGACTGACTAAGGAATTATTAATAGAAGAATGGGATTCCCTTTTCATCCTTTTGCTCTTGACTGTAGGAGGAGGTGGGGTAAAAATCCATTATTTAAAAACATTTGTTCTTCCTGAAAGGTCATCATTCTAGCCTTCCACCTTCTCCTAAACTGTAGCAGTATCAGCAGTCATATAACCGCTTTGTCTCCCTGAATGACTCCTGGCTTCATTCCAGTTTACACCATCGCTATAAGACCATCTTTGAGTCCACCTTGGAAATCGGATCCAAAATAAGAATTCTCTCAACATTTCTGTGTGGTTTTCTAAATATCATTTCCTCAATGTAAGTATTTATGAGGATCTCAGTGATCAGCCTTAGGATTTTCAGAATAACTGCTATATGGGGGAAAGATGGGCTGGAAGTTTATTGTGGCTGCTAGCAGCAGAGAGGATGGGTGCTCAGCAGGGACCTAAGCCAAAGATTACTGTTTTGTTCACGTAAACTACATCTTAAAATATATATATTTGGGATGTTGTATTGTCACCAGTGAACCTACCTCTTGTCACCCTGCAGTTCTACAGTTACTAGCTTGCAGCTTCTAATGTTAAGCCTACCCTATGGTTTAAGACATACATGGTTTTATAAATGAATCAAACACCCTGACAGGAAACAACAGGAAATGACATCTCTCAATCCATTTCCAACAGAGCTTTTCCAGGAGTTTCCCAGTAATATGTTTGTGACCACAAACATTAGGGGAGGCTAGTAAATATAGCCTTTACGCTGCTGCTTAAACCAGATTTGTTATTCAGGAAAAAGGGGTAGGGAAACATGAAAGAAACAAATATCATGTACACTATATGCAGCATAAAGGAAGACTGCATAAGGAAAGTCAAAAATTCTTCATTAATAAGATATCTTGGAGATCAAGTAAAGAAAACAATCGACGTACTCTTGAACAGTGAGAATACCCTTGGCTCCTATTTTCTTCTTAGCCTGCCATATTTTCTCCTTCCTTGATCACTGGGGAAATCCCTATGAGTTATTCACTCCTCTCAAATATCATCTGGTATCTGCTGCCTCCCTACCTCCACAACGACTCCTGCTTTTCTTTTGAGACAAATTCATACTTTATAACCCAACCTGGACCTAAGTGAATGATTCTTCTGCCTCAGCCTCCCAAGTAGTAGAACTGATGGTGAGATGGTGATGTAGCAGTCCATTCTTACCCTAATATGCCACATCTTTTCCTGAGCAAGACTAGATAGTAAAGTAGAGACTGGCAGCTTCATCTCTCAGGTCTGAAAATGTAGATAGCACCAACTACATTTCAAGCTACAACAAGTTCCTCCTTCGAGAGAATGAATACTACATCCCTAATCTAGTATATCTAAAAATTAAGTCAGATCATATCTGTGGAAATGGTTTCAGAGAATTCATAAAGTATGGCAGCTCATCTCTTCATGGTCCATCCCTACATGCCTGCCATAATTTCTAGAAGAAAAATATCCTATTTGAGCTAGAGAGATGCTCTCTTGTTTTAGGTCATATTCTGCTAAAATTCAACAGTATTTTAAAGATCATAAAGTCTCTTGAGATAAATCATTTCTATATCTTCCTCTAAAATCCTAAATGAAAACATAGTTTATCCAAAGGACAAATACAACTCAATAGTCATCAGTGGGATTAAGTGAAAAAGACTATTGATGAGGACTGACTCATACTAAATAGTTAAGCTTCAATTCTGACTTCTATAAAACTGTCTTGAAAATGAAACATAAAAATGAGATAGTATGAAAGCAACAATAAATTAACTATAATAAATACATGTCCCAAGTCATATAAATGAAACAAAAAGAGAGAGAGAAATACTGGGGAGACAGCTCAGTTTGTAAAGTCATCACTGAGCAAGCATGGAAGCTTGAGATCATATTCTAGTACCTACCTAAGTAATAGATATGGTGGTATATACCTGTAATCCTAGAATCACAAGGATAGAGACAGAAAATCTCCTGGGTTCACTGGCCATCTTGTCAAACTGTTGAGCTCTGTGTTCAATAAGTGATTCTGTGTTGAAAAATAAGGTGGAAAGTGATTTAAGAAGACACTAGATGTCAAGCTTTCTTTTCCCATATATGTGCACAAAGATGCATAACCACTCACACATATAAACACATGTATTGTTATGTTTGAACACATATAGACAGATGAATATGGAGGTAAAAGATGGTCCATATTTATCTCATGTTTACAGGATATATCTGTGACTAAAGTTGCAAGGTTATGAATTATCAATGTGGGGATCTTACTTTTCATTATAAACATAGCTATGATTGGAAGTCAAGGCCAACCATACCTTGGTGATCACTCTAGTCATTCAAATCATTGAACTAAATGGAAGCATATGGAACAAAACTGATGGAATGAGGCTAAGTAATCTTAAATTTATAGGCACATATGCATACAGATCTTAAATAGCATATAATTTGACATAAGGGATAGATGTAACTAAAACTAGCGAATTATATGAAAGTGAGCTAGATGAAATGTCATCTTCTATTAGCACAAATTTTACTTTCTTTTCATGAACTCATTATACTGTTTACATAATTCTATTTTGTGAAAAATTAATGTAAAAATTTTATGTAAAAACATGAAAAGTTCTATGATAATCAGAAAATATCATGACATACAACATTTTCATGAATTGCAACAATACTAAAAAACACAAAATGGACATCAAACATAAACTAGATAATGTTTCCATTATCTATTATTTTGTATATGTTTTAAAAAGAGACTATCTTGAAGTTTCAGGAAAATTAAAAAGATAAAAACAATAATATTGAAGTCACTTTAAGTTAAGGACATACAAATAAAAAATTAAAAAAAAATCATTAAATTGAAATATTATGGTAAAGTATTCATTATATGCTTATATGCTTAATTAAGTGGCATAATTGCTAAATATAGGTAAGAAAAACCACTTTGAAAAATGAACAGCTGTTAATTTGCTAAAAAAAATAGTGGGAGACAACACAGCAAATGTAACTAGAAATGAAATAAAGACAACGATTCTAAAATTGGGCAGAGCAGAAATTACTTCAAATAATATTTGCAAAATTCTAAATAATATTTATTAAATTGACTATATTATAGATAGATAGATGTTTTTAAATATAGTTCAAGAAAATTGTAGGTTTTGATTTAAAAATTTGGAGTACTTGAATCTGTCGATCTTTGTAAAACCTCAAACAATAATAAATCAGATATTAAAAATGTATTTGTATTTCTTTCTTCAGAGACTTGAAGTTCTTATCATACAGATCCTTTATTCCTTAGTTAGAGTCACACCAAGGTATTTTATATTATTTGTGACTATTGTGAAGGGTGTTGTTTTCTTAATTTCTTTCTCAGCCCGTTTATCCTTTGTGTAGAGGAAGGCTACTGATTTATTTGAGTTAATTTTATATCCAGCTCCTGCACTGAAGCTGTTTATCAGGTTTAGGAGTTCTCTGGTGGA
>NC_034595.1:47939022-47949998 GCF_900095145.1 Mus pahari | reverse complement strand
TTTCCTGTAAGCAACAAAATGTTGGGTCCTGTTTGTGTAGCCAGTTTATTAGTCTATGTCTTTTTATTGGGGAATTGAGTCCATTGATATTAAGAGAAATTAAAGAAAAGTAATTGCTTCCTGTTATTTTTGTTGCTAAAGTTGGGATTCTGTTCTTGCGGCTGTCTTCTTTTAGGTGTGTTGAAGGATTACTTTCTTGCTTTTTCTAGGATGTAGTTTCCATCCTTGTGTTGATGCTTTCCCTTTATTATCCTTTGAAGGGATGGATTCGTGCATAGATATTGTGTGAGTTTGGTTTTATCATTGAATACTTTGGTTTCTCCATCTGTGATAATTGAGAGTTTTGCTGGGTATAGTAGCCTGGGCTGGCATTCATGTTCTCTTAGGGTCTGCATAACATCTCTCCAGGATCTTCTGGCTTTCAAAAGATGGAATGCTTCACGAATTTGCGTGTCATCCTTGTGCAAGGGCCATGCTAATCTTCTCTGTACCGTTCCAATTTTAGTATATGTGCTGCTGAAGCGAGCACGAAAATATATTTTCTGGGAGAGAGTAATAATTCACATGGGCAATAAAATTGTGTTTGTAAATATAAAATTGAATTTATAAGACTGTAAGTAAAAATCTTTACAATGAAATACAGGGTTAGCATTAACTCTTAGATATGGATAAAACTGGAAGAAAAAATATTTCCCAAATTGCCTTTACTTAACCTAATGCTACACCAAAGCATCAACCGCAAACCTTAATACATTGCTGTTTGTCATTAATAGCAGTGTTACGCACTTACAAGTCATCAATCACAGATATTCCATAGAAGTCTCAGGGAATATGAATTTGAAATAAATATATATAAATAATGTGAGCCAATGAATCCTCCCAAAAAATCCAGCAAAAGGGTACACAGAAAATTCATAGCAAAACCATCCCCACAGGCTTTGTAGATAGGTGTTTTCAATATGTTTACATTTTCATGACAGTTAAAAAGGAAACAAGTCCTCATGCAAAGCCCACAGAGTCACTGAACTACTTAAGCTTGGGTCACAGTAAAATGTTTGCCTTTTATGCATGAGATCCTGAGTTTGAGGTTCAAACCTCATCTATACTAAGTCAAGTTGGGGATGATGGCACACACCTGTAATCCCAGTACTGGGACTGGAGAGACTAACAGATTCCTGTGGTTCTATAAACAGCTAATGTAGCCTCCTCTCTTACCTTCAGGCCAAGTGAGATTCCCTGCCCCCCAAATGTTGATGACAACTGAGTAACAACACCTGTGGTTGTTCTCTGACCTACACAATACACATATGCACTTGCATACACATTCAACTGCAGATGTGCTCTCAAAGTTACATACACACACAAAATTTTAAAAAGAAAAATAAATAATAAATAAATAAATAGGAATAATAAAGAGTATCCTAAATATTGACTATAAAATTAGAAACTTAAAGAAATGACACAGAATCAATTCTGTCAGCTAAAGAGTTTTTTGGAGTATCAGAATAAATGTTTGATAACATACTATAATTAAAATTGGACATAATAAAACAATTTATGAAGCCCGGAGAATGTAAAAGCTAAAATGTTTGGAATCCAGACTACTCAATGATTTCACTGGACTTCTATCATCAAGATTATACATTTCTTCATGCTTATCCATCCAAATGCTATGTCTCTGCAATTCATCAAGCTGTACAAATAAATCTCCACTCAGACCTATCCTAGAAATATGAAGAGAAAAAAAAAAAGAGCAAGAACACCACAAAAAGCAAATCTACTGAAATAGAGACTATTGACATAGTGCAGAGCTTAACAACCACAATGGAAGTGAAGCCCCATGAGAATGGACTTGGAATACCAGTGAGTTAACCAGAATGGTAACTCAATGACACCCACTGTTGAGATCAGGGGCAAATAAGATTTAAATAAAACCAAATCTCACCACTACGATGCCTTCAGGAATGTTAAAAGAAAGAATGGTCTCATAAAAAGGAAAACTTGGAACAAGAAGAAAAATGACTGATCAAAGAACTGCTGAGCCGGATAATAAAACATGGACTCTATAAAATCTCAGTAATAGAATTCAACTTACAGGCATAAGATAAAATAAATTGAAACTTCAATATTACAGAAGACACTGCTCTAGTTAAGAGAGTTGTCATGGTCACTGTGGTCAAAAGCAGTTTGGGAAGGAAAGAGTTTTTTCAGCTTACAGCACATCTCAGCCTATCATGAAGAAATCCAGGGACTTGGGACAAGAACCCAGAGGAAGGATCTGATGCAGAGGTTATGAAGAAATGCTGCCCACTAGTTTGTTCATCATGCTCAGTCTACTTTCTTTTAGAACGTAGGCCTATCTCCCCAGGGTAATAAAAGGGCCCAGATTACTGGCCATAGTGATCTGGGTCCTTTTATTTCAAACACTAGTTATGAAAATGCTCAACGCTAGAGTCGCTGGGATTTTCCTCCATTAGACTGGCTCACTATAACCAAAACAGCAAGTTGGGAAGGAACAGGTTTATTTAGCTTGCACTTCCATACTATTGTTTATCATCAAAGGAAATCAGTGCAGGAATTCAAACTATGCAGGAACTTAAAGGCAGGAATAATACAGAGGCTATGGAGGGGTGCTACTTACTGGCTTGCTCCTATGGCTTCATTCAATCTGCTTTCTTGTAAAAACCCAGGGCTACTAGTCCAAGGATAGCACCACCCATCATGGATGGGGCCCTCCCCCATCAGTTATTAATTAAGAAAATGCCTTACTAGCCACGCAGTGGTGGCACACGTCTTTAATCCCAGCACTTGGGAGGCAGAGGCAGGCTGATTTCTGAGTTCGAAGCCAGCCTGGTTTACAGAGTGAGTTCTAGGACAGCCAGGGCTACACAGAGAAACCCTGACTCAAACAAACAAATAAATAAAAAAGAAAAGAAAATGCCTTACAGCTGAATCTCATAGCCAGGGATACACAGAGAAACCCCGTCTCAAATAAATAAATAAATAAATAAATAAGAAAATGTCTTACAGCTGAATCTCACGGTGTCATATTCTCAATTGAGGTTCCTTCCTCTCATAAGGTTCCAGCTTATGTCAAGTTGACATAAAACTAGCCAGGACCATCTGTTCACTTTTTTCTCTGGAAAACAAGAGCTGATTACTGTTATGGCTAAAATAAAGCTCTGTTTACTCAGTAAGTCTGTTATGCTTAGTATATTTACTGAACAAAAATGCTAGGTTAGTTACAACTGACACATACTTTAATGTCTTCTAACAACAACTATTGCTTGGCTATAATTTGTTACCTAACAGTTTGTGTGTTGGAAGTTCTAGGAGGAGAAGGCGAGACATACTGCTTAGCGTGGATTATGTAGTTCTCATGGGACCTCAGTAAGTCCTTACTGGAGCAAGTTCAAGTACCTGATGATCGACCCTCTTAATTCCTGTTTCAGCATGTGATCTTCCTCTACACTCACTCTTGCTATACGACATCATGCATCATGTTGTCACTCTTGCTATATGACATCATGCATCATGTTGTCCTCACCAGAGTCAGGTTGATGCTGGCACCGCCCTACTGAAACCCCAAGCTGTGAGCTTATTAAGCCCCTTATGGATCATTATCAATCTATAGGTAATTTCTTTCTATAGTAACAGTAAAGAGTCTTAATACAACAATGCACATTTTCATGAAAGAAGTATTGTAGTGAAATGAGATTTAGTTTTCCCTGTCATCCAGCAGTTAGTTGACTGGAAGTCATTCATATTTAGGCTGGAGTTTTAATTCATGGGTGAAGTATATAGTTGGTAAGCATGAGGTCAGAGTTCAATCCTCAGAACCCAAACAAAATACACCACCAACAAAAATCCTATCTAACTCCAAAGCCTGTTCTTTATCATGGATCTTTGGTTTATAACTCAGTCCTACTGGTTCTAGATGGTGGAAGTGAAGGATTCCTTACCGTCCAGCCTCTGAAGGGTTAATCTGCATGCTTCTACTCCAGGATCCCAGGAGAAGGTGCTGGGCCTTACCTAGGACACTGATGATGACATTCACTGTAAAGTCCTTCCACCTGAGCATTTGATCTCCTGTCTGACTCGTTTCCTGAGGAATAAAAGTAGGAGAACAGGAATGATTTAGTCACAGTTGTTAGGCATTTATGGTACCAGTCAGAAAAGATGTTTACCTTAAATTAAGAATTAGAACCACACATTCCATGAAAGAACTTAGTTCAGTCACTCCAAAACCAGCCATCATGAAGAGGCTTCTAGTTGCCACTGGAGACAAGAGGCATATGTAGCTGCTAAATGGTGTGTTTCATCTGGGTTTTCAAGTAAGGGGCCACTCCAGAGTGGTATGATTTTGTCTGTTCATATGCTTCTCATGAGAGACTGGGGCAGTCAAACAACTTGTGTAGTTTCCAAAATATAAGAAATAAGCAGTGGTGTCAAAGGAACAGAACAGGTAGGCAGCCTACAGATATTGATGGGTTCTGCTGGTTTTAGCACTATGTGGCTAGAAAGTCAAGCCAGGTAAACGGCAGAACCAGACAGTTTCACTTAACAAGCTTGCTTTTGCAATACTTTCTTTAATATATTACAGAAAAACAGTTTCTCTGTCTCCCAAATATAATCCGTCTTAGTCCACCCCATCAGCCACTAATCTGATTGTTGTTTTGATGGACTTGCCCACCCTAGACCTTGGTTATAAACACAATACAGCATTACTTCTTGCATGACTTTCCCTTCAGATAATGTTTTCAGGATTCATCATGGTAGACAATATCCAACTGGAATATCTTTGATGGCTCCTACTTAAATATAGTGAAGGGATCAAAAAACTTGTGTCTTAATTACTTGCTTCATTGTGCTGCAAAGAGGCTAGTCCCAATACTATACCACCTCATCAGGGAGCAGGTCCCTGGCACAGGGATGCAGCTGCTGTTGATTTGGGGGATGGGTGGTGCAGGAGGCAGATACTGAAGAGCCTTTCAAGCCAATCCCTCCATCTTGGAATGTCTGCTCCATATCCACTTATGTGAATCAGTCTTCCATTTTCATTGAGTCTTTTTTTTTCTTTTTTTAGTCTTTCTTTTTAATCTTTATTATATATTTTCTTCATTCACATTTAAAATGCTCTCCCCTTTCCTAGTTTCCTCTCCGAAAATCCTCTATACCCTCCCCTTCCCTCTGTCCCCAACCCACCCACTCTTGCTTCCTGGCCCTGGCATTCATTGAGTCTTTACTTCCACACCTCTCTTATTTCAAATTATCGGCATAGGTAGCATACTGTGGTTCTTATTATTCCATGTAGAATAATTTTTTCTCTCTTAGATGGTTTGCTAACTAGCCATAGTCAATGATAAAATTATTACTTATGCTGTGTATAATTTTGTGTGTGAAGAAGCTAGACCAGGATTTTCCTAAACCATCCAGGTTGGCCTGAAATTTGCAAACTTCCAGCTTCAGTTTGTCTACTGTTCAGATTACAAACCTCTGCCACCAAATCCAGATATAAATCCTACTCTAGTAACAGTTGACACTGAAATGTGGATCAACTCTAATTTATTGGACATCTATGGTGACTTCTAGTGGCAAGTCCACACCAATTCTAACTTGTTTTTTTTAAACTTATTTTATTAGATATTTTCTTCATTTACATTTCAAATGCTATCCCGAATGTCCCTTATACCCTCCCCCCACCCTGCTCCCCTGCCCACCCACTCCCACTTCTTGGTCCTGGCATTCCCCTGTATGGTGCATATAAAGTTTACAAGACCAAGGGACATCTCTTCCCAATGATGGCTGACTAGGTCATCTTCTTCTATATATGCAGCTAGAGACACGAGCTCTGGGGGTACTGATTAGTTCATATTGTTGTTTCACCTATAGGGTTGCAGACCCCTTCAGTTCCTTGGGTAATTTCTCTAGCTCCTCCATTGTAATGCATATTTGGAAAGTTTTTCCATCTTTAATCAAAGCCAAAGGCAGCTTGATACCACTAACATGCCACAGACTTCTCAAACAGTTACAAGAAAACACTTTCTAGACTAAACTGTGTCAGACTCTCTGTGTGTTTGTGCCACTTCTATCTGTGACCCTTGATTTTTTGACTTGCCCTGTGGTTCACATCTAGAGTACTATCTATTTCCTTAATGCTCACTGAACTATTTGTCTCCAAGATTATATCACAGTGGCTTCTAGGGATGTTTGCTGTACAATATCTGCAAATTACAATTTCTATCGTGGGAAACTACTCTTTTCTGACAGGTTTGATGTAATTATCTTTCTGTGGAGTAAGAAATGGTGTTTACCGTGAAACTGATATTTTAATCATCTATATTTCAGTTAATTACAACAATAATTTTAGGAGTCTAATCTATTCATTTTTATATATATATATATATATATATATATATATATACATATATATTCCAAATATATGCATATTATTCCTAATATATTACTGAAACCCTAATATATGACAACATATTAATATATATTCCATAATATAATATAAACTCCCCATCCTTACTACCTAATAGATACATAGGATAGAATTTGACACTTCACACCTGCGCTTTCCATTTAATTGTGCTGAAATTAAAACCAGCATATTTTCAACTGGATCTGAGGGACTTCTTAGATCATTTCTGTTATCAACAAATACTACTACTTCTTGAAGCTGTAAGAGTGAATCTCTGTTTGGTTTTCAGCTTTTAGAATTTTCCTAGTTTTCTGTCACAGGATCCTTTTGAACTTTAAGCCAGCAATGATGTCTCAAATCCTTTTATAAGAGCCAGGAAAGACTACATCAGCAAATATTCATACAATTATATTGCACTCATTCAAGTAAGACAATATCTGGATTTCATAACCTTTATATTGCAAGTAGAAAAGCTCTATAATGTTTGAAACGGAAAACAGTCTGAAATATATACTGGCAATTTATGCTATGAGTTAAACCCTAAGTGATACATCCACTTCAATCCAGAAGAATGAATGTTGCTCTCCAGAGAACCAATGGATTTACCTCTCCACTCTCCATCATTCACACAACCTAAGAGATACGATGTGTGTCTCAGATTTTCATCAATGTCCCTGTGGGAGCCTGCAGAAGGCATATATTTTTATTTGAAATAAATAGGTGGTTATATAATATTGCAGTGTTCAACATCATGTCCTAGCCCGGAACACTAGCCAGTAGGAACCTTTGGTCTATCCAAAGACTCCCTCATCATCTCTCATGGAAGAAATTGAAGGAGAATATTTTACAGCTGCTGGGTTTCTAAGTTGCTCTCCTCTGCAGCCTTTCCTGAGAACCTGAAAATTCAAGAAACTTCTTGGCAACTTTGTAAGAATCACTGACCTTTTAGTTTACATTGCTACGTTCTCAGCAATGTGTAACTTCTGGAGTGGGGAAACTTTGCTTTATGGTGTATACTTATATGATTCAGTATATAATATGCAACAATTAGTAAACTATTTTGTGAGCAGTAGTTTAATTATTTGTTTTGTCTTGTGATTTTTTTTCCCCTGTCATGCTATTTTGTTTCTAGTCTTTCCTTTAAAGCCAAATTCACATACTTATGGGCTAACTTGTCAAATTGAAGTCAGTGTGAGCGAACTAACGACTTCACTTCTACTTATAATCGTTTATGAATTTTAGAAAAGCATATGGGATGGATCTCAGGGATTTATTGAATTCATGCTCAAGGATATTCAAACAGATATTTATGAATCTAAGACTGCTCTGATGCAAAGGAAGAGCCAGCATCAAACACAACAGCTCTACTCATCTGACCCATCCATTTCTTCTGTTACTTGAAGCTTGGGGACCCAAGGATTACTAACTGCATGTTTTCAATGGAGACATTCTAAGAGAATGGCAAAAGTCTAATGAATGGTTTGCACATTGGGATCTCCTGAAAACCTAAGTCAAAGGCCACCAAGATTTTACAGAGGTTATAAACACTTGCAACAAAAAGACTTAAGACTCATTGTAGAAGGAGACAATCAGCTTGTAAAAATTGTCCTCTGACCTCGACATGTATAATAAGGAATGTGTGTACCCCCACTCACAGACAACACACACAAACACACACTTCTACTGCTGCTGCTGCTGCTGCTACTACTACTAAATATAATTTAAAACTCCAAGCATGAGCATTTCTATAAGTTACTATCCCATTACTTCAATTTGTATTGAGGACACAAACTGACTCTCATCTATTCTTTTGTTGCCTGTCCTTTGGTACTGGGAATAGCAAAGGTAGTCAAGGGCATCTCAACCCAATGCCTTGTATGTGATATCTTTAGTTTAAAAGGATAATTTTCTGACTACCTCTATGTAATATACCTTCTGGAATGGGAAAACTCCCTTGTTTTTTAATACAACTCAGTAGCACATAACTCTATATTTTAAGTTTTTTTTTTCCAGCCTGTCAGCCAGGCTTTGATGTTTGACTGGCTGAGATAATTCAGGCCTTTATCTCGACAATATCTGAATGTTTATGTATTACCCTTATTCTGTGAGACTTTTGCCATTACTTATAAATGGTCATTACTCAACATGGAACCTTAACAACCCAGCCATTATATGATTTCTGTAGATTCCCAACTTACCCCTATGGTGTGCTTATACCTCTTCTCCTTATAATAAGAGGATACAGTAGGCTTCCTTGTCTATTGCTCCAGTGACATAGGATAAGCCCAAAGCAATGGAGTTCAGGACAGATCATAAAATGATCGCCGGGGAAAGGTTTGTTTACATTATAGAGCTTTGTTTTATAAGTAAGGCAGGGCCTAAGATGAAGAGAATGGAGAGCACTGATTCATATCTGTGGCATGTGTTCAAGGGTCAGGGCTAATTCTCACTTTCACCTTCACTTCCAAGGGCCACACATGTGACTTAATAAAAGAAAGTGACACAAATTCAAGGCATATGCCACACCTTGAAGGGAGTGTCCAACCACTGAAAACATTGTCCTAAAACTAGACTTACACTAAATCATAAGTCAAGCACATTACTCAGTGATAGGCTGTATTCTAAGAACGCCAAAGTGAGTCTATTGTAATATCTACTTTACTGCAAGAGGGCCCCTTTGTTCCCAGACAATTTTGTATGACAGTCATAAAATTACATTAGATTTTTCTACAAATTTTCTATTGGAAGAAGTGACAAAGGTTCCAGGGAGGAATTCAAATGCGCATCCAGCAAAGATGATGAGTGGCTTAGATGAAGTTCCATTCCAAGCAGGAAAGATTTGTATGCCATTTTATCTACCACTAGGTTGTCTGGTCTGCGTAATCATGACTTTCTCCTTGTTGGAAATGGGATTGCCACTGGCCATAGTAGTTAAGCATCTAAGCCCAACACATAAACTATAGACCTGCCTCTAACTGCACAGCCTGGATTCAAGCCAATCATGTGGCTGACATCATAATCACAAGTCAGACTTTTTCCTTGTACATAACGATCTCTCTCTCTCTCTCTCTCTCTCTCTCTCTCTCTCTCTCTCTCTCTCTCTCTCTCCTTACATTTTTCTTCTTAGAACCAAGTTTGAGAATATTAGTGAGACCTTATCTCAGACTTGATAGAATTCATATATGGACACACAGATTTAACTGTCATGGATTCCTAGTAAATTGACTTCCGGTCTTTCATTTGTTATTGTGTGCCATTGATGTTACCAAATACAGCCAACACACTCTGTTTCTTTACCGATTAAACAGTATAATTTTGTATTATTCCCCAATGGTAATGAGACAATTAACCACTAATGCAAAGTTAACCGATTACATTGTTCAACATTTTACTACCAGTCATGGATGCCTTTTGCCTTTAGCCAGGAAACAATATGGATTTAAAGCCTGGCTTCTTACAATCACATTTTAGCCAAATCTCCACAAAACAAAGACATAAGCAAAAGAAATGAAGTGATGGTTCTCTAACTAAAATACAAAAGTCTTAAGTTGAAGATGAAGAAGACAGGAGAACTGAGGCAAGGAAATGACAGGAAACACATGATGCCTAACTGTCCAAACCAGAAAGTCACAGGCTTTTGCTGCCAGACACATTTGTATGTTATTCATGCCTCTTTAAAAGGATACAAAGACCATTTTCTTCTCGGAAGCATTTACAAAAGGAAAAACTAGATAGACCCAAGGAATGTAACTCAAAACAAGAAATCGTGCTAGAATGTGGGAGGCTGGAGGTTTATTTCCCAAGAGTCTTCCCAAAAGGGAAATCAGACGAAATGTTCTTACTTATATTTACTGCCTAGCTTTCTTCTAGGCTTGTCACACTGCAGTCAATTTATTCCAGCAGGAGCAGAGGGGACAGTACACTCTGAAGTAACACCTGTCCTTGAAAGGACAAAATATCTGGACACAACATCAACACACAAACATTGTAACAAATATTAAGAAATGGTGGCATAAAATAGACAGAGACAATAATTAACTCTTAACTATGGTCCTATATAGTTCATGGAGGTTTCATGGAGAAGACTGGCAGAGAAGGCCAATGGAGCTCAAACTCCATGGAGAACTCATAGAATTTTTCTTGTGGTTAAAATAGAAGTATGTTTACATTATCTAAAGAGTCAAGAAATAAATGTCAGAATATTCTTATAGTTTATTCTAAAACTAAATTTCTTCTTCAGCAATTGAGTCACAACGGTGTAAAAATAAATACATAGAATAATTAAATGATATATTCACTTTAAATACTTTGTGGTTTGCTGCAGTTTGGATCTTAAATTCCCCCTCAATACAGAAGATTTGCTCTCCAAAGTGGTGCTATTGAGGGGAGGAGAGGGGTGGTAGAATCTTAAGACAGGAATACGGGTAATAAGGACACATGCTCCACTATGTTCATAGCTGCCTTATTTATAATAGCCAGAAGCTGGAAAGAACCCAGATGTCCCTCAACAGAGGAATGGATAAAGAAAATGTGGTACATTTACACAATG
>NC_034595.1:47920786-47938012 GCF_900095145.1 Mus pahari | reverse complement strand
TTTCTTTCTTTCTTTCTTTCTTTCTTTCTTTCTTTCTTTCTTTCTTTCTTTCTTTCTTTCTTTCTTTCTTTCTTTCTTTCTTTTTTTCCTTCTTTCCTTCTTTGTTTCTTTGTTTCTTTGTTTCTTTTTATTTTATTTTATTTTTTTTACATCCTAGGTGTGAAATAAGTACTTTGCTCTACCAAGTGCCCCTAGCACTTTTAAGCTCAGATCAAATCCAGGTTATATGAGAGGTAGAGGTATAATATAAAGAAGCATAAACACAAAAAGAAGTATATTTATCCTAAAAGTATGATAAAAAGCATAACATTCTGTCACTTATATGTGCTTCTCTCCTTCTGTTACAGTAGTTCGTGTGAGTCATGTGGTTTTGTGACCAATGCATATAGTATATCAAACCTGGCAAGCAATCAATTACTAACTGTTGAATTAAAAAAAAAACACACACAAACAAACAGTCAATTCAAGAAAACCCACAATATTTTTTGTGGCTTATTTAAATTGTTTTGGTTTATACCACATGGAATCATGATGCCATCTGAACTACAGACCATCTTAGTTAAGTGATATTTGCATGAATCTTCACCATCTTTCTCGTAACTATTTCTTAATGCTATGAATACAAAACTAAAATTCATGTGTGCCTGTTGCTAAGGGATGTGCCTTCCAAGCTAATAGTCTAACACCTGTGTTGGGCATTGCTGACCTTTCTTCATAGTAACTTAGAGGATTCGTGGCCATGGATCATATTGATGTTCACAGGCTTTAAAGAGAATTCTTTGAAATTTATTTTCCTTATAAATTATGAAAAATAGATTGTCTTTTTGTAGGTTTGTTTGAAAAGTCACACATACTGTAGTGATTTAGTTCCCACCATGGACAAAATTTCTTATATATAGCACTTTTTCTTACCATTCTCTTAGTTATTATGTCTTACTCTATGTAGAGACAGAATATAAACAGAAGCCTGAACTTTAGTTCTGGTCAAATCCTTGGTCCAGAACACATGTCTCTACCTTGTGAACAAATAGTATAACCATCTATCAGGATTCAACACTGTTAATATGCATTAGTTTTTCTACATTAAACTGACTATGGATAGCTCCTCTTGATCTTTGGAAGGAGTGGTCATAGAACTCCTTAAATAATTCCATAGAGATGCAAAACCACTGATAAAATTAATATATGGGAACAATATTAAAGGTAATAAACAAGGTATTAATAAACAAGGTATTAGTTGTCAGTGAAGCAGATGAAAAGCTTGTCAACAATATTTGTGCACAAAATGACAGGTTATATTTAGACAGGTAACAATAGTGGAATGGATGACGGTTCTGTAAGCAGTATCCTCGAATTATACCTCAGGCCACCTCAGTGACATCAGTACTGTTCTAGATACATAGGACTTACACACATATGATCTCACAGAGAACCTTGGCAGCAAGCAGAGGGCCATGTCTAAGCCAGATGAAGGTGAAGCTCAAAGAATGGAAGTAGACACAAGCCCCATCCCTAAGCTAGAAGAAAGCTCCAATTGATAACCACTCAAAGGAAACATTAGTGTTCTCCAACGTTGTCTCACTGGGTATATAAACCACAGTTAAGAGCAGGCTTCATGCCCACCAGTCCATGGCCAACACAAAATGAGTTTAATGGTATTTTGGAAATTTTGTTCTTCCTCTCAATCCTTTTTTGGGCATTTGTTCCACTTACAGATTTTAATTATATATTATGGTCTCCAATTTCATGTTTATAGGTTTCCTGGGTGTGAGAATGTGTGTCACTGGGAGAGGGCTTTGAGGTTTCATAAACCTGTGCCAGGCACAGTAGCTCTCCCTCTGCCAGCTGCCTGGAGATTAGGATGTAAATCTCTCAACTAGTGCTCCAGCACAAAGCATGACTAGAGTCTTCATGCTCCCACAATAGTGATAATAGACCAAGTCTCTGAAACTATAAGCGAGCCCCCAATTAAATGCTACTGTTACAAGAGTCATCTTGGTTATGGTGTCTCTTCGCAGTATTAGATCAGTAACTGAGACAATTGTGCAGCATCAATCTTCTGATTAAGTTTCTTAGTATACATGTGGAAAGCATCATTAATAATCTCAAGAATGAATACTTCCCCTTTCCACTTCTCATGAAACTAATAGCCTGAAGACAAAAAAAGAAAAATTGCAAAAGCGATTTGTAGTGGAAATACACAAAACCAGTATGTTTTCACTTTGTCTTTCACTCACAGTATTTCACCAAACTCTTTAATGTTGGATATCCTCCTATGCTACCGAAGAAGGGAGTTAGGATCAATATACTTTCTCCCCTCAATTACGTAACTACCTGTAGGCCACAGTCTGCAGCTATGCTTGTCTGTGTTTTGTCAAACAATGTTCTGTAGCTACAAAGATCAGAATTCCTGGGACAGAATACCCTGGGACAATGTTATTTCATCATTTCAACTGAATTGAAAGGTGAACTTCAAAAGTACGCTTTCCATTTTTAGGCAACACTTTCCTTATCCTCCAAGTAATAGGGTTCGAAGAAAAGAATTTTTAAGTTAAATTTATACCTCAAAGTTCCATTAATTGATTAACATGAGTTCTAGATTATATTGATTTTCTTAGGCATCTCACTGGAGGATGGACTTTCTGGCTATTAGATACGGCTAATGCCTAAGTGTGGAGAGAGTAGCCATTAACTTTGTTGAGAGTTGTAAACTTGTTGGAGTTTGCTTTGTTTATATTTAAGCAGTCTTGGAAGATCTCATTTGAAGAGTCAACAGATTGGAATCAGATATTGGAAATATGTCTCTGATGTGGACAAATAACTTTATTGTCATGAGTGGGATATTCTCTGCTCCTTTGATTTAGAAATAGCCTTACTGGTTAAAGACACTTCAAGAAGGAAACAAGAATGATTCATTGTCTAGTGTCTCCCACATTCAGTCTTCCAGGTCAAATGTACTTGCAGGATTTGTCTAATTTAACAGCAAGCCAAGGGGTTAGTAAGTCATTTGGCTACCAAATACTTATTTTAAGTGGTGCTTCTCAAGGTTTTATGATTCTCACTGTAGCCAGGGAATGCAAACTCCTTCCATTTACAGTTAGCCAACTTTTAGAAACATGTCCTCACTTATAAACTAGATGGAGATGAAGAAGAATCCCCTGGGAAGCTTACCATTTTATATGTTGGTAACAATGCCTCAGAGTTGGCTAAAGGCAAACTTTATATACCTTTAGATTAATGCAAACTTCTGTGATGTCAGAGACTGCCAACTTGCAGTTCAAGACTATAATAAAACATGGTTTTGTGTGTGTGTGTGTGTGTGTGTGTGTGTGTGTGTGTGTGTGTTTTCTCTTGTTGCTCCTGGTTTTACATATTATCAGAATGGACAACCTACTTTATATAATCCTTTCCCCAGAACACATCTTTGCTGGGTTTCTAAGTGTTAAATATGACACATCAGTATGTCACTTGTCATCCATTTCTCTGCTAGAATCACTGTCCACTATTCTCAAAGTCATGGTCTAGGAGGCTACTCCCGTAAGCTCTGTGGTGCTGTGATCATTTGTTCGCTAACTGCCTATAAGAGATGCCATAGAAAGTCAAAGAGCAGGAGAGAAGTGAGGCTGGGTGCTTGTTTCCCTGCTCCATCCCCTTAAGGTTAGAGATTGGTTATTAGCTGTCAACTAAAGACCTTAGATCTCATACCCTGTCAATTGTGCTCTTCACATAAATCTCTGTTGCCAAGCATTGGTGGGTCAGTCCCCCTGCCACTGGAGTTACAGACAGTTGTAAGTGTTTGTGTAGGTGCTGGGAACTGAACATGGGTCCTCTGGAAGAGCAGCAAGCATCCTTAGCCATTGATCCATCATCTCTCCAGCCCATGTAAGGCCTATTTTAAAGAAAGTAACTGCAAATATCTTCCTAAAGCAAGATGGGCAGAAGAAAATTTTCTTTAGACCATTATCTCTACAAGGAAAGCATTCATTATGATAGCTTTATTCTAAATACTGAGAATGAATTCTGGATTCTGTTAGGTACTTAAGAAATATTTATTTAGCTGAGTATATGCAGTACTCATTCAAGCACATGGGAGCTGGACCATGAGTTCAAATCCATCCTTGACTAGATAACTAAGTTTTCCACATCAGACAGCTCTGTTTAACAGGGATTTGATGGAATCGTGTCACTTGTAGGAAAATTGGTAGATCTGGAGATGCTCACGTTCAGCAAACTGAGGCATGCCTAGAAAGGAAGACACTGGACATTTTCTCTCTTCTGCATAAGCTGGACTTAAAACAGGGAGCTTAGTTGTTAAGAGCACTTAAAATTTTTCCTGAGGACCCAAGTGTGATTCCTAGTACGAATGTGAGGTAGGTAAAAATCACCTTTAACACAAGCCCTGAGGAACTGGATGCTTTCTATATCTGCTTCTACATCTGCACATGTATATGTATACATGTGCACATTTACATAGATGATAAATAAAAATCTTGACTAAAAAGTGAGACTTAAGAGCATAGGGAGAACTTTGGAGAAGAAGAGTAGGGTACAAAGCAGAACAACAGAAAAGGAATGGGTGATTCAAACACTCAAGTGTGTAATATACACAGAAGAAAATGTCGTATTGAAATCATTATTTCATGCAATGAATATATGACAACAAAATAAATATTTATTTGATGAACTATTTCTAAAGATGAACTTAGTATACATTTTATGAAGCAAAATTGGTCACAATTTAAAAAGTTATTAACATGTACAAATTATGCTAATTGAGGGACTTCATTATGATTTTTTTTTATCTAATTCACTTTTATCTCATTCAATGTTCATTAGATCTGCCTGTCCCCCCCCCCCCTTCCTCTACCACTAGTCCTCTTTTTTTCTTCAAATGGTTCCCAATTCTAAGGGCTATTTTTTTTAAATATTGAGTTAGTTTTATTTTATGTGTGTGATTGTTTTCCTTGCATGTATGCCTATACATCATAGGAATGCTTAGTGCTTGCAAGACCAGAAGGGGTCACCAGACTCTCTAGAACTGGAGTTACTGTCAATCGTGAGTGGATATGTGGATACTGGAAACCCAATCTGCATCCTTGGGAAGAGCAACAAATGTTCTTAACTTAATCCATCATCTGTCCAGCCCATCTAAAGGCCATTTTAAGAAAATAATCGTACAGGTATCTTCCTGAAGCAGGCTTGGCAGAAATACGTGGGTTTTGTTTCTAAGGCCTCCCTCCTCAGATCCTGAAAGGACTCTGTGTAACTGAAGATCCCAAAACTAAAGCTGCTCAAATTTGAACATATTTCCTCTTAAATCTTAAAGGAAACCATCAAGGAGTCTGTTGGTTATATGCTCAGAAATGTAAAACAGCATCCTACAATATAAAACAACCAGTAGTTGAGACACATGATTGAGAATTCCACCCTTTGTAATAAGCTAGGAATTTTGAGCTTTGAAAGAAGACTTAGATTTCAAGAGCCTGCTCTATGTAACTTCACAAAAATGAATAAATTCTTTCTTTACTATTTTGTTGCTTAAGTTAGGGTTTCATTGTTGTGAAAAGACACCATATGAAGGGCAATTCTTATAAAGAAAACCGTTTCATTATTGGTGGCTTACAGTTTCAGAATTTAGTCTATTATCATCAGGGTGAAAGCACAGCAGTGTTCAAGCAGACATGGCACTGGAAGGGGTAAGAGTACTACAGTTAGATTTGCAGGCAGCAGAAGGTGATTGTGTGTCACACCAGGTATACTTTGAGCATAGGAAATCCAAAAGCCTTCCCCCAAAGTAACATCTTTCCTCAAGCAAGACCGTACCTACTCCAACTAGTCCACACCTAATTGTGCCACTTCCTATTGGTCAAGCATTCAAACCCATGAGTCAATGGGGCCATACCTATTTCAACAACCATAGTTCTTAATAAATTATTGGAGATAACTAGGGAAAGGGCCTGACATACAATAGATAATGTTCATTGTTCCATCTTGCTATGGGTAAGGCATCATTCATAGACTTTTCCTGTTAGGAAGTCTAAAGAGATGCTGCCTCACAGCATCAGTCTCGGGTGTAGCACTTACATAGTGGTAGCTCTCATCTCTCATACATTTTACCTGAAGCAAACCAGCCAGGCCCTTTAATTGGGACTGCTCTATGTCATTATCTATAGCTCAGCCAGATCTTTGAGGAAAGTTTTCAAGGTTCCAACCAAGGTTTTTGGTTGCTATCATAGGAAGACTTCTGCCCATAGACCATCTAAGAGATTCTCAGAGGCATATCTATGGCCTTCTATATAAACATTTTATTGTACAGTTTTGCGAACCATATTTTAAAGTACAGGCTGTCTTTACTAAGCTTCTATATGTTCTGATAATCATCTTCCATATTCCAGTTATTCACAGAGTTATATCCAGGTCCTTGGCTTAAACAATAAAAACTATATGGAGATAACAATGTGCTGGGGAGACAGCCCCATGAGTAAAGAACATGAATCTATACTTTCTGTATTCCTATGGTGACAAGGGGAGAAAACCAGGAAATGCCCAGAAAATTTGTAGCCAGTTAAATTGGCATATGAAGTGGCAAAAACCGAGAGACTCTGTCTCCTTGATGATGGAAAAAGGGCAAAACCCAACAACATCTGATGTTCTCCAACTTTAACATGCATACAACCACAAGGGCATGCATGCATGCATCCACATTCACATATATACACACATACTCATGAACACACACAAAAGAAGATAGTTTTAATAGTATCTTATTCTCAGGAGAGTGTAATGCCTAATATTTAGTAGATACAGTCCAGTACTCCTTTGGATTAACAAATAAATGATTGAGTGTGAAACAATTAATGGAAAGAACTAGAGAATATGCATTATAAGTATAGAGTAATGAATCACATATGAGAAGCATTCATACATCATATGTACAATAGTTCTATATCTTGTAAGGGATACAGTTCTCTGTGCCAGTAGTTACTTAATTGGAAACTCATGAATATTGGTCAGGGTTTCTGCAGAGAAAATTTTGGCATTGGACTAAAGATACGATTTGATTTTCTTTAATTTCTACTTCAATCTCATCTTGTAGAATGTCAACAAGCCAGTGATAATTGGCCATTGTGGACACGGAGCTGGCTCTAATGTCACTGTCCTTGCCTTTGGTTGTTTAAACAAGTTAACTTTTCTGGACTACAGCTTCTGCACCTATAGATTGAAATTTATACAAACATATCGGACTGTTGTGGATTAATTTAATAATAACTTTAAAGTACTGCTTTAAGTATCCATTAACTGTACACAGACACTAGGTTCCTCCTTCATTCATACTCCTCAAACTCTTGATCTCATTAACAAACTATGCAGTGTTCAGCAACTAAGGCACTGTTAAGAGGCCACTTGTGAGTCTGAGCATATGATTTCAAAACATGCCTATGGCTCTGTTACCCTTTATGACTTTGAACAATTCACACAACATTCAGCCTATTGTGCTTCCATTTAAAAAGGAAGGCCCCGAATTAGGAATTTACTTGATTTCCCTGTATCTTAAAAATAGGTGTTTGTTACACCAACCTTTTGGAAATCCCTAAATCTCAGAGAAATATTACCTAGAAAAACTTCCATAGGCTTGTCAGGTTTTCTGACTATTGCTTGCAGGATCTGAGCATGTGACTGCCCCTGACTTGGTCTCATGAGAATTTAACTGTGTATTTTGGACTTTATGAAATGCAATAAGGCAAATGTAATTCATCTGCCATAATCAACCCACCTCATCAGCTATTCTTTTCAAGGGGGTTATCTTCCATAATAACTTAATTTCTTCCTAGAATGAGAACAAAAAAATGAATATAGTACAGCTATTAGGGTGATATTGCAATTTTTCAAAAGGGAATGATCCTAACATGAGCCTGGTTTCTTCCCTGCTGCTACACAGTAGGGTCCTCTGCTTCCTTCTTTGAACTCTCCCTCTAAAGTCCTGAAACTCATTCTTCACTGACCATGAGCTTGCACCACGGGGGAGGACAGCTTATTTTAACCTCCTGCCTTGAAACTCTACAGTACATCAGTGTGTCTTCCTCAAATTTGATTAGCTCTTCCCATAAAAATCCTGATACTTATTGTTGTGTCTCCCATCCCCATCCCACGCTGCCCCTGAACAATTTTCAATACTAGTGATGTGAATGATGGAACTCAGCATTAAAATGGGGTGAGCTGCTCGATGAAGGTGAAGAGCAAGGAATGACTGAAAAGACTCCTTTGCCTCTAACTGGGAAATTAGATGATTTTCTACGTTTGGGTTATAAAAGGAAGAAAAAAATTTCACTCAACTGTAAAGGCACAAGATTTGATTGATGGAGCTGTTATCCTTGGTTAGCTTTATAATGACTTCATTTGGGTGAGTTGATTTTAAGAAAAATTGGTTTCAGAAATCTGGCTCTGACTCTGAGACCTCAGTGAAGTCCATGCCTCCCACCCCCAAAACACCGTCCCTTCCTCAGCACTGTCAGCATTAATGGACATTGTTCAGGTTCTGATGAGTTTGAGTCTCCAACTGGAGATGTGCTGGTAGATACTTGCCATTCTAAATTTGAAATGTACACTCAGAGTTTTCAGTGGGAAAATACATGCTCCTGCCGCCTACTCTAACTCCAGAAACTCACAAGTTTGCTGCTCTCAGACAGTTTCAGAACTGAGTTGCCATGGGGAGCACTAGATCTTGGAATCAGAAGGCAGGAAAATATGGTGGAGTGCATGGAGTCATTGCAGAGAGACAGCCATAATTTGGGCACCACCGTTCCAAAATGTCCTCTGGAGAAAACGAGAAAACATTAATGGAATTTCAGAATCCAATACTACCTACCCTCCACTTGGAGGGGCATTTGTAAGCAAAAGGTCTTTCATATTTTTTGAGTATGTCAATTGATGCAGTCATCGTTAGTTGTTTTATATCATGATAGGACCTAAGGTAAAACAGTTTGCATGTGTTTCTCAAAGTAACAAAATTGTCTTAGAGTTGAAATCTGAACTCAGCTAACAGTTCCCACCCTCTCTAACCCTCCCAGTTTCTCTGGGAGATCAGAATGCCAAACCTGCTGTTCAGTCAGCTCCCCTTTGTCTCTTCTTTCTTGTGATGAGGAATGTCCCAAGAGTTGCTCCAGTCCAGTGATGCATCAAAGGAAGAAAATTATTTGCCTATCTGGCATGAGAGAAATAGTCAACAATGACTCTCACAACAGAAGAAGCATGTTCTTCAGCCAGGATTGAAGAGCTGCATAGGGTCACTATGAGTCCACTTTGCTGTTGGCTGAGGCTACTCACAGTTTCCAGGATAGAGTTGGCCCTTCTTGACTCTCCCACTGGGCCTTTCATTGCTTTGTTGCTTCTGCTCTGCATTACTTCCTTGGTGGCTTAGTCTTCTACACACCATCTACTTAGCCAGGAATTTCAGTTCCTCACTCAGTTCCTTCTCACCCTTGTTCTTTAGTCAACTCAGATGTTACTTAAAAGCCTACTCCATAGCCTCCTCTTCTGAAAAGCACATCCTCGCTCAAGCTTAGAGATCATGGCCCTAGAGGCCATGAGGTTCTTTCTTAGAGTATTACTGTAATGGGTGACTGAGTTTTCTTGCCTCACAGGTTTAGTGTCCACTAAGGACAGGGCTAAAGTGAATTCATTTGTATCCTCTACATCTATCATTCTAACCAAAGTAAAATGGTTTGCACTCTATTTTGATTAGGGAATGATTAAGAAAAATGGTAAAAAAAAAATGGAATATGATTTTTGGTTTTGAGAAGCCATGAGGGGATTTCCTAGAGGGGTTTTCTATCAATTAAAGCCTCCCCTCCTCCTGTAGAACTCATCCAATTTGAAGGTTGTTCAAGTTTGCTTGCTATTGTAATACGTACCATGACCAATGAACATTTGGGAAGGAAATGGTTTATTTCATATTTAAAGGTTCATAATCCATGAGCACAGGAAAACAAACAAGAAGCTTATGGCAGGAATATAGAGGCAGGGACGGAAGCAGAGACTATGGAAGAATGGCACTTACTGGCTTGCTCCATAGCTTGCTCAGCCTGCTTGCTTATAGAACCCACAACAACTTGCTCAGGAGTGGCACCATCCACAGTGGGCTGGACCCTCCAACATCAATCAATTAATCAAGAAAATGACCCCCAAAGACTTGCCCTCATAAGTCTTATGGAGACAATTCCTCAACTGAGGTTCCTTCTTCCCAGGTGACTCTATGTGTTGTCAAGTTGATAAAAACTAACCAGAACAGAGGAATAACTTTAATTATGCATATGGTAGAAATCACTTTCAAGTAAGTATAGTACATATGGGCAAAGTTGATGCTTATACTAATTTCAAATTTTTTTCTTTAATAATATATTCAGTGTAAGTATATCTTCTATCTAAATATAAATGCTGACTTTCTCAGATTTGAAACCTATAATATAAACATAAAATGCTGGTAGAATTAGAATCAAGTCACTTCTGATGTTCTTAAATAATGGTAACATAAAGTTTACAGGCAGCTTCCATAATCCCTAATCAACGTTCTCTAACACATTAGCAGTTGGTGTCTGGAGTCTGACATTTACTGTGAATGAGTTCCTGACAGTTTTTGTTGTAAGTTTCAACTGCTTCTGCCTAGCAGTTTGTTCTCTGCTACCTTTTGATAGGGACCTTTACTTTTCACTCTTTCAGGAATCTCTATAGAATTGGCATTCCAACAGCAATGAGACTGGAAGAGAGGTGTATCTACAGGTGGGAGGAAGCAAGGTAGTTCCTAAAAGACTTCAGTTCCATTCCAAATTCTCAATCTTATTCTATATTCTAAAACTACAAGTTAGAGTGAGCAAGCAAACAACCAGAAATTTCCAGCAGGTAGTTTCTGGGCTTTGCTTTCATTTTTTTAAAAGGCATATGTTATCGTTGAAAGGTGTAAGCATGTGTGGTCAGATTGCTAAGGTTGGGGCTTTTCATTTTCTTTGGTCCTGTCAAGCTAATTTTGTTTATGGTAGCAAGGTAAAGTCATATATGACAATAAGCAGTATATGCCATGCCTTTATTAAATAAATCAATAAACCAATATATAATATATGGTCTTTTCTACTATATTTTACTTCAAGCTGCCCCTCACAGGGTCAACACCAGTTTTCCAAAATACCCCAGAGCTTCTCCTCAAGTTTCAAAGATAAGTATTCTGTGACTGTAGAACACTTCTTTTCAGATATACCCATCAGTATTCAAACACACATAGGGAACCTTTTCTTTTCTTTGGGACCTTAAGACCACTAAGGCATGAGTTGGCTCTCCTATATGGACTAATGACATACAGTTTGTGGTACGCAAATCAATATAATGTGTATTCAACTACAGTGCCACAGATGGGAACATGAAATTTATTTTATACATTCCCAAAGGGTCAGTGAAAACCTTGAGAATAATTATGGATAAGCAAATGAGACTACTTGCATCTCTCCTCTCTTCTATCATAGTAAGTTTTTTTTTTTTTTTTTTTTTTTTTTTTTTTTGTCTTCTAGATCTTCTGCTTCTGGCTCCCCTCCTGGTTTGGTGTGTCTGTTTGGTTTGATTACCTGACCAATGAGACCTGAGCTGAAAATTACCCTCACTGTGGAGAAAAGCAATAATTATTTTCTAAATTTCAGCCTACTGACTGCATTTCTGCATAACTACTTCAGTATTACTCTTACTGTATATAAGCCACACTCACTGATGCTCTATACTTCAGCCATATGTCACTGAGCAACAATTTAATGAAACACTCCTGAATTTACAAAAGATCCAGAAAGTGACAAGAGAATATGGCAGTTTTAATTTTTGTTTTTTTGAGACAGGGTTTCTCTGTGTAGCCCTGGCTGTCCTGGAACTCACTTTGTAAACCAGGCTGGCCTCAAACTCAGAAATCCACCTGCCTCTGCCTCCCAAGTGCTGGGATTAAAGGTATGCACCACCATGCCTGGCTTTAGATTTTTAAAAACCTGCTTTTAATAAGGGTTCTCAAGTTGTTACCCTTCCCCTTCTAGCCCAAGTCCAAAGGTAGGAGAGAAAAGGTCGTAAATAGGACAAAAGGATGTGAATCTGTTCAGAAGTCGTTCTTTGGGGGTGATTCCAACCTCTGTCAGGAAACCAGGATACTGGTCTAGTAGTAGATCTTCAGCAGTAGTGTCAGGATACCAAACACCTATCATCAGAGTTGGCACAATCCAACTGAAACAGCTTGATCTCCAAAGAATCAGAATGAGTCAGCAGGAGTGTCCAGAACAAGCTGAGATGCCAGGAGAAGTGCTCTGCCATGTGAAGATGCTGGCCAATGAAGCAGTACAAGATTAACGATACCAGTGCCCCTTCCCTGTCCATTGAATCCTGTTTCTACTCTCTCCACACATCACCTGTCCTTCCCCAGGCCAAGCCTCTGCAAAGTGAGTCTGTATCAGCAGACCATCACATGAGTCTGAGGCACATGACACAACCAAAAACTTCTACTTCAGGACATGGATAGAGACAACAAATATGTGTCCCTGGAAAATGTAAAATATGAAAAATATGATCACCTGTTGGAGCACAATTGACACCCTTTTTACAAGTCGATGGCATGGTACATACCTATAATCCTAGCATAGTTAGATACGCAGCATGGCCATATACACTATACCTAGCACAAAGGCGGTAGAAGCAGGAGGATCTGAAGCTCAAGGTCATAGGCAGCTATACATAGGACAGTGTGGGCTACATGAAACCCTGTTTCAAATTAATTATCTAACTAATTAAAATAAAACTTAAACTATTGAGAGCAATGTTAACAAAGTATGTATATTATGTAATAGGAAATGTATAGTCTCAAAAATATTTTTCTAAAATTCAGAACATTTAACTCTGATTTTGTTTTTATGAAAAGTGGAAGGGATATCCTCAGTCAGATGGAAAGTATCTGGAAACACACCCCAGTTGGCAGCACTTAATGAGTAGTAAGAGACTGAATTATTTCTCCTAAGATGAGAACAATATCAAGAATATCAGTTTCTCCAACTCGCTTGAACTTTCCTCCCAAGGTTGTATTGAGAACACAAGAGAACTTTAGAAACTGACAGGGTAATGATGGTTTTGTTACAAATATATTTATATATAAAAATTTGTCCAATTATATACTTTAAAATGGTGACGTATATTATGTCTAACATTTGTCAACAAAGCACAATTGCTCCACATGCTTACGCAAAGCACTGTGTGATCCGCAGTCTGATAATACTTTATGTGGGGAAGTAACCTGCAAGTTGCTGAGTAGAGACAAGCCTGGTGTTCAGAGGTGTATGAACATCCTCGGCCACTCAAGGGACAGCTGGAAAACGAAAGGCTCCCAGAATGCATTTCACCAGAAGCAGACAAACTGATCTCACCCTGAAGCAAGAGAGAACAGAACAAAAGACATACTGTTTAGAATACCTGGGCTTAAAAGAAACCTGTGAATTAATCGATATTTATGTGCCTTTTATACATCTACTACACTTGCTAAATTTCAGTCCTTTTTCTAGCAGATGAAAATACTTTCTACAAAGTGCTATGAGGAATCATGAAAATATCCTAACTTAAGGGTATATACATTGAATATATATGACAGTCAATAAATCATGGATAAACTCTTTTTTCCTTTTCTCAAGTTTTCTAAGTCTCTGATTTTATACTCTTTTCTTTTCTTTTCTTTCTTTGTTTTGTTGTTGTTGTTGTTGTTTTGTTTTGAGACAGGGTTTCTCTGTATAGCCCTGGCTATCTTGGAACTCACTCTGTAGACTGGGCTGGCTTTGAACTCAGAAATCTGCCTGCTTCTGCCTCCAAAGTACTGGGATTAAAGGTGTGTGCCACCACTGCCTGGCTATATTTTTCTTATAAACAGTTTGAAAATAATTATTTTCCAACTATGCTCCAAGTATAAACCCAGTGCCAAGTAGTGAATATCATAGAAGAGTCCAGCATAGTTTTCTTTCTCAAAAGGACTATCAATAAACAAATGTTTCATAGCCACACTACCAACCAAGTTGGCTGTAGGAAGGGCAGAACATTGTTTAGATGGTTTAAGGAAAACTTTGTAGTAGAGAATCAAAAAGAAGGTCTTGAAAGATGGGTGGAAATTAACCAAGGCTGGTTGGATTTGCTTGCCAGGGGTAGCATTTGAAATGGTAAATGGACAGCTTGAAACCCAAAATGTGGGGAGCAGGAGCGGCCTCAAGAGCCAAGATGGCGCCCTGGCTCATTGCCAAGCCCTGTGATCCCTGCTTACCAAGAACCTGAGCCTGCACACTTGTATGATCCTGTGCTGCCCGCCTGATGAGTCACTGGCCTATCACGGCACACCCTACCTGCATGCACAGCTTGTGTTAAGAGCGTGCTGAATGCTGATTGGATCCAGGAGAAGGGGGAGGGATGAGATCAGAGGACGGATGGAAAAGAAACTGGATGAGCCCAAAGATAAAGATGGAAGCTGCTGAAATCTTCCTTGGCGTTCATGTCATTTCCCCGACCCCCAACGTCTCTGCTGGTCAGAGTTTGCGGTTGCAGCATCAAAATCTTTCACAGTTGAATTAATCTGCTTTTATTGGTACAATCAAACACCTGAGCCAAGGTAACTTTATAAAACAAACTTTACTGAGATTACAGTCCTGGAAGCTGAGATACTCAGAGCACATGACAGAAGCACTTTCAGGAAGAAGTTGATTATATCTTTTTATTTATTAGATATTTTCTTCATTTACATTTCAAATGCTATCCCCAAAGCCCCCTATACACTCCCACTGCACTTGCTTCCTGGCCCTGGCATTCCCTTGTCCTGGGGCATATGATCTTCGAAATACCAAGGGCCTGTACTCCCACTGATGGCCAACTAGGCCATCCTCTGCTACATATGCAACTAGAGACACAGCTCTGGTGGGTACTGGTTAGTTGATATCATTGTTTCTCCTAAGATTGCAGTCCCATTTGGCTCCTTGTGTACTTTCTCTAGCTCCTTCATTAGGGGTCCTGTGTTTCATCCAATAGATTACTGTGAACATCCACTTCTGTATTTGCCAGGCATTGGCATAGACTCACACAAGAGAGCTATGTCAGGGTGCTGTCAGCAAAACCTTTCTGGCATATGCAATAATGTCTGGGTTTGATGGTTGTATATGGGATGGATCCCTGGGTGGTGCAGTCTCTGGATGGTCTTTCATTCCATCTCATCTCATAACTTTTAACTCCTTCCATGGGTATTTTGTTCCCCATTCTAAGAAGGAACGATATATCCATATTTTGGTCTTCCTTTTTCTTGAATTTCACATGTTTTGCAAATTGTATCTTGGATATTCTAAGTTTCTTGGCTAATATCTGCTTATCAGTGAGTACATATCATGTGTGTTCCTTTGTGATTGGGTTACCTCACTCAGGATTATATCCTCCAGATACATCCATTTGCCTAAGAATTTCATGAATTCATTGCTTTTATATGCTAAGTAGTACTACAATGTGTAAATGTACTACATGTTCTGTATCCATTCCTCTGTTGAGGGACATCTTGATTCTTTCCAGCTTTGGCTATTATAAATAAGGCTGCTATGAACACAGTGGAGCATGTGTCCTTTTTACAAGTTGGGACAGATTCTGGGTATATGCCCAGGAGAGGAAGTGCTGGATCTTCTTGTAGTACTATGTCCAATTTTCTGAGGAACCGCCAGACTAATTTCTAACACTAAGTAAAGATAGACTATTAAAAGCAGTAAGGGAAAAAGGTCAAGTAACATATATAGGCATATCTATTAGAATTACACCAGACTTCTCACGAGAGACTATGAAAACCAGAAGATCCTGGACAGATGATATACACAAATGCCCGCCCAGGCTACTATACCCAGCAAAACTCTCAAGTACCATAGATGGTGTATTAGTCAGGGTTCTCTAGAGTCACAGAACTTATGTATATGCTCAATATAGTAAAGGAATTTATTGATGAATTACAGTCTGCAAATCCCAAATCCCAACAATGGTTCAGTAGTAGCTGTGAATGGAAGTCCAAGGATCTAGCAGTTGCTGAGTCCCACACGGCAAGAAGGCAAAAGAGCAAGAGTTAGACTCCCTTTTTCCAATGTCCTTATATGGTCCCCAGCAGAAGGTGTAGCCCAGATTAAAGGTGTGTGCCACCACACCTTTAATCCCAGATGACCTTGAACTCTGAGATCTCCCTCTCTTAATCTTCTGGATTCAATCGCCGCTGTGTCTCAAGATCTCCATACCAAGATCCAGATCAGAACATTCTATCTCCCAGCCTCCAGATTAGGTTCACTGGTGAGCCTTCCAATTCTGGATTGTAGTTCATTTCAAATATAGTCTAGTTGACAACCAGGAATAGCCACTACAGATGGAGAAACCAAAGTATTCCATGACAAAACTAAATTCACACAATATCTTTCCATGAATCCAGCCCTTCAAAAGACAATAAAGGAAAAACACCAACACGAGGATAGAAATTACACCCTAGGAAAAGCAAGAAATTAATCCTTCAACAAACCTAAAAGAATACAGCCACAAGAACAGAATCCCAACTCTAACAACAAAAATAACAGGAAGCAACAATTATTTTCCTTAATATCTCTTAATATCAATGGACTCAATTCCCCAATAAAAAGACATAGACTAACAGACTGGCTACATAAACAGGACCCAACTTTTTGCTGCTTACAGGAAACACACCTCAGGGAAAAGGACAGACACTACCTCAGGGTAAAAGGCTGGTAAACAATTTCCCAAGTAAATGGTCTGATGAAACAGGCTGTAGTAGCCATTCTAATATCAAATAAAATTGACTTCCAACACAAAGTTATCAAAAAAGACAAGGAGGGGCACTTCATATACATCAAAGTATCTTCCAAGATGAATTCTCAATTCTGAATATCTATACTCCAAATGCAAGGGCATCCACATTCATTAAAGAAATGATAGTAAAACTCAAAGCACATAGTGCACCTCACACAATAATATTGGGAGACTTCAACACCCACTCTCATCAATGGACAGATCCTAGAAACAGAAACTAAACAGAGACACATTACAACTAACAGAAGTTATGAAATAAATGGATTTAACAGATATCTACAGAACATTTTATCCTAAAACAAAATGATATNCCTTCTTCTCAGCACCTCATGGCACCTTCTCCAAAATCAACCA